>NC_140493.1:17501390-18078890 GCF_964271855.1 Acomys minous | reverse complement strand
CCAAATTAAATCCAGCTTTCATTTTCTTCCTTCCTTTCTTTTCTTCTCTTAGTTTAATTTAATTTAATTAATTTTGGTGGGTTTTTTTTTGTTTTTTTTTTTTTTTGAGACAGAATCTCACTCTGAGACCCAGATTAGCCTCAGGTATATGATGAGCCCTCTGCCTCAGCTTTCCTAACACTATATTTACAAGTGTGAGCTGCTATATCTGACTTGTCTCCCATCTTTTCTGAAACTAAATTTTATCCTGTTATTTGTTTGAATGAATGAATTCTTGCTTTCTGTGGGCAAAAACGTTGAAGTCTGCTCCTGTTGGGTAGCATAACTACAGATATTTTGATTTCAGGCTTACTAGCCCCATTGTCTCAATTCATTGCTGATGTAAAAGAATCTCTATACAAGATCAGGTTGATCATAAACTTTGTTTATGTTCAGTGAGAAACTCTGTGGCCTTCTTCTTCCCAGAAATTCCCCAAGCATAAGTCCTGCTGCCCCCAACTACCAGGCTCACTTTCAGCATTTGCTAGAACTTCTTGTCAACAAAATTACTTGAGTCAAAGCTGACCACCCTGTCCCAAGCTGACCCACCATCCGTCCCCCTGTATGAACTAATTGTGCTTTTCATCTTTAAATATGCAATACAATTTCCCTCAAGGATTCAGTTCAGATCCCAAACTGGCCACCTCCCTGAGCTCAGAAAATAAAGCATTCACTTTAAGCTTCTGTGCCTGAAGTGAGTTTTCTCGCCTTCCACCCTCAACCCAGCATAATGTTTCAATAATTCTACAATAAGACAAAATGTTTCAAAGTGTTAACATTTCTAAGTCCAACAAATTCAGTTTACAATCATTACTGAAGCTCCCCAGTGTTAGGATTTTTGCGGCAGAAGTACCTTGGCAGATTTGGGTCAAGGTGTGCCATAAAGAGATCATTTTACACAACGGATCTCACACAAGAGGTTTATTGTGGGGTGGGGAGCAAAAGGCCATCTCAGAGTAGGGACATGAGAGAGAGACAGAAAGACAAGAAGACACAGAGAGAGGGGGAGGGAGGGAGGGATGGAGGGAGGGAGGGAGGGAGGGAGAGAGAGAGAGAGAGAGAGAGAGAGAGAGAGAGAGAGAGAGAGAGAGAGAGAGAGAGGCTGCTGTGATGGGAGGAGGGCACCACATTTTTTAAAGGGTACTTGTGTCCCATAGGGAAAATACTCAACTCATAAGCCACAGTGGAAATGTGCCTCACCTAGTGTGTCTGCAGGGGCTGAGTCCCTAAAAGGCAGCCTGGGGGGAATGCCTGATTTCTAACCCCCAGAACTTAAAGTAGGGCATCAGACACATCTGCCTCACTTCCCCCGTGGACTAAGGAAGGATCCTAGCATGTAGAAATTTCCATTTTAAAATGGGGTTGAAGGGGCTGGGAATGTGGCTGAGTTGATGGAACGCTTTCCCAGCATGCATGAAGCACAGGATTCTATCTCCAGAAACACAAAAGCCAATAAGATCAAGCTTGTCACCCTCCCCAGGATGCAGAGACCAGAGGATGTGAGCTCAGCCTGAGGACGCCTGCTCATCCTTGTCACCTCAGTTGCTGTAGGCATCAGTAGCAACATAGCATTTAGAGTGGAAGTTAAGCTGGGGCCTGGGGGCACACGATTTTAATTCCAGCACTCAGGAGGCAGAGACAAGTGGATCTCTGCAAGTTCAAAACCAGCTTGACCTATGTAGAAAGCTCCAGGCCAGGCAGGGCTAAACATTGAGACTCTGCCTCAAAAATAAAGAAATTGGAGCTAAATATACATAGCAGATTTAATCTTTAAGTTGGTTTAAATAGGACAGGGTAATGAAGTTCCTCTCATACTTGGCTCCCCTAAATTACCTGGGAAAATGGCTGATTACCCAGATGGAAGTGAAACCCAGTGCTGTCTGGCCACTTCATTACAAGCCAGTGTCCACACTCCGCTGGGCTCCTCACTGTGTGTTTAGCAGCGTTCACTGGAAGCTGTGTTTCAGTTATGGCTATAATACCACTACATAACAAACTGGCCAAAACTCAGAGGATTATTATAACATTATCCTTTTCTCTCACAAGCCTGTGATTGCTTGAAAGCCAGCTCTGTATTGCAGGGTAGATACATGTGTGTCCACCTATGTGCAGACTGGAGAGGGAGGAGCCACTAAGACAGATGCTCTTTCCGTTAGCGGGTTACCCTGCACCACTGCTAGCCCACTCCATAGACACAGCATATCTTAGTTACTGTTCTTTTGCTAGGATAAATCACCATAACTTGCGAGAGAAAGCATTTAATTGAGGGCTTTCTTACAGTTTCAGAGGGTTAGCTCATGATCATCACCATTGTGTGGAGCTTGGCGGCAGGCAGGCCAGCATGGTGCTGCAGCAATAGCTGGGAGCTTACATTCTGATCCACGGACAAGAGGCAGAAAGAGAGATGACTGGGAATGGTATGAGTGTTTGAAACCTCCGTGCCTCCTGTGACACACCTCCAAGAAGACCACACCCACTAATCCTTCCTGAGCAGTTCTACCACCTGGGAACCAAACACTCAAATATATGAGCCTAGGGGAGCCGTTCGCATTCAAACCACCACACAGCAGCACAAGGTGTTGTGGTCTATGTGTTGGTTAGTTTTATGTCAACTTGACACAAGCTAAAAACATCTGAGAGGAGGGAGCCTCCTCTCCATATGATTAAATGCTTCCATAATATCAAAGGCTATAGGGATTGATGGGAGAAGGCCCAGCCCATTGTGGGTGGGGCCATCCCCGGGATGGTGGTCCTGGGTTCTATAAGAGAGCAGGCTGAGCAAACCACAAGGAACAAGTCAGTAAGCATCACCCCTCCATGGCCTCTGCATCAGCTCTTGTATCCAGGTTCCTGCCCTGTTTGGCTTCCTGTCCTGACCTCCTTCAGTCAGGATGAACAGTAATATGAAAGTATAAGCTAAATAAACCTCCCTAACTTGATTTTAGTCATGGTGTTTCATCATAGCAATAATAACCCTAACTGAGATACCTCCCAAGCCCTTATCCATATGACCAAGTCATCTAAAACAGAGGCAGGGATCCACTATAGGGCCAAAGCAGGTCACATCCTCAACTCCATCATCCAGGAGCCTAACAACTGTAGTCACCCGGAAGGAGGAGCAGAAAAATCAGTCTTCTGGAAGGCCAACATACCGCAAGGATGGTCTCTATCCCGGTGCTAATATTATTCCCATCTGAAACCTCTTGAGCTGGGCATCCATAGTCCACATTGCTTTCAGCACTACTGTCTTCCAGGTTCCTACTAGGATGGCCTGTAAAGCCCCACTTACAGCATTCAAGTGCTTTTCTAGTCCAAAGTCCCAAAGTCTTCCATTATGTCTCCCAAACACAGCATGGCCAGGCCTGTCACAGCAATACCCCGCTCCTGGTACCAACTTCTGCCTTAGTGACCGTTCTATCGATGTGAAGAGACACAATGACCAAGGCAAGTTATAGAAGAAAGAGTTTGTTTGGGGGCTTGCTTACAGCTTGAGAGGGTTAGAGTTCATGACCATCATGGCAGGGAGCACAGCAGTGGGTAGGCATGCATGGTGTGGGGCAGTAGCTGACAACTCACATGTTGAGACAACAACCATGAGGCAGGCAGAAGGAGAGAGAGTTAACTGGAAACCGCGTGGGCTTTTGAAACATCAAAGCCCATTTCCAATAACACACACCTCTTCCAACAAGGCCACTCTTCCCGATCCTTCCCAATCAGTTCCACCAACTGGGGACCAAGCATTCAAATACGCTATGGGGGTCACTGCTATCCAAACCACCACAGGCACTGTTCATCCAAGCTAGCACAGATCCCAAAGCTAAAGGATAAGACCCATCAGAGTTATCATGTCAGACACCAATGTCAAGTAAAGGGCCCCAAGTTTATCTACAGTCCTGCCCAGCTTGGCTGTTAGTTGAGGCTCTCATCAGTGTTGATTATTCACAGAACTCAGAGAAGCCTTTAACATTGTCACACACACACACAGAAAAAAAAATTCTTACCTTAAAGGGAGTAGAGATGGCTTATTCTAAAGCCAGTGTGAGTTGACATGACCCAGGAACACAAACTTAGATCACCACAGAGTCTGTGTTCCAATGAAGTAACAGTTTGACAAAGTTTTTTATAGTAACAGAAGAAATATGGTCATAGAGTAGGCCCTTTAAAAATGTATCATGATGGGTGGATCAGAGCCTGGGGGGGTGCTGAAACTATTACACTAACCAAGAACAATACAAGCAGTAAACATCGAACCCCTACTCTGATTTAGCCAATGGACAGGACATTCTCTACAGTTATGTGGAGAATGGGGACTGACTCTGACATGAACTCTGGTACCCCGTATTTGACCACCTCCCTTTGGTGGGGAGGCCTGGTGGCATTCAAAGATGAGACTTGATAGCCTGTGACCATATAGTTGGGGAGGAGGTCCCCCTTGGTCATAGACATAGGAGAGGGGAATAGGGTGAAAGAAGGAGGGAGGGAGGAATGGGAGGATACAAGTGATGGGATAACAATTGAGTTGTAATCTGAATAAATTAAATAAATAAAAATTAAAATTTAAAAAACTAAAAATAAATAAATAAAAATGCATCAGTGAGCTGGGAATAGCGGCACACACCTTTAATCCTAGCTCTTGGGAGGCAGAGGCAGGCAGATTGTTGTGAGTTCAAGGCCAGCCTAGTCTACAAAGCGAGTCCAGGACAGCTAAGGCTGCATAGAGAGACCCTGTCTCAAAAACAACAACAACAACAACAAAATCAGTGGAAACATTAAGCAGGAAAATCTCAGGCATCAGCCTCAGACCCCATCTGATGACAATCTTAGCCCTTTGATTGGTGGAAACTAGGGTTTTGTTAAGTCAATACACTCAAAGAGGTTTTATCTATCAATCACAATGTTAGGACTGACACAGAGGTGGACAAGGAAAGACTATTTGGTGGGTTAACAATAGCCTCAAATAGACTGTAATTTGTCTCGGGATTTGCAACATTCCAATTTTTCCATCACTGAAACTGTAATTAGTTAGTCAGTCTTGTAAGAGGTTCAGTGGTAGGTATGGCTTTGTTCTGGGAATTTGTATCCAGGTTTATCCATCTGTCATAAAGGAAACAGACAAATAGCCAGATGGAGAGTTATACAGGGCAATGTCTGAGTGTAGGAGCTCCTATCCCTATGGACTGGCATTAGCCACCCTCATGGTCTGTGGACCGTCTGTCAGTCAAGAAGCCATCCAGGCTGTGCCCATAGGCCATGGGTTTTTAAAGCCAGAATGGATAAGGGCCTCATCACCAGCCTCTCCTCTGTCCAGAAGACCTGAGAGCTGATAGTTCCAGGCTTCCCACAGTACCTCAGTGCTTCTGGGGACCAGCCCTCAGACAGGAATCACCAAGAGTGACCTTGCTAGAACAAGATGCTCCTGTCACCTGGGAAAAACGTTGAGAGTCTTAGGACCTCTGGGTCAGAAACCCAGACACAGATCAAATAGTAGAATAAAGATGCTTCCAGGACCTTCACAGCCTAGAAAATCTCAAGGTTGGTTTTGTTTTGTTTTGTTTCATTTTATTTTGTTTAGTATTCTTTCTTATTTTTTAAGATTTATTTATTTATTAGATATACAGTGTTTTGCCTGCAGGCCAGAAGAGGGGACCAGATCTCATTACAGATGGTTGTGAGCCACCATGTGGTTGCTGGGAATTGAACTCAGGACCTTTGGAAAAGCAGACAGTGCTCTTACCCTCTGAGCCATCTCTCCAGGCCTAAATCTCAGGTTTTAGGAGTTCCAGCTGGGAGCCAGGGACAGAAATGAAAATTAGTATCCCTTCTTATTCCTGCCTTGGCAGACCTCACGAGGTGTTGCTGCAGAGCATCCATTTCGGCTGTCCCCTACCATGATTGCCTCTGAAGTGCCACTCCCACCCCTACACACACGCACACACACACACACACACACACACACACACACACACACACACACACATACACACACACCACCACCACCACACCATACACACAAACAATACCACACACACACTACAACACCATACATGCAAACAATACACCACAATATACACATATACCACACCACATCATACACACAAATACCAGCAACACACACACACACAGGCCACCAACAGCAACACACACATACACACTACACACATACACTGCAGTGCTTTCTTATATTTGACACCAATTCATCCCACAGCTTCCACATTCTGGCAGTTTGCTTCTGAGCAGTAAAGGACAAAGAGGCAGGAAATCAATTTTGTGTGTAGGACCCATTCTTGTCACCCTGCTGCCAAGGCATGAAAGACAGGTGATTTGCCAAATCTCTCAGAATAGCTTCTAGAACTCCTAAGACTTGGAGAGAACTGAATCCCTCCTTTCACAGGAACACGGCTCAGGAGACATGCGGCCCTGGTCCAACACGGCTCCCGCCTGGCTGCTTTCCAGGCGTGGCCTTTGGCAGCCACAGATAAGTGTTCCAATTAGGAAGGAGAAACAGAGCTGCTGCTGCAAGCCAACCCCAGACTCCTCCGTACACTTCTAGCCCCTGCAGCCCGCCCCACAGCACGGAGGACAGAGGAGCCCCTCACAAGTGCTGGAAAACTGACTGTGTATTGATCCCAGCTGCAAAGGCTATGGAAGAACTGCAGCCTCGGGTTTTGATGGAAATCTCCAGGAAATGCATGGATTGAGATGGGTTTATAGAGACAGAGTTTTGCTTTTGCCAAGGAGAGGGCCTTTGCTGTTGTTCTTGAAGCAGGTCTAGTGTAGCCCAGGCTAGCTTCAAACTTGCTATGCCAATGATAACCTTAAACTTCTGATCCTCCTAGCTCTATCTCTGACTGAATGCTGGAATTGCAGGCATGTACTGCCTTACCCAGTTTATGCACTGCTAGAGATCAAACCCAAACCTTAAGGCATAATAGGTGTGATGGTTTAAATGAAAATGGCAGTGCACACCTGTAATCACAGCACTAAGGCAAGCAGAGGAAGGTGGATCTCTGTGAGTTCAAGGCCAGCCTAGTCTACAAAGCTAGTCCAGGACAGCAAGGCTACACAGAGAAAACCTGTCTCAACAACCCTGCCCCCGAAAGAAAGAAAGAAAGAAAGAAAGAAAGAAAGAAAGAAAGAAAGAAAGAAAGAAGAAAAGAAAATGGCCCCTATAGGCTCATAGAGAGTGGCACTACTAGGAGGTGTGGTGTTACTGGGGGAAATGTGTCACTTGTGTGTCAGGCTTTGAAGTTTCAGATGCTCAAGCCAGGCCCAGTGGCTGACTCTCATCCTGCTGCCTGCTGATGTAGATGTAGAACATTCAGCTACCTCTCCAGCAGCATGTCTGCCTGCAAGCCACCATGTTTCCTGCCATGACGATAATGGACTAACCCCTGTGAACTGTAAGCCCCAATTAGATGGTTTTCTTTATAAGAGTTGCTATGGCCATAACGTGTCTTCACAGCACTAAAACACTAGGTAACACACCAAGTAAGCACTCTACCCTGCTACCTCTTCCTTACTCTGGCTGATTTACATATCACAGTGGATTGTACCCAGGGTCTTGCTTTGACTATAGCTAATATGTACCTCGGTCATAATGGAAAACAGATGCTTTGTGGAAGCTTGCCTAGCATGCTCACCGGGCTCCAGCCCCCACCACTTCAAAATAAATATATTAGGCTAATTAGATGATAAATGTACCGAGTGCAACAAGGGGCCCAGGAGGTGAAGGTCAGGAGAAGATCAGGAGGAATCAAGGGACCAGTAGGTGTTCAGTTAGCTCCTGAGCACAGTTGTCAAGACTAGGTTAGGGCTTGAGCATTGTTACCACCAAATTCTATGTTAAAACCTCAATCCCCAGCAGTGATGGTATCATCGGCTTCCTTGACCTGGGAAGAAAGGAACAGACTTTTCAGACCCCCAAGAGGTCAGATCTGGCCAGCCACTCCAAAGATCCAAGAAAAAAAAATAGTGATGATCTAGAAGAAGAATTTGCTGAGACCAGGGACCAGCATCCGCATCCTCAACCCTGGCTTTGTGGTACCCACAGTGGCTTTAGGATGCGTAGACAAAACAGGCAGTGGAGAAGGAGGAGGGACAAGAAGTCCTCATAGTCAGGCAGTCTTGTTAAACCTGGTCTTACTGATCATTACCTCAGGAACATCCTAGAATCTCAAGTTGATAAGAGAGATGAGAAAGTCTCCCAGCCCCAGACAAGTGTAGAGCCTGGTCACAAATGTTTATCTCCAGGCCTGTTATTCTGGAGATCATTATGGCTGCAGGAGAGGGTGGAGAGAGCACAGGAGAGAATGGGCAAGATGAAGTCTTTTGGAACAGTACCTAGCTCTCCTGTAGGCTCAAGGAGGTGGCCAGAGGTTCCTCAGCATTGTTCCCATGCTTGGAAACAAGATGTTGTCAAAGTCAGGAGCTGACATTCTTCACTATACGGTCACACAGATTTGAAAATTCCCCCATGGTGTGGTCAGCCTTGCCGGGAGAGGTGAACACCCCTTAGAACAGTGAGTCTCAACCTATTGGTCACAACCCCTTTAACGGGAATCAAATGGCCCTCTCACAGGGGCTGCCTAAGACCATCAGAAAATACAGATAGTTACATTATAATTCATAACAGTAGCAAGATTACAGTTAAGAAGTAACAAAAGAAATAACTCTTTGTTTGGGGGTCACCACAACAGGAGGAACAGTATCAAAGGGTAGAAGCATTAGGAAGGTTGAGAACCACTGCCTTCGAAGGTTACCATGTCTCCCAAAGACCTCAGCAGGAAATCTGAGGCAAAGGTAAGCCAGCTAAAGAGATACAAAGCAAATACAGAGCAGCCTGATCACTGCAGCACCTGCAGACCCCTTGCAAAGCCTGCTAATATGGCCTCCACAGGGACCCTGCTCCCATGGTATTAGAAGATGTCACCTTCAGTAGGATTGCTGCCCATATCAGATGAAACCTAGGCCACCAGCCTCCCTAGTCCACTCCCTCCTAACCACACTGAAATGACAAGAAGAGAGGCAGATGACCCTCCAGGAAAAAAAGTCCTCTACAGACACAGGGTACATGGCATCCCCGATGTTGGACTCCTGCCCCTCAGAACTGGATGCTGTTCAGCCTGCTAGGCTCACCCCGACCAGAGCCAGGCTACTTCACACTCCCCTCTCCAGCTAAGCAAACAGATCAGGAGATGCTTAGCCAGAGCTGAGCACATACCAGAGGAGGGCTCAAACTCAGAGATGGGAGGAGGGGGGGTGGCTCTTCCTTGGTGGGATGTAGATGACATTTGTTAAGAGGACCAGTCCCTTTCATCTGTGTTTATAGCCTCAAGCATGCTAGCAGGATCTGAGTCGCCAGAATGTCATGCCATCTGCTATCAAGAAAGCTGCCCACCCCCCCTTCTCTATGATCTGTGTGGGTCTCCCAGCTGGACTCTTCAGCAATTTGCTTTTCAAAGCTCCTTGTGAGATGAAAGACAGTCTAGTGTGTCCAGTTTATGCATAAGAGACTTTCAGCAAGAGGGGCGTGGGGCTCTGTTCTTCACTAGGTATTTTTGAGATTGGGTGAATGAATACATTGGTTGCTGTTGAGGCTCGACCCTGTCGTATATAGAATTTCTTCTACCAAGAACTGTGCCCTCTTTTAAACATATGGGTCATAAGTCAAAGGTCAAGTCTTCAGAGAAATCTCCTTGGCCATTTGTGGTGGTCGGAATGAGAATAGTCCCCACAGGCTCACATGTTTGAATACTTCCCAGTTAGTGGAACTGTTTGGGAAGGCTTAGGAGGTGTGGCCTTGCTAGGGGAGGTGTGTTCCTGGAGACAGGCTTCGTGTTCTCTCCCCCCCCCCCACCCCCCTCTCTGCCTCCTACTTAATATCAAAATGTGAACTCTTAGCTGTTCCCACCCCTGCTACGTCTTTTCTCTGCCATTTTGGATTCTAATCCTCTGAAACCATAAGAGCCAAATAAACTATTTTTTGGAAGCCAGGGTGTCTCTTCATAGTCCTGGCTATCCTGGAGCTGACTGTGTAGACCAGGCTAGCCTCAAACTCAGAGATCCACCTGCCTCTGCCTCCTGAGAGGTACTAAAGGCATGTAGCACCATTCCCAGATAAACTCCTTTTTTTTTTTTTTTTAATGAATGGCTTTGGTGGGATTGGAGATTTAGTTCAATGGTAGAGTGTTTACCTAGCAAGTTCAAGGCCCTGGGTTTGTCTGAGGGCAAGAAAAAAAGTTGATTTGACCATGGCATTTTATCACAGCAATAGAAAGGTAGCTAAGAAATTTTTGCATCCCAAATGCTTGCACTTCAACCTCCAGTACCTTCTAAAATAGTCTACTCCATCTTTTAGTGTCTCCCAAACCCTTGTATTATTGATCATCCTATTTATTTGTCTATTCATTATCCCTGGTGGTATGTAAGTCAAGAATGGAAGTCTCACCCACAGACTCTTACATCTATCCATCCTTGTTAAGTAGACACAAGTGATTGCTTGCTATGAACGAAGGATGAGCAAATGACTGTCACTGTGGTTGTTACTTTTATGTCATGGTGACAAATACCTGAGGGAAACAACTTGAGTGAGGAAAGATTCATTTGACTCACAGTTCTGGAGGGGTTATGATGGAGGCGCAGCACAGGTCAGGGAATGTGGCTGGAGCTGTTCACGTCATTACAGACCAGGAAGCAGAGAGCAAGACAGGAAGCGGCAAAGACCCATCAACTCCTTCCACCAGCTTGAGGCCCCACCTTAAGTTCCACAGCCTCCCCAGATAGTGCCACCAGCTGGGGAAACGCTTGTCATCCAAGTCATAGCAGCCACCATAGAACTTTCCTCTGTAGCTCTTTTCTCAGACACTTGGGTTGTTTCCAGTTTTGTGGCATTTAATTCACCACTGTACTCTTTTACAAGATCTTGTGTGCATCCTGTAAATCTGGCTGTGTGTGCCCTATGGCTAAAAGTGCTTAAAAGGGCGGTGGTGGCACATGCCTTTAATCTCAGCACTAGGGAGGCAGACGCAGGTGGGTCACTGTGAGTTCGAGGCCAGCTTGGTCTACAAAGTGAGTCCAGAACAGCCAGGGCTACACAGAGAAATCTTGTCTAAAAAAAGAAGAACGTCAGAGATGAAGTTATTCATCGAGGGTCTTATCACAGTAAATTCCCACTTTCAGAGCCCTGACGTATTTGTCCTCCCCACCCTGGCCTGCTTGGGATCTGAAAACAAGAGGCTGCTATTGGCTAATGTGTGCATGTGTGTGAGTGCATGTGAGTGTGTCTGTGTGTGTGTGTTGGGGGGGGGGGCATCTGACTTATATCTCTATGCATAAAGAGATTCACCAGAAGCAGAACCATGCTCTCTTTGTTTTGTTTGTTTGTTTGTTGTTTTGGTTTTGGTTTTTGGTTTTCTGAGACAAGGTTTCTCTGTATAGCCTGGCTGTCCTGGACTCGCTTTGTAGAACAGGCTGGCCTCGAACTCACAGTGATCCGCCTGCCTCTACCTCCCACCACGCTTGGCTTGAGCCATGCTCTCTTAAGGCCTGCCCATCAGTGACCCACTTCCTCTAGCATGATCCCAACTCCCAAAAGTCCCACAACCTCTTAAGAGAGGACCACCAGCTGCATACCAGTTTAAATATATGAGCCTGTAGTGACAGTCACATGCAACTGCAACACCTTGTCAACTCTGTGTCCCCAGGGCTCAGCATGCATGCTCGTAGCATCCCTGGCCCATGCGAAGCCTTCAAACCACACAGATCCACTGGTCCTGCTTCTTAGCCTGGGAGTGAGGTTGCCTCGCAGTCCTGGGGGCTGTGGGCTGGCTGTGGAGATTTTTGGCCCTCAGCTAGATGAGGCAGCAGCCAGGGAAGAGATAACTTTGCTTCATTTCAAAGATGAGCTTACTCTCCAGACCCAGCGTGCTGGGAAACATCTGCCAAAGGATGGGCTGATTCATCTTCTTCTAAATTGCTTCTCTCTACGAAACTAGGTACTTGCAGCACATACAGGCATGGCTATCCATAGCTTGGTGGTCACGCCATCAGCCCCAGCAGCTGGAAGCTGCGACACTGTTGTTGAGGGGAAGCCCCATCCTCTGGGGCCAGAGCAGAGCCACCTCCTCCCACCTCTGTTTGGTCTTAGCAGCTGAAGACACCAGGTTCCTGCTGGGGTGGAAGAGATTTGGCCTCCTGCCTGGCTACCTGCTTCAACCGGTGAGACCTTGGGCAAACACACTGTCCTGAGAACGTGTTGATAACAACCCTCCCACCGCAGTGAGCGCTCACTAATGGAAAGTTGCCAGCAAGGATGTGAGGGGTGGTAGGGACTATCTGTCCCTCCCTGTAGAAGGAAGGCAGTCCTTTCCGCTGCAGTACTTGGTGCTGCCCATTGTCCCCTCCCCTAACACCCCCTCTCAGAACCGTTGTCCCAGTCATCTCTCAGTCTACTGACTTTGGAGGCTGAGAGCTGCCATGCCCAAGGCCCAGACCCCAGGAGCTAGCAACCAATGGCTCACCTATACACAGGTATAAAGATCTGGCCGAGGCCTTGGTTAAGGTCATTCCTACAGGTCTGCTGCCCCAGCCTCCAGCTCCAGGGCTTATGGGAGAAGGAGGGGAGAGGAGAGGTGACACACCCAGCATTATTAGATTTTTCTATGTGTTTGGGCTTTGTATGTAAAAGCCATCCTCCAATGTATTCTTTTTTGCTTTCCTTTCTTCCTTCCTTCCTTCTTTTCTTCCTTTGTTTTTTTGAGACAGGATCTCATGTAGCCCAGGCTAACTCTGCTAAAATGCTAAAGATGCCCTTGAACTTCTGATCCTCCTGCCTCCACCTCCTAAGTGTTAGGATCACAGGTGAATGACACCATGACCACTTTATGCAGTGCTGGGGATCGATGCCAGGGCTTTGAGCACGCTAAACAAGCACTCCACCAACCTAGCCACATTCCCAGGCTCTGCTTCCCTCTTCTGTCTGGCTTTTGACTCTCACCAGAGTGGAAGCTGCTGCTGGTTCCTGTTGCTATGTGGTTCCACTGTGGGAACATCCACAAGGGTCTTTGCTCACACACGGCCATAGGCAGTGGCTGATGCCTGGCCTCCCCTTTGCCACCACCACAGGCATCCAGGAGCATCCATGTGGACGGCTTCTGTATGTATGGACAGCCTGGACATGGTGCAGTAAGGGGCTGAGGCTCTACTTCCTGGATACTACACTCACTTCCCCTGTAGCTGAGACGGGCTCCAATCCTGGCACCATCCATCCCGTCTGCTAACCAGAGATTTGGGGTACACAAGAGGTGCGGCCTAGAAGGTGAGAAGCTTTGGGAGTGCTAAGAGTGTTTCTTTTGTTCCTGGACAGAAGGTGTGGCTGGTGACATGTTCAGCCATAGCAAGGACTGACTGGTGCGCCTTTCCATGTGTAAACAAACTTCAAAGACACATATTAGAAAAAAAATGTTTCTGTTAAAACACACACACACACACACACACACACACACACACACACACACATCACTTAAATGTCCCTCAAGCCACTGTCATCTTTCCCTTTAATACAAAGCATTTGTGGACCACCTGCTGTGTGCCAGGCACTGTGAATACAGGAGTGTGCCAGAGGAAAAAAATCACACATGCATCCAGACTGACACACCTCTACCAACTGACATGTGTGTTCTGTAAGAACAGGGGCCACAGACGGGAGATGAGGAGCCATCTACCCTTAGCCACGATATTGTAGATGAAAAGGAAGTGAAGGTGAGAGCATCCTGGACACTGGGAGGGACAGAGAAGGTCTTAAACATCAAAGGTCAACAAAGCCACTAGAAGGCAGAGGGAAGAGGAGGGCCGAGGAGAAAAAGGGGGTGTGAGCTCCCACACTAAGAGTGGGGCAGCCACTGTTCAGGCATGGTCAACTTTGGGTGCCACCTTGTGCCTCCCCAGGAAGATCCCGGCAATGGCTCATCTTCACAGTCAGTTTGACAGCATTTAAAACTACCATGGACGTGTCCCTCTGGGTGTGTCTGTGAGGACGTTTCCAGAAGAGGTTTAACTGACGAGGGGAGACATCCTAACTAAGGCCAGCAGCAGCCCACAGGCTGGGGTCCTGACCTGAATAAAAAGGAGAAAGTGAGTTGAGGGCCAGCGTCCACCTCTGCTTCCTGACTGCAGCCACAATGTGACTGCTCATCTCAGCCTCCGGCTTCCTGGCTTTGCCCGGCACAGCGGAGAGCATCCTCAGACAATGAGTCCAAACAGAACTTCCTTCCTTAAGTTGCTTCTGTCAGGCATCTTGTCACAAGAATGAGAAAGGAACTAGTAGAGTCCTACCGAGGCCACCGTCTCTCTCCTATGGGGGTGCTGCTCCCCATCTTAGATTCCCAGCTAGTCACTCTGGAAGGAAGGCTGATAGAACCCACTGGAAAGCCGGGTGTGGTGGTGCACGCCATTAATCCCAGCACTCGGGAGGCAGAGAGAACCTCTCCCCCTCCCCCCAAAAAAGGGGATACTTCCATCAGCATCTCAGGGTGGCCCAAGGTCACTTAGATGTGCTCCCAGAAGCCACACATACTCAGGTCAGCTGCTGAAGATATCTGGGCCTAGACCTGCATGGAGGGGGCATGGAGGGGGAGAGATGGGGGAATGGAGGTTGGAAAACTAGGATCCCAGAGTTCAGGAAAGCCTGAGGAGAAGTCAGAATGAGGCCAGCCTGGAAGGATTCTGGGACCTCAGCTTGCATTGTTGCCCTCCCGCATGGCACAAAAGTAGCCACAACACTGCCTGGCCCCAGACCTGCCTCAGTCTCCCCAGCCTTGGGCTTTACACACATAGAGGAAGCTGCAGGATCTGTACAAGGAGTGCCTATGGGTGCTGTGCTTTCCAAGTCTTATTTGATGAACCTTTGTGTACACAAGTCTGTTCCGGAAGCTTCTATTAAGCAGCCAGCGTATTCTAGATCACGATCTAATTTTGTCTTCAATGGAGAAGTAATTGGGTACCCCCACTGGACAAATACAGGAGCAAGTTTGTTTCTGAGCCTTCAGAGAAACTAAGCAACTTGCCCAAGCACACACAGAGAATTCACATACAGTGCTTTCTGTCCTCAAATGGCACATGCCGTTTCCCCCCCCCCCCCATCCCCCATTTAAAGACAAACTTGCTCTTAAGGCTTAGTCAAATCCTCTCTTAAGTGCAGAGAAGTGAACAAATACAGTCAGTAAATAAATAAAAGCGTTTGAAAGTCTGCAACCATAGGCCCAGCTGTGCAGGGCCGTGAGCTTGGGGAAAACCTGACACTTCCGTTCGCAACTGACAGCAGAGTGCGAGCTTGTCTCCAGCAAAAAGCCCCAAATGTCAAAACCTGCTTTTAATTAGCAGAAAACTTTGGGCGCCTGCCGTGCCAGGATCAATCTGGGACACAAGGAGGCCCCAGCTGTTCATCACTCAACAGCAGCTGAGTGGCAGCGGGGGTCCCTCAACAATCCCTGAGCTTACTGCTCCTCCAGGATGGTGGCATCCTGAGAGAGCAGCCTGTCATTGTCCCTCCCTGACCACTACCCCCCCCTGCACCCACCACCCAAGGGGCTGTGGCCCAGCAGTGGTGTCTCCAGAGGAAGGCCAGGCCCAAGAGGCTGAGATGCGTGCCACTGATACCTCCCCTGGCAGATATAGGACTTGTTTGGGGCTCCTTTTATCAGCAGCCCTTTGATGTTCTTTCGGAAGGACCCAATTAGCCCAGATCTGGTCCAAGTAGTACCTTGGTCAGAACCTGAAGCTTGTTAAAAGCAGCTGACAGTGGCTTGTCACCCAGAAGCCACCAGGGTCTGAGCAGGGGTTAGAAATACTCCTTGCCTGTGCCAATTAGAAGGTCGTGAATGCGGGACTGCAGCCAGAATTTGCCTGTCAAAGCGGCAGTCCCTGGCTGGCCTCTGCTGGAGAGAGGAGGAAAGCCTCACCTTCATCTGCCTTGACAAACACTCCCAGAGCATTTCCTGGGTCTGTACTGCTCACTCCATAACAGCTCTCTGAGCTAAGAGTGCTGATCAAATCTAGGAAACTGAGGCACAAGAGAGGCAAAGTCAGATGTTCAAAGTAGAACATCCAGCAAACTGCAGATAAGGGCTTTGAACCCTGGCAGTCAGAGCCCATAGTCAGCCAGGACACTGCCTGGGGACCCTCGCGCATACACCAACTGATCCCACCAGGCAACTTTCTCAGCTCACGACTCAACTCACACTTGCTGTGGCAGTGAAGTCAGGGCTGTGACGGTTCCCTCAAGTATCCTCACTCACCCAGGGCCCCGCTCCCAAGAGCGCATGCAAACAGTAGCAGAAGGCAGAGAGCCACAGCAAGGAAGAGAGGGGCATGGACAGGGAAGTCTGTCAACCTCAGCTGTGCAACCATTGGCGGCCATCAGCTGGCTCCATCTCAGCCACAGCACCCAAGCACAACCAACCAAGCATCCGGACCTGGGCTGGACTGCTCCCTGCAAAACAATCACAGTGATGCAGGTTGGCTTTGGTACATCATTTACCAGCTGCAGGCTGAATGTGGCTAATACATTTGTCCCCGTATAAGGCAGGCAGAACAGACGCAGCCTTGCAAGCACAAAGAGGTTAAGCCATTCTCAGGGTGACCCCGCAGCAAATACTTATTCAGCCCTGACATCAAACATAGGGTCATTTATGAAGGCTGAAGAAGCATCCTTTCTGACAGATCTGTGTCAGATTTCTACTTAATCCCTTGCCACCACTTCTTGGGCAGAGTGTAGACCACTGGCCTGCCTGGACCTGCAGCCACTGTCCTCTTTGTACAGTCACACCAACCACAGAGCTCCACCCTGCAGGGGTGCCTCTCGCCCAATGTCTGCCCATCCAACAAACTCTTATTTATTCTCTAAACCCCAGCCAGAATGACCCCTTTCCTGTGTCATCCAAAGTCTTGCTGCTGACTTGAGTCCCCAGAGATCACGGTCATCCTCACTGAATGCTTAAAAAAAAAAAAAAACTCCTAGGTTTAGATGTGGCTCAACATGAGCCCACATAGGGATGCTAAGAGGAGGGGAAGACAGGCAGTCTCTGCAGCTCTGACCACTGCCCTCCCAGCCTCTCCTGGGCCTCCGCTTTTTTTCCCAGCTGCCTGGCAGGAACCAGCCGGAGCCTCTCCCAGACAGCTGTGCGGCTGAATAATTTATAAGCCTTTTACGGGGAGCATTAGTGAAATGTCTCTCTGGAGTCAGCCTTGTTCATCAAAGACAGCGTCATGCTTAGCTGCCCTTTCCTCGGGACGCCACCGGGGGAGCTGCCCTTTCTTAAAAATAGAAATGTCTTCATGGCCTCTCCTCCAGCAGCAGCCAGGAGGTCTTTCTCAAAGGCGGATTCCCATCTGCTGCTGAGCTCACAGGTCAGGCAATAAAGCCTGCACTTGTCACCACTGTGGTGGAGGTGGGACCAAGCTTGCAGCCCTCCCTTGGTATTGCTCCCCGAGGAAGTGACATTTGAACCAAGAGCAGCAGAACTTAGGATTGTGCAAAGGTCCTGGGGTGGGACAAAGCAGCTCCCCGGAAATTATCCTTTCTTCCTGGGCTGCATCTGGCAGCCCCCCTTGCATGAGACTGCGAGTTATGCCCCTGAGTCCTGGCCAGTGGAATGCAGTGGGCTAAATATTCATGAATGTGCCAACATCCTCTTTCCCCCTCCCCAATGGCAGGAGAGGTCTCATCTTAAAGATGAAAGTGGCCTGCACCCACTGTTGCCCATTGGTGAGCTCCAGGCTCAGTGAGAGACTCTATCTCAAAACAAAAACAAAAACAAAAAACAAAACAACAACAAAACAAAGGGGCTGAGAGTTGGCTCAGCAAGTTAACAACACTGCTGCTTTTCTAGGGAGCCCATGTTCAGTTCCCAGCACCCACACATCAGGCAGCTCATAACCCTCTGTAACTATGGACTCAACACCCTCTTCTGGACTCTGTGGGTACCCACACATCCATGCATAGAGATACACACACACACACACACACACACACACACACACACACACACAGATACACATATACACGTATACAAATAACACAATTTTTAAAGTGGAAAGTAATAAAGGAAGACACACTCAAGTTGTGTCCACATGCACGTGCATACATGTGCATGTATATGTACATGCTCAAGCACACATAAGCAACATATTCACACACATCAAGCAAGTACATGTAGCATTCACATTAAGTTAATTACTTTAATGTTAATTTTATTTGATTAATTTAAAATTAATTAGTTAAAAGATGAAAGGGTCTAGCTGAGGCTCCAAGTCACTGTAGGAAACCCAAAACCTAGGGTTCATTTGCACTTCTCATGGGAAAGAAAGGAAATTTGTGAAAAGCTGCGAGGTTTTAGAGAGAGAGGGGGAATATACGTATTGGGTTTATTGAACTAATTTATTGTTGAGATGTACTTCCTTGTCTCTTTAAGTGTGGCTACTGGGATCTTTCCTGCTGAGCCTGTGCGGCTCCGAAGACACGTCTCTTGTCTTTACTTTAACTGTAATCAGCATGGCCTCAAGTTGATTGGCATTTCTTAGAGTGCAGCCTTTGGAAAACTGATCAGGGCAGGCTGTCTGCATTTGTAGCTGGTGCTTCCACTAAATGGAAAGAGAGCAGAGTGGCACCTTTGCCATCAAAGCGCAGATCCCCACTCACTCCGGAGTCTTGTGTGGCAGTAGACAGCCTCACCAGTTGCTGCATCCCCAAACACAGTAAGTTCCGTGCTTTGGGAAGTCTGACCCAGGGCCTCATGTGTGCTCGGCAAGCACTCTACCAACTGAGCCACATCCGTAGCTCCTCTCACTAATTTCCATAGGTGTGGATGCACATACCAGTGCTTGCCTGGGGTGCAAATGTGCATGAAGAGATCAGAACACACCCTTGGTGTTATCCCTTGGGTGTCTTCCACTTTTTGATTGAGACAGAGTGTCACTGGCCTGGAACTTTGCCAAGGTGGGGCTAGGCTAGCCAGCCAGAGAGTGCCCAGGAATCTGCCTGTTTTCTACACACACCTTTAATCCCTGCACTTGGGTGGCAGATGCAAGGGATCTCTGAGTTCGAGGACAACCTAGTCTACCAAGTAAGTTCCAGGACAGCCAGGGCCACACAGAGAAACCCTGTCTCGAAAACCGAACAAGCAAACAAAAAAACAACAACAAGAAAAAAGGTTCAGAACAAATCTCAGATAAGTCCTAGACCCATTTCCTCCTGTCTCTCCCCTTCCCAGTGAAGATGAAGGACAACCCAGCCCCCCTCAGGTACCAACACTGCTGCAATGGGGCCTGTCTCGGGCCGCCTTTCACCTCAACAGCAGTGCAAGCAGAGGTCACTGGGTTGTGACAATGCACAGCCACACAACAGAGAATCCATGAGAGGCACCTCTATGCCTGCGAGTCACAGAGACCAGAGACTTAGGAAAATTGCTGGGGCTGGAGAGATGGATCATTAGTTAAAGGCACTGTCTGCTCTTCCAGAGGACCTGAGTTCAATTCCCAGCAACTACATGGTGGCTCACAACCACCTATAATTGTGATCTGGTGCCCTCTTCTGGTGTGCAGGTGTACATGCTGATAGAGCACTGTATGCATAATAATAAATTTTAAAAAATTTTTTAAAGAAAATTGCTACTGAGACCGAAGTTGATACTCTGTAGGCCAGGAGGCCTCCAATTTCATGATTCTCCTGCCTTAGGCACCTGAGTGCTGGGATTACAGGCCCATCTCATCAAACCCAATTTAGAAAGTTGCAAGCTGGAGTCAGGCGTAGTGGCACACGCCTGTAATCCCAGGACTCAGGAGGCAGAGGCAGGCAGATCGTTGTGAGTTTGAGGCCAGCCTGCTCTACACAGCGAGTCCAGGACAGCCAAGTCTAAACAGAGAGAAACCCTGTCTTGGGGGGGGGGGGGGGAGTCGCAAACTGAGACATGACTCCAGAGAGGATGACTCTGGCCTGTAAGAAGCTGACAGAACGGCTGGGGCCAGCCCAGACCCCTTTGTTTCTGTAGGGGCTGTCTTCAAGTCTTCCTTCAAGTTAGATCCCCAACAGATGACATCCAGGAGGCACTTTAGAAAGGGCTGGTTTCCTGAAAGTGATCTCCTGTGGTCCCTTTCTCCCTGTCAGCAGGCATTTGGTGATCATACGGTAACCCTGAGGAGAACAGCCACAGTGGAGAAAGACCAAAGGGAGCCTGGAAGCCTGTTGACTCCAAGAACTGGCTAGTTAGTTCTAGATGGCTGGCCCACGGGCTTCTTTGATGGATAATACATCTCTCGTTTGTCTGTGTCTCTAACAGTCTCTTCTCCCTGAGGTTTAAGTCAGTTTCTACCCTGAAGGAAGCGAATCTGACTTTAAGGGGGGATGGAGGAGGGATCTAAGCTGAGACGTAAATACAAGGGTCCCCATTTGTCCTCAGTGTTTGCCTGAGCCATGCCAAACCCTGTTTGTGCCTCGCTTTTCCTAACTATATGTAGCCATGACAAGTGGGCTCAGTTAGAGAATGACGAAGATTGAAAGGTAACCAGAATGCTATGCTCATCTCCCTCTCTCTCTCTCTCTCCCTCTCTCTCTCTCTCTCTCTCTCTCTCTGTGTGTGTGTGTGTGTGTGTGTGTGTGTGTATGTGTGTGTGTGTCTGTCTGTCTGTCTGTCTGTCTGTCTGTCTGACTCTCTCTGTGTGTCTCTGTGTCTGTCTGTCTGTCTCCCTCTCTCTCTCTCTCTCTCTCTCTCTCTCTCTCTCTATCTCTCTCTCTCTCTCTCTCCACAGCCCAGGGCACCCAGCTGCAGCTCCATGTTGCACCTGGCCTGGTCCATAGGGCCTCCCCCAAGATGGAATGCCTGCAGGACCCATGGGCATGCTGTCACAGCCTGGGCAGCCTGAAAGCTGAGGTTGTGGGGCGGCCTCTTCTCTCTATGACAGAGGTCCACAGGCCCCAGATTCTACCTCCTGGGACACCGCGTGCCTTCCAAGCCATTTACTGGAGCATGTATCCAACTAATAATAGGGTGAGTGGATCCTTTGTTCAAAAGTTACCTTTACACAGAAGCATTTATCAAGTTTAATTAGCGCGTCAGGGACTCCAGTGTGAAGGATGGCTCCAAACACAGACCTGATGGTGCTAATTTTTCTACATTAATGCCAACACAGCAACCAGCTACAAGCAGGAAATAGACTATCAGTGGTAACACCACGGAAGAAAATAGCGACTTCCCTCCCTAAATCAAATTAAACATGTGGTGGAGGTGGAAGGAGGGGCAGGAGCTGCAAGCCAAGCCCACGTGGACTGTGCCCAGTGCTGGCCAGGGACTCTGGCTGCTCAGCTGGGCCTCTGCCCTGCCCAAAGGCAGGGCCAGCTCGGCTGCTTCCCTCTCACAGAGGTCTGGTGGTGGCTGGTGCCACGACTGGCTGTGATTTTCTTTTTTTAGGTTTATTTACATATGCATTTGTGCCTGTGTGAGTGCCTGCGCATGTACAGAGGCTAGAAGAGGGAGCCTGGTATCTTTTATCACTCCCTGCCTAGTCCTCTGAGGCAAAGCCTCTTCCTGAGCCTGAGGCTTATGCTTTCTAGACTAGTGTGACTAGGGCAGGTGAGACAGAAGAAGAAAGCTAGGGCCAGGCAGGAAGTGGGTACAATGCAGAGGGGCCTGTGGGAGGACACAGCTCCTGGGGACCATGGAGAGAGCACAGAGCAGAGTCTCATGGGAGACCAGGACATAGGGCACATTCTCCTGTGCCCTGCCTGTGTGGAAAGTTAACAGCACAGATGACAGGGACACCTACCAGTGCCGTGCTGAAGTTCCCTGCTATGTGGCCTAGAGTGAGTCCCCACTCCTCTGTGAAGTGAGGCCCCAGGGCCCGAGAAGGCCTGAGACACACAGGTGCCCAGCCCTGAGCCTGCCCCAGAGCCTCAGTAAACAGATGCCACAAGTGTGAACACCCTGGTACAGACAACAAACAGTGGCCCCTGCAAGTAACTTTAGAAACTTAAAGAAAAGTCCCCAGAGGGACACCATACAAAGGCAGACTTTGCTCACAGAGGTAGGGGATGGTGATGTCAGAGATCCCAGAGACTACACTGTGAGCTCGCCAGCACAGCAACATGAAAATATAGCTGAGGCCAGGGGGAGAGGCCACTGGGCTCTTAGCTCAGGCTGTGGGTCTGGAAATGTCCCCACCTTCCTGCCCACCACGGTGACAGCATAGGCGGTGTCGTGGTCTGCTTCTGGGTGCAGAGTCATTGGTTGCTCTCTCCCGGCAGCCTCCTATCTTGCTTATGTATTGAGTGTTAAATGTTCCCTGCCGCAGAGACGCACGCTCCTGCACTGGATCCAGTCCTACTCCTTTCTCACCCTGAGGCTCTTCCTGGTTGGCTCAGTCCCCATGATGGACGCTGCCACCACCGAGGTCTGATGACCTCTGATAGCCATGAGCTACTGCACCCACTGGCTGATATGTACCCCCCGCCTCCCTCACCATGGGGACTCATAACTTGGCTTCTGCTTGGCTGCCACCCTCTTGGGTCTCTGGTCTCCCACAGTCTTCCACGGAGCCTTGAGCCCCATCCCAGCTGAGGCTACTGTCTAGTCTAGAGCCTTGCTCAGGGCTGCTGTGGCACACCTGTGACTCAGGCTGGAGTCCAAAGCTGCACCGAGACACTTTCCCATGGACCCTTGGACTCTGACTCTCGAGGCCACCTGAGGATGGGCTACAAGGGACTTGACGAACACTCAGGAGACACACACTCTTATGCTGAGAGCCATAGGGGCCTTGCAGGAGCCCTCGCCCCACTAAACACCACCCACCTTGGCTCCCACCTGTGGCATCTCTTTAGACAGGCTCCTGATCCAAAGGTCATTTAGTGACAGAAGGACTCGGAGTCAGCCTGCCACACACCCTCAGTCCCAGGTAGAAGGCAGGCAAATCAGGTGCCATCTGGCTCCAGCTCCACCCTGTGGGTCACTGAGTTTTGACCCATGTTCCCCAGGCTTCAGTTTGCAGGATGAGGGGGACAGGGGCTCACTGACTGTTCTCCCTAGGCCTGAGGTGGCCCTGACTGAAGGTCTCGGCCACACTGCCTGAGGCAAACAGGCATGCCAGAGCCTGTTAGGAAATGAGGGGACAGAACCTTCCCAGGAGTCAGCCCTAGGGACCCCACTGGAGACCATCACAGATTCCTCGGTTTCTTTGCCCCATCCTGGCCATGAGACCTGGTTCCAGCTTCAATGGCCACTTGGGAGACCCTGAAGACAGCCAGTACCCCTCGCCCTCCTCAACCCATCCTACCACCTCCTTCATCAGGATTGGCACTTTCGTCCACCTTTTCTGAACAGCTGCCTGGCTCGCTCATGTGCCGCCTTCGCTCAGCACCCTCCTCCCCTGAAGCTCCCATATGGCCTGCCTTAAAGGTACAGAATCTGGACATAAATCTACTCTGTCCCCAAGCCCCAAGCCACCTGGAGTGCAGTCCCTAGAGATGACATTGAAAAACAGAGCTGTTCTGGAAAACTGTGGGAGTTGTCAGGCAGTGGCAGACAGAGCCACTGGGTAATTGGATACCTGGGGCCCCCGCTCTGACATGGGCCACCCATGGCCGGAGGCTTAGCTCCCAGCTTTCTTCAGAAAGGTTTCCAGCCATCTTCTCTCTCCCGCAGACTTCACCCAGGTCCTCAAAGTTAATTATTCCCAGACAGAAAATTACTTCCAACTCTGAAAAAGGAGTGATTTGGGAAGGCAGATCTAATTACTGGCCCTCTTCTCTGCATGTCTCCGGGAGGCAAGGGAGAATTTCCTGGGCCTGGGAATGCAATTACGGGGAACATTAGAGCCACTGTGGTCAGCACCTACGTCAGCACTCAGCCAAGTCCTGGCAAGAACTGAGAGCCCTGGTGGCCAACAGCCTAGGAGCCAGAGACCAGCTCCTATGATTTGAAAGGGGGTGCTCAGCCGACTTCGGGGTTCATATGCGCAACCTGGCACCCTGTCCCAGTAGTGAGCTGAGCGGCATCCACCCAAACTCATGACCACTCCAAGCTTTAGAGTCCTGACCCTGCTTGGAAGCAAGGATTTGGTTTTGTTTGCAAATAAGACCAGGCAGTGTTTGGTGTCTGCTAAATTTGATGGCCTGAGGGACTCAGACCATCCATCCCCACTGCAAGGTAGGGAGTCCTCCCCCAAAGTCACTGTCTTCCCGGACCTGTAGCTGTCCTCCCAAGGACTGGGAGAGCTGAGACAGTACCCCCACCAACTCAACAGACTTCCAAACTGCTACTACAAACCTACAAAGCCACATGCGAGGACGGCTCCACAGCTAAAAATACCCAGGCAGGTAAGGAACAGGTGTCAAGGAAGCTTCCTTCCCCACCCACGTCACAGGCTCACCTGGCAGCAGGTAGCTGTACCCATATGCTGCTCGTAAATGCAAAAACACAGCCTCAAGGGGGAAAAGAGAAAGTTTACTCTGGAGTTGCTACGACCCCCAGGGAATACATTCAAGTGAGTGGTTCCGAGGCCACAGGGAAGTTTTTATTAACAGAACAAAGAAAGTCGTAAACCTGCACCCTTTCAAGTGCACAGAGGGAAACATCAGGCAGAGGGGTTACTGATGAGTGTGGATGTCTCTGCTTACAGAGTCCCAGATGCTATCAGATGACAGTTTTAGCATTTAGACTGGTGGAATCTGGTGGGGTAGGGTGGGGTTGGGTTGGGGGGGGGGAGGCATGTCTCTTCATACATTCCAAAAGATTTACCTAATAATCACAAGACTGCTAGGCCCTATACAGAGGCCCCTTTCCCAGTGAACTGTGCCCACCCTACCCCACCCCCCACCCCCCCACTGCACAGTAGCCAGCAAGCCATAAAACAGGTTGTGCTAAGAGGGGTTTGGGGGCTGGGGAGAAGATCCTGATGTTCTTGCCCAGAGGGCAAAGCAGTTTAGGTTCTTATCTCCGTGCCCCCTCCACCCCCCACCCCCACCCAAGAATTGGGCGGAGACCCACAGTTGCAGCAGAATCATTGGCCACTGATTTTCAAAAGATCTACTTCCAAGGGGTGAGCCCAACCAGCAGGGGCGCACAAGGAGCGCTGCTTGGATGGCACAGCTGGAAGGACCTGGGGCTCATTTGCATAACGCGGGCCTTGCTGCACTCGCTCTCTCTTGTAGTTCCACGTACAGCTTCGTGCATCCCATGTCTCATTGGCATCTTAAGTCTCCATCCAGGGGTGAGCCAACATGTCACCTGTAGACACTTTAGAGTGACTGCACCCATGACAGTAGCCAGACTTAAGGGTCCTCATCTGTTGTGTTCCCTCGCCCCCCCACCCATCCCCCATACTGATTTTTTTTAAAGGCCATCTAGGTCACGCTGTCAGCCCTGTTCTCCTGTCTCAGCATCTTGTAAGAGAGCCTGTAACCATGTCAGGCCACCTAGATAATCCAGGGCAATTACTTACTTGCAGGGCCCTAATCTTGTCACCTCTAGACTGTCCCTTTGGCAATGCAAGACTCAGGGTGAATTGGGGAAGGTCACCTGGCTAAAGCCAGAGCTGGCACCCAACCATAGTAGGAAGATGAAAACAAGCCAGCAGGGGCTGGCTTTGGCTCCTTCCATCCTCCCCCCAACATCTGCAGAGAACCTGGCTCTCAAGCCTCTAACCTGGGCCTGCATGCCAGAGTCAGGCCACTAAGTGGGAACGCAAGCAGCTCCTGTCTATCAGCCAGAAAGAGGGCGAAGTAGCTAAGAGCTTCCAGCACCAGCTCAGAGCCAGCTGAGCGCCCAGGCTCTGTGTGTACACACCACGCCCCTGCTCCGAGTGCCACCCAACGTGCGGGCACAAAGCTTGATCAGCCCTGTCTCTCCACAGATGTGGGAGCGCTGACATCAGCAGGAGGGCCTTGAATGCTATCTGAGGTGACGTGGAGAGCAAGTGTATTCTCGGCGCAGAACCTACCTACGCAGAAGACTTCTATGGGGGTCGTCTCTTTATAATGACACACTGGGGAGTGCACTGGCACCCCCACCAAACCCAGGCTGTACCCTCTAGTATCCTGCCCTTGCCTGTACCTGGACACCGGGAGCTTCCCTACTTCCGGCTAGCACACTTGCGTCTGACTGGAGAGAAGCCCCTTCCCATTGCTTCACTAGCCAAGAAGAATCAGAAATATTTTGCAGCTGGCCCAGTCCCAATCCTGCCCTTCTCAGCATTGCACAGCCTCTTCCTGTCCTCTAAGGGACCCCTGCCTGCTGGGCCCCCTCCAGTGTCAAGCGCCCGAGGAAATTATTTCCCTGTTCAAATATTCATGGGTCTGCCAAGCCTGAAATAGGCCTGAAAAGAAGAAAGGCAATTTGTGTCCAGCGTAAGTGCTTGACAGGGTGCGTAATACACCGCAGCTGGCTTCTGAGCTGTCCCTGGGCCCTCTTCTCCTCCCAGCCCCTGTCAGTAGGCTTCTGGGGCAAGTGCCCTATGCAGTCACCCAGGACCAGGATCCCTGCAACGCTCTGCCCTTGATCTTTGCAATACCGAACAGGAGCTTGGTGCTCCTTTGACACCACCTTCCACTTCTGCAAAGTGGTGATGTCCTGGAAACAGTGACCCCAGACTCTGGGAACACCAATGCAGTCCTCTCAGATGAGGCAAAGCAGTCACAGGCGTCTCCTCCATGAGGGGCCATCACTGTGTCACACTTCACCTTCTTCATCCTTAATCTTCCTCACAAGAATGAAGCAATCACAAGACAAGGTGTTCACATATGCCCTGCCCACCTGGAGCTCAGGTCACCCATGAGGTGGCCCCTTTACCCCAACAACAACGCCACCCCGGCCACTTCATTGTGAAGAACTGCCTGTCTGGTACTTTGGAGACCATGAGTGGTAAGCATGGAACATTCCAGAAAAAGTAAAAGGCCAGTGTGGGAGGGACAAGAGAGAAGAGGTGTGAGGCCATGCTGGCTGGGTAGGCACAGGTCCATCACTATGTCCATACAAGAGGGAATGTGGATGTAAAAACTCACAGAGGTGAAAGGTTGTGTGACTGCAGGGCAGAGATGGGAGGGTGGGACCACAAGGCCAGGGAAATGTCCCTGTTTCTAGCAAAACCTGGAGCTGGAGGAGGCAAGAAGGGACCCTCCTCCTGTATACTCAGGAGGAATCACCGCCCTAGCAACACATCAGTCTCAGATGTCTGGCCTCCAGAGTGAGAAAAAGAGAGTGGTTGTCTGTTTTAAGATAGCGTGTGTCAACACAGTCATCGTCGTGTGTGTGTGTGTGTGTGTGTGTGTGCACTCTTTGACAGCAAATGGACCCCGGAAAACACTTCCCTTTCCATCGCAGGCTGCCTCCAGCCCTGCCTGGCTCATCTGAGCCACACGTTTGATAATGGTTGATAACAAACAGAGGTTTACTGGGCTCTTGGTTCTGGAGATGGAAAGTCCCAGGTCAAAGTGCTCTCCTCTGGGGAGGGCTTCGGAGCTGCCTCATTTGTGGCAGAAGAAGGCCAAGAATGCTTCTATCATACCCAGAACTTGAGCGCTGAAGCCACTCACACACAGACAGAGCCTCACTTCATCACCTCTAAGAGCCCCACCTCACAGCGTTGTCGCATCGTGGACTAAGCTTCCAGCAGATGAACTGTGGGGACACTGAATCCATGGCAAATGGACTCAAGTCAGCACAAGCAGATGGGGCTTCCATCTGACCCATCCCAGAAAGCTGGGCTCTAGCTCTCATACCTGAGCTAACCTGGATCCTCCCTTTATACCCTGTGTCCCTTAGAGTTAATCTTGGGTCCGCTTCAGAAGACAGGAGCTTGTCACTAGTTAATGGTCCCTAGTCTGGCCCTATCATTGGTCCTGGGTGTCCCCAAAGCTCTCACCCTCATCCCAGCCTCTTTCTGAGCTCCAGAGGACTCTTAGCCTCACTCAGAGTAAGAGCCAAAGACTGCACATGGCTGAGTCCTGGTGCAGCCTGCTTTGCAGGCCCTAAATGGCTGTTGAACCCACCCTTGCCCCTCCCTGCCGAGGGTGGGAGACAACAAGGCCAGAACAGGTAGCATATTATAGACTCTAAAGATGTGTGTGCCATGCTGGAATTCCGAAAGGTACCTCAGTCCCTGGGTGGTAAGGGATACAAGATGGGTTAGGCAGAGGCAGCAAAGTCTTGTTTGGGGGGGGGGGGGCGGGTGGAAGCAATCACAGGGTTGTCTGTGTTTGTGTCCTCTGTCTAATGGAGCAGCTCTCTGCCGGGATCATCTGATGTACACTTGCATTTATCAGGCCTGCAGTTAGCACAGTAAATGAGGCTGCTGGCTCCTGACAGCCGTGGGACAAGCACAGGCTGGGTGGCATCGCGCAGCCTCAGTGCACCGGTAATTGGAAGCCTAAGAAGTGGCAGACAGATGGGAACCCATGCCAGAGGTATGGGGAGAGAAGCCTGGGAGGCAGGTGGGAACTCCTGGTTGGGGGAGGCCTGGGAGGTCCTGGAAACTTCTATCCATCCACCATCCTGCTAGCTATGCTGCCTGGAAACCCTCTAGAGGACACTGGGGAGTGCCCAAGCCTCCGGCCCACTGGATGACACCTGTGACTTAAATGAATCAGCACCTGGCACAGCATCTGCTAATGGCTGTCCCTCCCCATTGCTTTCTCTGTCCAGCCTGAGGGGGTCATGCATGGGAAGGGCCCAGGATAAGGGTTTTGGACCAGGTTCCTCCTCTGCCAGTTCTGACCAGTAAGAAGCAGCCCTGAGTGGCCCTAGGGACAAGAGGATCCCAGAAAGGAACAGCCTAGAAGGGAAGGGCTTATGGTGGAGGGGGCGGGGCTCCTGCCTCTACCAGGCTCAGCACGTAGAAGTAGGCCCTAAGCAGAGATGGAGCACGCCGCATGGGGCATGGGGCGACAGGCAGATGTGCCCTCCAGGGTCACCCCAGGCAGGGTGCATCTCAGAGGAGCTTCTCAGGAAGGTGGCAACGCTGAGGGGGAAAGTAGTGCCTGTGGGCAAGAGGCTGAAGCCTCCTAAGAAGGAAGACCCCACAACGTGCTCCTATACACTCTCCCGAGCAGCCCATACCACAGACAAGGGCAGCTGAGGCAAGAAGAGGATTTGAAGGAGATCACACAGCTGGGGACCTGGGCGCATGAGGGAAAGACCAGCTTCCTGTCCCTTCCTGCCTCCTTCTCTCCCCAAGCCCGGGGCCTCTTGCCCTATGCATCCATGTATAGGGCATCCCCCTTAAGGAGGCATGTGTGGCCCAGCAGGTCCCACCCAGTCTGCTCTGAACATGCAGACAGCAAGCTGGGACCCTTTCCCAAAGTGAGCTATGAGCTGCCACCCACAACATCACAGGGACCCCAAGAGGCTAGTAGAAGGAAGATGGGGGTGGGGCGTGACTTCAAGAAGCCCCCTTGCTGGAAGCCAAGGGAGCACCACCCTGATGTGACACCCAGGGCTCCGACCTCTCTCGGCCTCAGTTTCCCCGCCTGTGGGATGGAGTGATTACAGACTGAATCCTCGGATGCCGGATGCCGGCAGGCTCCATGAGTCAATGCCTGAGATTCAAATTAAGAAAAGCCAGGTGCTGTGGGCAGATGTGGGGATCTGAGGAGATTGGGCTGTTGCCATGGTGACGGGAGCTCCGCTTTTAGCGGTAAACATCTTCAACCCTAAGAAGCAGCCTCACCACTGTCATCTGACATCCTGAAGAGAGGCACAGCCATGGTGTGGCCACAAGCAATGCCCCGGCACAATGGAATGTCCAGGAACAGGGCACTTCCGGGTTTCCTGTACTCCACTACCCTTGTCTGTGAGTGTCTATCTAGAACCCAGAGCCAGAACCGTCCTGCTTCCTGAGTATGGCATAGACTCGGACAGTCCTCCTCTGTCTAAGTCTCCCAAGACTCTAGCAAGTATGAGGTCACCCAGCCCAGTCCCTGTACAGAGAGGGCACTCCAGCCATGCAGGTAGAAACAGCAGGACAGCGACAGGGCAGAAGAACTGAGATGGACAGGTGGAGTGGCTCCATGCTCGCCATGGCCTGACACACCTGACTCTAGTAACCACTGGAACAAGGGCTCTGCAAGCTGCCCCACCTGTCAACTACACCAGATCCTGGCAAACGGGAAGAACCCATAGGCCTGTCCACGTCGGTGCAAGGCTGCCCCCTAAAGGTATTTTTGGGGACTGCAGGGCAATTGACTCTACTTCAGGGTCAAGCGTGGAATGTTGTTGCCTTTAACACCCCCCCACCCCCCCCCCACCCCCCCGGGCCTGGGCCTGCTTTAGGAACCAGGCCCTTGCCTGGCCCACTTGTGGGAGGCACGGGAGCCAGAAGCAAAGATATGCTGTAATTAGCAGGCAGGAGACAGCCAAGGTAAATCCCCCAGGTAGAGGAGTCTTTTTTGCAAACACCTCACAGAACTCTGAGGTGAGGGAAGGAAGGAAAAAGGGAGGGAGGGAGGGAAGAAAGGAGGACTACTGGGGTTACCTGGGGTCCTTCACCTTGACCTTAACCTGGAGAGAGGTAGGATATGAACGCTTGGGAGTTTAGGGAGGGGGTAAGGGGAGACACAGCAGGTGCAAAGGCCCCCTGGGGTGTCTTTCTGCCTACCTGTTGAGAACAGGGAAACCTGTAACAGCTGGGTTGCTAAAGTTCCTCCCCAGGGAGAGACCTAAGCAATGGCTCCCCTCCTCCTCCTAAGGTCCCAATGACAAGCTGAAGCCCAATTCCACCCAAGTTCTCTCTGGGGAGCCAATGAGTGTATTGGGCATCCTTATACGGCTTGGATGAGGGGGTGACATGCAGGAGTAGGGTACTCCTACCCCAACAAGCAGCACCTAGAAAGCCCTTACCCAGCAAGGATGAGGGTTTTCCCTTAGCTGCACAGATGAAGCCCTCACCCCCACCCCCCCATCCCCACCCCTAGTATTCCCTGGTCCATATATTCGAGCCCCTCCCCCACCCGTGGCCACGTGCCATTAAGGCAGAGTTGCAAACAATAGGTGGTAAAGAGGCTAGATACTCAGGCGAAGGTCTCATAACCTGCCACTCCTCCAGTGTGGCTGCAGCCAACAAACCCTGCTGGGAAAATCATTCTGCAATGTGGGGGGCAGCGGAACTCCCCAAGATAACAGTTGCTTGGCTCAGAGGACCAGACACTCACAACAAGCCCTCGGAGAGAGAAGAGGTCAAGAGTCAAAGGGAAAACTGTGAAGGGTCCTGGAAAGTCAAGGTGCCCCGTGCTGTGCCGGAGCAGCTGGAGAGGGTCACAGGTCTGCAGTGGCTGTGAGGGAAAAGACAGGCTGGGCTAGGTGCTAAAAGCAGACAGTGGGTAAGCGACTGCTCACACCAAGGGATGGCCCTACAGAAGCTGGACACCAAGTCAGAGTTCCTGGCTCTGGGGTTGGCTTAGCAAATGAGGCCCCCAGAGCAGAGGTGAGACCTATTCCAGCTTAGAAGCTCTTCCCTGCTCTGGGCCTTGGTGCAGTGGCGCATGAGTGGGGGGGGGCGGGGGCGCAGGCAGGGCGGGGTGGAGGTTTCTGCATTGGCAATTACCAGAGGCTTCACACCCTGGAGAGCAATACCACCTCAGACCCAAACACACCCAGCAAGGAGGGGAGAGCACAGGGCCCCTCCAGGACACATCTGCCCTGGGTTGCAATTTCTGCATCGGTTTCCTCTCCAATCCTGCCAAGTCCTACTGGGGCAGGACATCCATCCAGTGAAGTCCCAGGAAAGCTGAAATAAAGGATGAGGCCAGCATGAAGGGCATTCAGATCATCTCTATGCCTCCTTTGTCCTTGTCCTGTCTGTCCCAAAGCTAGCAACACCACAGGGACTCAAACAGACAGACAGACAGACAGACAGACAGACAGACAGACCCAGGGGCTCAGGTCAAACCCACAGGTGAGGTACACAAGAGTCACTGGAGCCCAACTCCTGAAGAGTCAAAGGACAAGAGAAGAGCAGGCACTCCCAGAGACCCTGTGAGGGAAGTGGGAAAATCCCATTTCACAGACCAAACAGTAGAGGCTCTGGGAGGTGAAAGGAGCCCCGCCTACCTCAGCACCTGGGATGTATCACCCAGACCAGAAGTTCCAACCTATGGATCATGACCCTTCCAGGTGTCGCATATCAGATACTTGCATTACGATTCATAACAGTAGCAAAATTACAGCCGTGAGGCAGCAGTGAAATAATTTTATGGTTGGGGATCACCACAATCCGAGGAACTGTATTAACAGGTCACAGCGTTAGGGAAGCTGAGAGCCACTGACCTGCACCACGCCACTCTGCATCCAAGCAGCCCACTGTCTCCAGGGACCCCCAAGGCTAAGTTCGGGAGAGCAATCCTGTGCTGGGGATGGCTGCAGCCACCTCCCGACAGCCCTGGCCTTCTTAAGTGCCACTTGGGGTGCCCAGCCTGGTCTGCCATTTCCCCCAGCATCTTCAGGGCTTCCCTGCCATGTAAATCAATCCTCCTCTGGACCTTCTGAGGCTCCCTGGTACCCTCAGGAATCCTGACCTCTGCTGACCTCCCCCTTACCCGTCTTCCCGACGACTGGTAGATTCTCCCATCTTTATCCCCCTCCCTGCTCGCTACCACATTCCCATCTTTACACACCATTGTGACCCACGTGGCCCCGTCTCCCCCCAGGACCACAGGATGGAAACAAAACTATCTTTGTTTTGAAACAGGCTGACTTTGAACTCACTGTACAGACGAGGCCTCCCCTCAAACTCAAGATCTTCCTTCTCTGCCCTCTCACGGCAGGGGCCAGCATTACAGGCGTGTGCCACCGGCACCACCGGCACTCATATTAAAGCTTCAAGCCAACTTGATGCCAGGCCTCGCCTCTCAGATGTGTTACACTTCACCCATTCTTTGTCTGAAACGTGGGTGTTGATGTATGAAGGGCCCGTGTAGCCCATAAGCACGTGTGTTCACTTGGGTGTGTGTACACAAGGGGGCGCGTGTACATGGAAACTAGAGGTCGAGAGTAGGTACCTTCCTCAATCACTACTCACCTCATTTTTTTTTTAAAGACAGAGTCTCTCACTGGACAGGAGTTTATCAGGCCAATGAGGAAGCCAACCCAGGGACCCACCTGTCTCTGGTCCCCAGCATTGGAGGTACATGCATGAGCCAGGATGTACCATAACTGCTGAAGATTCCGACTCAGGTCCTCACACGGCACGGACTTTCCCAGCTGGCCTTCTCCCCAGCCCGCTCACCTACATTCTTGGAGACTTGTGAGCATAAAAGGAGCCAAGGTAGGGAAGGGAGGCCCAGAGGGTCCTGGGAGCCACAGCTGCCCCCAGGAGAGTTGAGGGAGGCCAGGGTAGAAGGCCACCGACCCTGTCAGTCTAGAAGGGAAAGGAGATCACTACATTTCTGCACAAGGAGAACCCACAGCCATGGGTGTATCACCTTGACGATACGAGAGTCTGCAGAAAACACCACATATAAGACCGCGCTGGTCTGGTCAGCCGCAGACCCCGAGAGAGAATGAGATTAGAGGGCCCAAGTTCCAGGGGCAGCTGTGTATTCTAGAAGCATTTTTGAGGTGGCTTAATTCCTTAGAGACTCTAATGAGCGCACATGAGATGGTGGGGTTTGGGTCCAGAAATCACCCTGAAAACCCATGTGTTGACTTGGTCTCTGCGAGAGGATCTCAGGGGAGACTGGGTCATGAGGGGTCTGGTCTCATGCGTGGATTTGTCCACTGATGTGCTCCTAGCCTAAGTGGCTACTAGGAGGTAGTGGGAACTTCAGCAAGAAGATCTAGAAGTCTCTGTCTGTCTATGTCTCTCTCTCTCTGTCTGTATCTATCTCTCTCTGTCTCTCTCTGTCTCCGTCTCTCTGTCTCCGTCTCTCTGTCTCCGTCTCTCTGTCTCCGTCTCTCTGTCTCTCTCTCTCTCTCTCTCTCTCTCTCTCTCTCTCTCTCTCTCTCTCTATCTCTCCGCTTCTTGCTTCCATGCAGTGAGCAGCTTTCTCCCTCTGCTGCAGATTCCCACCGTGACATCCTGCCTCACCTCTGGCTCTAAAACACCTACAGGGACCAACCCTGGATTGAATCCTTTCAAGCTAAGCTGGCAGACCCAACACAGAGGGAGGCTCGAGCTCAAGGCCAGACTTTGCCAAATCAAAGAGGCAACTGCCTGGCCAGGGTGAAGCCGGTAGCGAGTCAACGGTTTCCGATGCTGGAGGTCCAAGGGACCAGCAGAGCAGAGGGTACTTCTCAGATCTGCACTGCATTTAAATAGTACCTGAAAGTGAAATCTCTTCAAGCAGTCTTTTTCAGTTTAAAGGTTTGCACAGCCAGGGAGACCAGGCCTGGGCCTGGGGGTGCTGGGAGGAAAGCTTGGTGAGAGAGAGCCTGCCTGGCACGTGGCAAAGACCAGGGGCTCCCCACTCCCACCCCCTGTCAGGATAGTCACTGTCCCCTGAACACCGTCTCTGTGGTCTGAGGCTCTTACTCCAGACTGTCCAGCCTCAGGCTCACTTGGGGCACCACTGTATCTCAGAGGCTCATGGGAAAAGAAAGTTCTGAGAAGCCCCTTCAGACAGGGCAGACGTCGTCATGGCCCTCAGCTTCTGGCAGTTTTGCTGACAGTCAGTAAGTCTGAATAGGGAGGCTGGATCTCATTAACAACAGCACCTCAGGAACTTCCAGTCAGGTCTTGGACTGCTGGAGCCAGCAGGGACCTTTGCACTCACCTTGCCCACAGCTGCCATTGTTTACTTTGGAAACTGAGGCCCAGGGGAAAGCAGCCATGCACACCTGAACAATGGAGACAGGTGGGACTCTTCCGTACATCCCGCACAGCCCACCTCCATCCCCGCAGAGTCCCTCCTGGGCTGGGAGAATCCCCCATCTCTTCCCCTCCCCCAACCCGGGGAGAGGAAAGAGCTAAGTTCTCACTTAACAGCAGGATGCTTCTGGGCCTCATTACCATGATGCAAATTAATATTTATTATGCAATTATTCATCTTCGTAATTGCTAGTATTTCAAAGGGAGCACGGGAAGGTTTAATTAGAACACGTGGAATGTTATTAAAATGGAATGTCAGAAGGAGGGGTGCCCCCTCTCCCCTCTGCAGCCCCAAGCCCAGATACCTCCTGAAAATTCTCAGAGCTTGAGTCCACACCAGCCTGGCTTTCCTACCTAGATGCTCCCCCATGAGAGCTTGATCTTTCTTTTTTTTTTTAAGGTCTTGACTCCTAGAAACTTTGTGAATAATTGTGATAGCAGAAGTTTAGACTCAAAGAACCCGTTGATGCTGCAAGAAGCTGCAGATGTTATGAAAACCACTATCCTGGTGCAGAGGCCAGCACCTGGGTCTTCTAATAGGACAGTGGCAAACTGGACATAGTGGTGACATCTTTAATCCCGGCACTGGGAGGCAGATTGCTATGAGTTCAAGGCCAGCCTGGACTACAAATTGAGTTCCAGGCCAACCAGGGTTACACAGAGAGACCCGTGCCTGTCTCAACAAGACAAAGGCTTTTACATTTTAAAAATGAATAAAAAAGACAATGGCATCAGGGCAGGAGCCTGCCACTAGACATGTATTCTCTGCTAATGAAATGGTCCAGTTCAAACCAAATAAAGTATAAAGGCAGGTGTTGTGGGGGCCGCTCTCAGGCAGGTTCACTGGCCTCAGGAAACAAGGCCAGGGAAGTCGCTGTGCAGACAGGGAGACGGGAAAGTGGGAGTCGGGTGGGAGCACAGAGACAGGAGAAAAGGCAGAGAATCAAAATGTCTGGATTATACAGTGAGGAGCCTCTGCAGGAGAGGGAAGAAGCCCAACCTCTGGGCTGGAAAGTTAAGGCAGGGACTGAGGCATGCTGGGAGAATCTGGAGGATGGGTCTGCTGTGGTGTGTTAAATCGTCACCGCAGCCCCTTGTCCCGGGTTTGAATCCCAACACGACCCTGTGTAGTGAGCCAGCCTGGCCTCTGTACAGCTCGCCCAGCACCCTGCTTCTCCGCCCTCCTGCCTCTTCCTGCCACACAGCAGACAGTAAGAGCTTTTAGGTCTGTGCCTCCTTGTTCACGATAGGTTCTAATCTTTGGTGATAACCTGAGAAGGTCAGAAGGTAATTCTAGTGGTGAATTCTTTTTTTGTTTTGTTTTGTTTTACTTTCTGTTTTTGGTTTTGTTTTTTTTTGTTTTTTTTTTTTTTTCTGTTTTGTTTTGAGACAGGGTTTCTCTGTGTAGCCTTGGCTGGCCTGGACTCTCTTTGTAGACCAGGCTGGCCTCGAACTCACAGCGATCCGCCTACCTCTGCCTCCCAAGTACTGGGGTTAAAGGTGTGCGCCACCACCACCTGGCTGTTTTTTGGTTTTTGTTTTTCCAAAACAGGGTCTCTCTGTGTAGCCCTAGTTGTCCTGAACTCAATTTATAGACCAGGCTGGCCTCGAACTCACAGCGATCCACCTGCCTCTGCCTCCAGAGTGCTGGGTTTATAGGCATGCGCCACCACGCCCAGCTTAGTGGTGAATTTTAAGAAAGCCAATTTTTGGAACACAAAGACCTACCTGTCCAGGAGGAGCTGTGACTGACTCTGTCCCCTCCTGAACAGGCTGGGTGGGAAGAGAGTGAGTCTGAAGTGCAGTGGTGAAACCAAGGGCCTGGGAGCCTGGGAAATTAAGCGGGAATGGCTGAGAGTGCCTGCTAATACCAGGGTGGGAATAGGGGCGGGGTGAGAGTAGGGGCGGGGTGGGAGTAGGGGCGGGGTGGGAGTAGGGGCGGGGTGGGAGTAGGGGCGGGGTGAGAGTAGGGGCGGGGGTGGGAGTAGGGGCGGGGTGGGAGTAGGGGCGGGGTGGGAGTAGGGGCGGGGTGGGAGTAGGGGCGGGGTGGGAGTAGGGGCGGGGTGGGAGTAGTGGCGGAGCGGGAGGGACCAGCGGGATGCTCAAAGAGGTATCTGGTGCAAAAGTACTGGCAAGAGAGCAGGGTAAACTCAGGAGACCCTGGGGGCTTCGGGCTCCGGGTGGGGATGTATGGCTGGGTGATGAAGTGAGTCACAGCCAGGCGCGTCACTATCACAGAGACGGACGCTTTAGGAACTGAGGTGACCAGGGCGAGGCACAGGGAGACAGAACCTGTCTCTGGGTCCCAGGGCCTCAAGCTTCTTCCATGGAGTCCCTGTCTACTCTCAAGGAAGGGCCTCTCCCAGAACCTGAGGCATCTGTTTTGGCTGGACTGGTTGTCTCTCTCTCTCTCTCTCTCTCTCTCTCTCTCTCTCTCTCTCTCTCTCTCTCTCACACACACACACACACACACACACACACACACACACACACACACACGGGTTGAGGTTTCATGCACATTGCCACACCAAGCCCGGCTGTCACACCCAGCTTTTATGTAAGTGCTGTGAAATCTGAGCTCAGGTCCTCAGGGTTTGTGTCGTATTTATCACTGACAAATGCGTATTTTTGGAATGGCCTCACATAGACCAGGCTGGCCTCCAAGTAGCTCTCTGCAGCTGAGAACGGCCTTGAACTCTTGATCCTCCTGTCTCACTCTAAATACTAGGACACAGGTATGGGCCAGGATTCCACATAGGACTGTTGACAGGGAAACCTGCAGCTGAAGTGTAGAAAGTGGCCTAGTGACTCCTAGTGAGCCTAGTCACCCCAGGCTCCAGGTTAGCCCAGCTTCCCTTTACTGCTCTGGACCCCCACCCATGGGTCGCTGCACCTGTGAGTCACCACTGCAGGTGCCCTGACCTCTGTACCTTTATACCTCTCCTCCAAGGTCACCAGATGTTCATCCTGGGGCCCCAAGAGCATCGGATGCCCCAAATCCCACAGGGCCTCTACAGGCAAACTACCCTTCTATGGTACAGCTTAGGCAGGACAGACAATGGCAGGCTTTCTTCCAATGCTTTCCAACTGTTCCTAACCAGCCAGAAGTGTCCTCCTGCTGTGAGCCCAGACCACCTGCCAGGCAGAATGAATATGCATATATGCTAATCAGCAAAGCCTACGATTTGCATGATAATCGGAGGCCAATTCTCCCACTCAGGAGTGGCTTCCAAAGGCAGCTCAGATCTGCTTTGGAAACTGCCTAGGGAGGCACCATGGGACTCTTGCCTCCCAGGGCTCTGGGTGGTCTGTCCCTCAGACTGAATTTCCTACAGGGAGAGGAACTCAGGAGCCAGAAAGGCCAGATTGGGGGAGAGGTGTGAGATGCCAGCCTGTCTGTCCCTGGAACTGCACCTCAAGGAAATGGGGACAATAAGGGTGCTACCCTGTGGAGGTTCAGGGTAGCATGACGTGGGGATGGACTCACTAAAGGTCCTTCCCATGAACTTCCAAAAAGGAAGTTGTCTGGGTGTGGCCAGGTCTCTTGGCCACACCTTCCTCGGGCGCCTAGTTTTCAAAGTCCCTTCCTTTGAGATAGGACCTCACTGAACAGTCTCTGGCTAGTTGGGGGAACCCATGGCTCAGCTGGTACCTTCCATCCTGCAGGTAAGGGCATTCATACCAAGGGTTATGAAATATACAGCAAAGGGTTGACTACCTTTGCCAAGGTGTACCCCTGAGAAATTGTGCCATGCAACAGATCTGGCATAAGAGGGGTTTATTGGGGGAGAGAAAAGGAGTGGGGACCTGGGGAAGGGATAGAGCCAGACAAGTGGACATGTGGACAGACAGACAGACAGGGAACAGAGAGAGAGACATGAGAGCAGAGAGAGAAGGGATAGAGAGAGGGTGCAGAGAGAGAAAGAGGAAGGAGGGAGGAGAGAGAGAGAGAGAGAGAGAGAGAGAGAGCGCACAGAAGAGAGTTGGGTGGCAGATGGGTCCTTTTATCAGCAGCACACACCTGGCATACCTGGTGGCTGCAGGCGCTTGCTAGTCCCCTAAGAGGAGGCCAGTGGAATCTCCTGTATACTAACCAGGCATGAAGCCAGAGGGGGCCTGTGGACTGTACAGCTTGAACCACATAGATGCAGTTCGTCCCTCCTAATAGCCATCCCAGAAGGGGACACACAAAATTGCCATTTCTATTGGCAGTTTCACATAGTGAAACCACTAAGTAGTATTAAAGTATTGTGTGGACACTACATACGCCAGCACTACTGTAAGTTCTTACGTGTGTTTACTTTCTGATGTCTACAGTCATCATTCCATGGCCCAGAGCAGCTCAGTAATTCCCTCAGCCTCACAGAGCTCTAACATGCCATGGAGGTTTCTTTAAAAAAACAATCTCAACAAATTTTGGGACTGAATCTGACATGAACTCTGGTGCCCCATATTTGACCACCTCCCCTTGGTCGGGAGGCCTGGTGGCACTCAAAGAAAGAATAAGCAGGCTACCAAGATGAGACTTGATAGCCTGTGACCATATAGTGGGGGAGGAGGTCCCCCTCTGTCTTAGACCTAGGGGAGGGGAATAGGGTGAAAGTGGGAGGGAGGGAGGAACAGGAGGATACAAGTGATGGGATAACAATTGAGTTGTAATCTGAATAAATAAATAATAATAATAAAACACTGAATTGATAAACAAAAAATAAATGATCTCGAGCTGGGAGTGGAGGTGCACGCCTTTAATCCAAGCACTCGGATTGCTGTGAGTTCGAGGCCAGCCTGGTCTACAAAGCGAGTCCAGGACAGCCAAGGCTACACAGAGAAACCCTGTCTCAAAAAACCAAAACCAAAACCAAACAATCTCAACATGGTGGTGCCTGCCTGTAATCCAGCTCTTGGGAGAAAAAGGCAGGTGGATCTTGGTGAGACCCTATAACAAACAAACAAACAAACAAAAATCTCAGCTAGCCTACACCCCCACCGTTGCATTTCTCAGGTTTTATCTCAGAGAATGAAAACATAAAATAAAAGTAAACCCTGTCCACGAGGCTTGCAGTAGCTTTGTAACACCCCCACCCCCGGTGGCTTTCAGTAGAGTGGTCAGACAGAGGCCTACCCAGGCCAGGCGGAGGAACATGATCCAGCAGTGAAAAGAATACCGCCAACACACATGCAGATCAAAGTGTGCTGGTGGAAGAGGCAATCTCTCAGAGGCTTAGCACTGGCTCATGACTCCACTTATACGACACTTGAAATGACAGAGATGCTGGAGAGAGTTGGTGTCATCATGCAGGGATGAAAGGAGGTTCTTGTGGCATCAGGACCCTTCTGTATCTTGTCAGTGATGGTGGAGACTTAAACTTGCACACACGATGAAGCTGGGCAGGATTCACACTCACTAACACATGTACATACATGCACACACACACCTACACATACCCTAGTTTGAACACATTTCGGCTGTGACATCCTGCTAGTGCTCTGCCAGACGCCACCACTTCTGGAAACCAGACACTACATAGAGAAGATGTCCTTCCCCCTCTTCTCTTTTTTGTTGCCCGTGTTCTCTTAGGCTCTCACAAAGCCCAGGTTGACACTGAACTCACTACGTAGCTACAGACCACCTGAAACTTTTGGTTTCCCTACCTTCTGCTGGGATGACACGTGTGGCCACCACATCCATTCTGCTGGGATGACAGATGTGACCACCACATCCAGCTTACGCAGCACAGGGGATCGAACCCAGATCCTTGTGCATGCTAGGCAAGCGCTCTACCAACCAAGCCACACCCTCAGTCCCTTCTCTGCTATTTCTTATAACTCATGTGAATCTATAGCTGTCACCATCGCCTTTTAACTACACCTTTTTAAAAAAACTGTCACAGTGCGAGGAACCAGTAAAGAGGTGACAACTAAATGCCACAGAGGCTTTCTCGTGGAGTCTGTGGCTTTACTGTATGTACCAGTGGCCCCCAGGGTGCCGCACTGATGCCGGTGCTAGTGAGAAAGAACAGGCACAGGGTGTCTGAGAACTCAGTCCTGTCAGAATTATTATAAATCTGTAACTGTTCTAAAAGGAAAATAAAGAATGCTTTTCAAAAAAATCTTAAGATGAGTCCTAGTTAGGGGTCACTATTGCTGTGATGAAAAATCATGACCAAAAGCAAGTTGGGGAGCAAAGGATTTACTTTGCTTACACTTCCACATCCTAGCCCCTCATTGAGGAGAGTCAGGACAGGACCTCAAGCAGGGCAGGAACCTGGAGGCAGGAGCTGATGCAGAGACCACGGAGGAGTGCTGCCTTACTTACTGACTTTTCTCCTCATGACTTGCTCAGCCTGCTTTCTTTGTTTTGGTTTTGTTTTGTTGTTTGTTTGGTTGGTTGGTTGTTGTTGTTGTTTTGTTCTTGGCTTTTGAGACAGGGGTTCTCTGTATAACCTTAGCTACAGAGAGCCTGATTTTTTATTTTTATTTATTTATTTATTTTTGGTTTTTCGAGACAGGGTTTCTCTGTGTAGCCTTGACTGTCCTGGACTCACTTTGTAGACCAGGCTGGCCTCGAACTCACAGCGATCCGCCTGCCTCTGCCTCCTGAGTGCTGGGATTAAAGGCGTGCACCACCATGCCCGACTGAGAGCCTGATTTCTTATAGCACCCAGGACCACCAGCCCAGAAATGGTCCCACCTACCATGGACTAGGCCCTCCAACATCAATCACTAATTAAGAAAATCCCCAACAGCCAGATCTTAGGGAGACATTTTCCTAGTTCAGGTTCCCTCCTCTCACACATCTTTAGCTTGTGTCAAGTTGACATAAAACTAGCCAAGAAGCTGAATAATGACACAGGAAGGTTAGGAAGCTCATGAGAATGTTCCCGGGATGTCTGATCCTGACCGCATGTCCCTGAGTCCTGAGGTCAGGTACACATAAGGGAATACTCACCACAGCTCTTTGCTGAAACAGCTCAAACTGCCCACAACCCCACTCCTGGAACTTGGAGAGATGCACGCATGCTTCAAACAAAAGGCCACAAAGAGACAGAAATACCTCAGACCCAGGGAACTGGTGTATACTTGACAGCATTTGGAAAGTGGAAGTTGGGGGTGCGGGGAGGGATGGTATGAGACATTCAAGGTCATTTTCAGCTACCTAGTGAGTTCGGGCCAGCCTGGGCTACATAAGACCCATGAAATGTTGCTACTATAAGGAGGCAAGTTCTATGGAGAAGAAAAGAACAGGTCATGTGGACAGAAATGGTTCTGAGCTGCCAGATCCCAGGAACAGAAATCCAAAAACAGACAAAGCTATCTATGGGGGCAGGAGTTAGCAGGATGTCTCTTGTGTGGGAGAATGTTAAAGAGAAGACCAAGCACCCTGGGCCTGGGGCAGTGGTGCGGGTGTTTAGGTGGATACATACTGCCTGGAGCCCCGCGGATGCAGGCACCTAAGTGTATGTCATAACAAGCAAAAATAAGTATCCAAAGCTGGTATCCTTGATGCAAACCTGCAGTTCCAGGCGCCCACAGTAGGCTGAGGTAGGAGGAGGTCTTGAGGCCAGGAGTTTGGGGTCAACCTGGACGACACAGGGAGTTTCCAAATTAAATTAAAATAAATAAGTAAAAACTTTTTTGTTTAAAGTGTACAGGTATGGGCCTGCAGGTATAACTCAGAGGTAGAGAGCCTGAAGCCCCTCCCCCCCCCAGTGAACCTTCCAATAGAGGACTCTGGGGACCCAGGTCCGAGTCCCCCCAAGGGCTACACACACTCTACAACGATGTCACCAGCCATGCATGGTGCTGACATTGTGCACTGAGCAAGTTTGTCACTGAAGCATTTTGAACAGTGTCCCCGGCCTCTACTCAGAAGGCCAGTAGGCCTCCTCCGTCTATCAGGGACAACGTGAAATGACTCTAGTTGGCATTGTCTGGTCAAGTGTCCGCTAGGGACAGACTCACCAGCAGGAAGGGCAATGGCTGGGGAAGCTGGCACACAGCCAGAGAGGCCAAGGGGAATAATAATTAGGCCAACAATAGTAAAGACAGCAATGACTGTAATTAGAGAAACAAGAATCATTTTGATAGTCACAACTGCGACAGAAGTGACATAAAGCAGTTACAATAATCAGCCCTCCATTCATGCTGCACAACCCTGAGATGACAAACAAGGTTGAGATGATCTTTTAATGATTGGGGGGCGGGGTGGGGGGGCAGTCTTCATCCCAAAGCTCTGGGATGATGATGTCATAGCCAGATAGAGCATGATCCTGCTACACAGCTGCATGTCCGGCAAGATCACCCCTGAAAAGCACCTGTCCCAGGCAGTGGAGGGACCTCCTGCTGCTGCTGCTCCTCCTCCTCCTCATGTGAGTGTGAGGCATGGATCGTCCCTGTGTGTATGGGGAGGGGGTGTCTTTGTGGCTTGCAAAGTGTGTGTGTGTGTGTGTGTGTGTGTGTGTGTGTGTGTGTGTGTGTGTGTGTGTCAGGGCGCACCGTATAGGATGGTGCCCCCCCCCATGGGATGGGAAAGGATCCCTCCGAGGAAGCAGACCTAGCGAGGATGTATTGGTGGGGAAAACCACTCCTCACCAGCCCACCTTCTCTCAAGCTAATGCTGTCCGCTACAGGTCAAAGGGCAGGACATAGGCCTGACTAAGTGGGGCCTGTCCACACACTCACTGTGCCTGGGCAGGGTTGTTGCTGAAGGCAACATGTTGTCACTGAACGTAATGCAGGTGGCTGGGGTAGAACCAAGGTTCCTTGTCCCCAATATGGTCATAGGGTGCCCCAACGGACCCTTGATGGCTCCAGGAAGTTGCCTATTTCCTACAGCTGTTCTAAGCTGGCTGCACACATCCTGTTTGTACAGTCGCTAAGAGGTTTCCATGGCAACTAATAGAAGATGAAGGAAGCCTGGCAACTTACAACATCCTACTCAGATTTGGGCCCCTCTGACAGTGACTTCTGGGGACAGGACCCCCCCCAAATGGGGAGAGGGGTGGTTAGATCTGATGGACAGAAGCCAACACTCCCAGGAAAGCATATGACTTGCAACCTAGGGGCTTGAGGACAGAGAACAGAAATGGAATTGGGGTTAGGAGAAAGGATATGAGGCCAAGGTCTGGGACAAAGGTGACCCCAAGACAATATTCTTTCTGTGGCTGAGTGTGGGCGCAGGCTAGCCTTGGGTGGACACTCATGAGTGTTGGTTCTGCCTACAGCCCCTTGCCCAGGGACAAATAAGAAATCTGAGGCTGTAGGAAGCAATCGGCCTGCCCTTAAGCAATGGTCATTGGCTTGTCATTGTGGTGTCACGCTGGGCTGAGGTAGGCTGGTGTCTGCTTATCTTGCAATTAATAGCAGTCATGTATGCTGACCTTTGCCTGCAACTCCTGAAGGCACAGGCATAGGGGAGCAAAAGGTGTGCTCCTGGGCCATACAACACAAGAGAGGAAGCTAGCAGGAACGGAAGGTGGGCTGACCAGTTTTACCTCAACTTGACACAGCTAGAATCATTTTGGAAGAGGGAACCTCAATCGAGAAAAAAAAAATGCCCCCGCCAGCCTGGTTGATGGGCAAGCCTGTGAAACATTTTCTTGATTGATGTGAGAGGGCCTGGCTCACTGTGGGCAGTGCTACCCCAGGGCAGGCGGTCCTGAAGTGCTAGCAAAAGAAAAACCAAACAAGCTGAGCAAGCCAGTAAGCAGTGTTGGTCCATGGCCGCTGCATCAGTTCCTGCCTCTAGGTCCCTGCCTGGAGTTCCTGCCCTGATTTCCCTGGATGCCAGGCTACAAGTCTTAAGCTGGATTGAACTTTTTCCTGCCCAAGTTGCTTTTGGTCATGCTCTTTATCACAGCAATAGAAACTCTAGCTAAGATAGGAGATCATGACAGAAGCAACCAAAGTATCTGGTCAGGAGACTCAGAGAGGGGGGGAGGGGGAGGGAGAATATGAGAATCTAGGGACACATTGATGTCAATAGGGATGGCAGGAAATTAACCTGATGTCTGGAAGACAGAGCCGGGAGAGGACTTATTACAGAGAAGCCAAGCACCAGGAGGGCCAGGTGGAAGGGTGAAAATGGGCAGAGAGAGGTGAGCCCACCACCCCACTGCAGTCTCTGCAGCTCCCCAGGGATCCCAGGTACTGGTAAATGGAGGAGGGAGGGGAGGGGGGAGTGAGGAGGGAGTGGAGAGGGAGAGAGGGGGAAGGGGAGGGAGGGGGAGGGACAGAGATTAGCACCTGCACCTGATAGATGGAGAAACTGAAGCACCACAAAGCTGAAACACAAGTGAGTCTGTGGAAAAGCCAGAAGCAGATCCAGGCCTCTAACCCTGTCCTGGGGACCCCTCACCCCACAGCAAGCTCAAAGTAGGAAGAGGTGAAGAAAACCCCAGAAGACAGACAATCGAGTAGTCAGTCAACCCTAAGCCCATTTCTTCATCTCCTCACTCTGGTCTTCAAGATGGGGTGGGGGTGGGGGAGGGCAACAAGGCTTTTGCTACCTCTAAGGAGGTAGCTGTTGCTATGGTGACCCTTGTTACCTGGCAACTAAATTACGACGTCCTGGGCACCTGCTGTCCCTCCTCTGAAGCTAATAGCTGAAGCTCTAGGGATTGACCTGCATACGCCAACCCCTTTGTCTCAGAAAATCCAACTGTGGGGACAAGCCAGGTCATCCTGGGCCACATGAGGACATACAGAGACCAACCCTCCAGGTATGTGACAACCAGAAATGGAACATGCTTTTTCAAAGCTCGGAACGGTTGTATTAGTAAACTAGTCATTAAAATTGTGCCAACCCCTCCCCAATTAGTACCACACAGATGGAATTAGGACTCGTTGACATCGCATCTTGGCAGCATCTCCTGGCCCCCGTGATGTGTTATGCAAAGGTGGAATAGTTTTAATCCAGTTCTACACCACACACAGGGTGGCAATAAAAATCCTCAGTTGCAGTGTGCACTGAAGGGATTGCCCCAGGAGAGGGTTGTTAGCATCCATACGGGGACAGACACCAGACTCAGAACCGGAGTTCAGAGTCTTCAAAGTAAGAAGATGGGCCAGTGGATGTACGTTTCAAACCCCAGCACATCACCTGCCTCACTCACGTGGGTGGTACAGGCCCTACCTGCTGCTGGGACATCTGGCCCTGAGGATTGCAAGCTTACACAGCTGAGTGAGTCTGCCCGGGGATGCTGGTGGTCCCTTGAAGGAGATACTATCTGAGCAGAGCCTTGGAGGCAACTGGGGTATAGCTCCCCAATGTGGCAGGGTCTCTGAAGAGCCTTCTGTGCAGCTCTAAGCCCGAGCTGAGCTTCAAAGGTTGTAGAGAGCCCTGGGTAAGCGCCAAAGAAATGGAACTCTGAAGAACAGAGCAGCGCGCACACACACACACACACACACACACACACACACACACACACACACAGGCCCCTGCAGCTGCTGCCAGGGTAATAGATGTAACATAAGACATACTGATGGGGTGGGGGTGGGGGTGGGGGAGCAAGGTCCATACCCCAAGCTAGACAGGACCCTAGGCCACGCTTGGGAGACTGACTGGCCCGGGGAATTTGTGGCATGAATGTTCAAATCTTAACTCCTAGAAGTGATGGATGTTTCTTACTTAAAGGCATGGTCTCAGCATCCTGAACTGAGAAATGGGCTCCATCCCAGTCTTGGGGGTAGATATCCTTGAAAAAGGTAGACTGGGTCAGTGAGTTGGCTCAGCAGGTAAAGGTGAAGACTGCCATGACCAATGGTCTTTAATTCCCATGACCCTCTTGGTGGAAAGAGACAATTGACTTCTGAAAGTTGTTCTCTGACCTACATATGCACACAGACACACACACACATACACATACACAGACACAAATATACACAGAAACATACACACATACCAATATACACAAAGACACAGATAGACACACAGATACACATCGATACACACCTATACATACAAATACACAGACACAAACACATAGAAATGCATACACACAAACACACAACAAAGACACAGACACACAAACACACACACACATACGTATATACACATAGACACACACACAGGCACACACACTGACACACAAATACACACAAACACAAACACAGAAACACATAAAAACACACACATGTACACACACACATACATATGCTGTATACAGTGCTAAAAAAGAAACAAAGCGAAAGAGAAGACACAAGGCAATGGCCACAGGAAAGTGGAAGCAGACACAGAGCCACGTGCCCATAAGCCAAGGCACGCTCCGGCCTGTGGATCTCTATTTGCTTCTGGCCTCCAGAACTCAGCAGATAAACCCATGTTGGTAGCCTTGGGCTCTAATAGTAACCTTGGGCGGCTTGTCCCCCTCTGCACAGCTCAGGCAACTTAGCACAGCAAACTTGAGGCTTGCTCTCTCAAACAGGGTGATGGCGGCCCCTGCTGGCCCAGAGCCTTTCCCAACTTAAGGCATAGGAGGTAGCCAGAGCAGAGGTCTGGTAGGACCAAGCCCCCAAAATGGGAACAGCAGCTGCCTGTGCTTATACACCCATGGCCCATGGCGTTTTTCTCAATCATTATCTGTGGGTGCTCAGTGCCAGGAGCTTCCTGGCCACCCAGGGAGTGTCCCCTACAGTAAAGCAATGGGCTGGATCAGGAGCTGGATCAGGGGCTGGGACCTGACCTGAAGCCAGAGGCCCTAACCCAGGCTTTGTGGAGCAAGATGAACCTTCAGGACAGAAGATGCCAAGGTGGGAAGGTCTCAGGGATTCCTGCTCCTGTCTGAGCCTCAGTTTGTTCATCTGTAGAATGGGGGTCTGAGCAGCCCTGGCTACTGGAAGGGGTATGAGGGTGATGGGCAAGTGTTCCATGCATGGGGAAGAGACTCAGTCAGTCCCACAGCACAGTACCTGATGCTCTTTACTGTCATGAGCCTAGCATTCTTTTTTTTTTTTTTTTTGACAGGGTTTCTCTGTGTAGCCTTGGCTGTCCTGGACTAACTTTGTAGACCAGGCTGGCCTTGAACTCACAGTGATCTTCCTGCCTCTGCCTCCCGAGTGCTGGGATTAAAGGAGTGTGCTACCATGGCCAGGCACATTCTTAATCTTTTATTATACTCGCCTGTAAAGGTTTCTTTATTCTTATTTTATGTGTATGAGTGTTTTTGCCTGCATGATGTCTGTGCACCATGGACTTGCCTGATGCCCGTGGAGGTTGGGAGAGGGAGTCAAGATCCCTGGGAACCGGAGTTACAGACAGGTTGTGAGTCACCGTGTGGGTGCTGGAAAATGAACCACTGAACTGTCTCCCTGGCCCCAGTTTTATTGGTTTTCTTTTCTTAAGCAAGAATGCCTTTCCTCACAGTGCAGACTAGAAACCCCAAATCAAGGTGTCTGTAGGTCTGGGTGTGTTTTGGTTTTATCTTTTCATCACCCTGAGATCCTTAAGATTGTTTTCACTAAAGTATATAATATACTTGGCGCAATTCATCCCGCCAAACCCCACTAAAAGCCCCGTCTTACCCCTCCCATTAGTCCGATTTGCTCTGGTTTCATTTCTACTTTCTCACCACCTGTCCCTATGAACTTATGTATCTGTATAAAATCTTGGATCCACGAATGGAAGAAAACACACAATTCTTTCTGAGGGGACTTGTTGATACAATCACCTCTAGTTGTGTTTGTTTTCTTGCAAACAACACAACTCTGCTCTGTGGCAAAAAAACAAACAAACAAAAAACAAAACAAAAACAAAAAAACCTTGTGTGTATATGACATGTTTTCTTTATCTGTTCCTCTGTTGTCCGACACCTGGCTTGGTGCTTGTGTTAATATGGGGTCTTGGTGTATTGTTCAACCCAATTAAGAACTCGTGGGTGGGTTGGAGCAACCCTCAACTTCCCAAATAAACTGAAGGTACTTGACACTATCTCTCTTGGTCATTTTGATTGCCACCACCCCCCTTTCCCTTCAAGCCCCCGATACCATCAGGCAGGTGTGGATCATCCCAGATGCCATCTACACCCCCCGGGCCCCATCAACTCCCAAACACAGTATCCCCAGGGAAGCCCCTAACTAAAGGGTAGCAAAGCATACCTATAAGCATAGCTTCCCTACCTCCTTTCGCAACCTAACCCTAGACCTCAGCCTCAGCACAGAGCCAGGCCCTGCAGAAAGTGTCCCAAATGGTGATCATACAGAAACACAGGGGGTACAAGTATGGAGCCCCAGCTCTGCCTCTAAAGCATTAATTCTGTGCTGAAGGCATAGTGTCCATAGGGTTGGGGAGCTGGGTCTGACAGGGCAAGTGCGTCAAAGCAGCCATCTGTGGAGCACTGGTGCCCTCTAGTGGCGAATAGAAAGAAGGCAACACACAACCTTGGAAGATGCCGGAGAAGAGCTGCAACAGGGATGCCCAGGTGGGAAGGGACCTCCAGAGTTTCAGATAACTGATCCACCCCTCTCCCTGATGTTCTCTGACTAGTTACAGTCTGTCATACGGTGAATGAGGGGACCTAGAGGGAGTGAAATGAGGTCTTGAATGGCAAAGGACCCCAGGTAGGCATCCTAAGTCAGGGCTCCTGAACGCTTCCCACAGCATGCTCAGCTCCAGCAGGGTCCTCCTCAGGTGAGAAGGGAAGCTAAGGTGACTTATGGGAGTTTGGGAGCTGGTTCATCTCAATCCTAATTCCTGTCAGGAATTCACAAACATGGCTACTAGTGCCATGCCGCATGCCCCTGATGTACAGATAGACAGGAGCCATCGTAGCAGAGACCCCACTCTGATCTCAGCAGTGACTTTTGGAAATGGACAGGAGGTGGGTGGGGGTGGGGGGAGGGGCAGTTCAAAGGCAAGTTACACCATCAGACCCGGGTTCAAATCCCAGTCTCAACACTTTCCCACTCTAATTCACCTCCCTTGGTCTTCATCCCTCCTCGCTGGCAAGATGGGCTGTTGGTGTTTCTGTACGCGGTGGCATGGTAATCAAATATGAGCTGTTTGCAGAGCCCAAGTCAAAGGCAAGTGTGGAGATCCTGCAGAACCATGTGCCTGGGAGCACAGTAGCCTACAGGCGACCCAGAGGCACCAGATTTCACCCCCCACAGCAGGCAATCAATAGAGACCAAAGAGAGGGAGAGCAGGACCTGAGGCAGGGAGAGATCCAAGTGGAACAGACCCCACAGACCTGACGCATCTAGCGTGGGTAACTCCACAGAAGCAGATTGCAGGTTAGTGATTGCCAGGGATACGGTGGTTACTCTCTCATCTCAGATCTCTGGGGACCTGAGGATGTAGCTGAGGATGTGGCTCAGTTAGCAGAGCGCTTTCTCGGCATGCATGGAGTCCTGGCTTCCACCCTTAGTACCACATAAATTATTGTGGCAGAATACTCCTGTCATCTCAGCAGGAGGACCAGAAGGTCAAGGTCATCCTTGGCTACATAGCAAGCTCAAGGATAGCCTGGTCTACACGAAACCCTGTCTCAAACAACAAAAGTTCTGTATTTAATATAACTGTACTAACCACCACATCCCTCCTCCCGCCGCAGGGGGATGGATTTCGTGGCCTGTGGTTTCAGCTCAGAGTTTCAAAGGCCCACAGACTCCCTAGCTGACATGATGCCCACCTCCCTGGCCGGCCATTAAAAGCCTCTCCTGCTTCATTCCCGCTCAGCTCGTGTGTTAGTAACTTTTCTCATTGCTGATATAAAGTGTATTGACGGAACAGCGGGTGGTGGTGGGGAGGGCGTGGTGGCAGGAGCATGAGGCAGCTGGTGACGTTGCATCTGCAGACAAGAGGCAGGGAAAGACGAGCACTGGCGCTCTGCTTGCTTTCTTCTTTATATTCAGTCTGAGACTCCAACCCATGGATCGGTGCCACTACTTTCAGGACTCCCTTCAATTAACCCAATTTAGAAAATCTCTCTTTCAAACATGATCAGAAGATTGTCTCTGGGGTGGTTCTAGATCCAATCATGTTGACATTAACCAACCAACATGCGCGCGTACACACACACACACACACACACACACACACACACACACACACCAGCTGTATGTACACTGTTGCCATGGAAAGTCACAGAGCACAATCAGTCTCACCAGCACACCTGTGCCTGCATGCATATCTGACATTAGGGCGTTTGGTCTGTCTGACTGCCTCTCCTATGCCATCACGAACACCCACAGTGTTATATTGGCCACCCTTGGGTTCACCACAAAGCAGTGAGCTCATGAATCAGACAAGTAGTGGGGACAGGATCGAGGATAGATGGATGGATGGTGAATATAGGACGGATGCATAGATGGCAAAATGAGTGGTAAACAGATTATGGATGGGTGATTAATAGAAGATGGATGGATGGATGGATAGATTAATAAATAAATGATGAGTGAGTAGACTATGGATGATAGATAGATAGATACATACACACATACACAGACAGACAGACAGAGGGATGGATGATAGATAGATTGATAGATAGATAGATAGATAGATAGATAGATAATCACTGAATGAACTAGATAAATGAATCTTTAGGAGCCTGGAAAGCCATCCAGAGCCCTATCTGGGAACAGAGGACTGACCACCATTCACTCTACCCTCTCTGCCTGTTGACTAAGGCACTGTAGAATCACCGAGTCTGGTAAAATGTGTCCAGGCAGCTGAGTGAAGGGGCATTGAGGCGGGGGGGGGGGGGATCAGTATTGCTCTCTGCCTTTAGCTGACAGGCCAACCAAGTCTCCATGGAAAGGAGCAGAAGCAATGCGCTCAGGGCCCCAGGGAGTCAGAGCACACCAGGCAACCCAGGCCTCTGTCCAAGGGAGGATGGGAGGGAGGAGGCTCAGGAGTGGTCTCTTTGCTGAGCCAGGGGAAAGAAAGGCGCAGAGGAATCTGGGAAGGAAAGAAGAAAGGACCATCCACACTGAGCCGGAGCAGATCGGAGTCTCACGGATACACAGTGGCTCCTGCACACACACACACACACACACACACACACACACACACACACACACACACACGCTGTCAGGGGGCACACTAGTGCCCCACTACTACTGAGTAACACACAAATGTGAGGCAGTCAACAGGGTCTGTTATGTGTAGATGTAGTTTAAAAGCTATTTTTATTTTGGTTCCTTATATCTCTTTCTCCCTTCTCCACCCTAATCTCTTTCAACACCCCGACACCAGGTAGGAGAGAAATAAGGTTAGTGGGAAGAAAGGGCGTAGTTTTCCTTGGCTACTTACTGCTGTTCAGGGTCATCAGGTTCCTTGGGGCAAGTCCAATAATTGTTTCAGGATATCTCCAACTTCTTCTCATCCAGCTGCATCACCAGACACCAGGAGCAGCAGGAGAGAAACACCAGCAGCCTTCTTCTTCTTCTTTCTCGGAACCCCCAGTCTCTCCCTCTCTGAGTCTGGCATTTATTCTCCGCTGGCAAAGACCACGCCCCCACATGAGGCAGTTCCCAGCTGTGATAACCATCACACGCCCTCTCAGGAGGCCAGTATCAGCTGTGGAAAAACTGGAGCGGCCCCCATATCCCACACCTGGGATTAATAAACAAAAACATGGGGCTGGAGAGATGGCTCAGTGGTTAAGAGCGCCACCTGTTCTTCCAAAGGTCCTGAGTTCAATCCCCAGCATCCATAGGGTGGCTCACAACCATCTATAATGTGATCCGATACCCTCTTCTGGCCTGCAGGTGTACATGCATACAGAGCACTGTATACATAATAATAAATAAATCTTTAAAACAAACAAACAAACAAACAAACAAAACATGTTTACATGTCATAAACCAAAACTTCAGCAACAGTTATGCCCACTTCACAAAAAGCAAACTGAGGGCCCAGGCCCTAAGAAGCTCCATCTGGGCCTACCTCCCCACCCCCCACCCCCACCCCCACGGTTCCTAAACAACAAGGACCCATTTAAGGCAAGCCCACAGGTGCCTCCACCCTTCCTCAGGTAGTCAGGGTCAGTCACATCTCCATGGCTCCCCACCCTCATCCTGAAACAGGAAGGTATAACCCAGAGCCGCGTGGCCGATGCCCCAGACACATTCCAAGCTGGGGTGAGGGTAACTAGAAGCCTGCTCCCTTCCACCTAAGGCAGCCATGTGGCTGCTGCCCTCTCTGAGCTGGGTCTTGGGGGATTTCTCAGAGGAGATGGTTTTGAACCTGGAACCTAGCGGATGAGAAGGGGGTGTTCAAGTAGAGGGGAGCAGAAGAGACAGACCATCCTTGATGGAGCCAAACATGCTGGAAGCATGGCGCTAATAAGCCAAAGAAAAACCACAGCTAAGTCCGTAATCCGGCAATGAAGATGGGACCAAAGTCTGGAGGTGTGGAGCTCGTTGACTGAGCACTTGCTTCCCACACAGGAGGCTCAAGGTTTACTACATAGTTGGAGCCATTGTTGACCTGAGCGGGCCTCTGCATCCACAACTGAGCTGCGACTTCCGCACATCCATCAAAATGGCCAGCCCAGAGCATGGGTATATTGTTGGTTTCTGATGCTGCCATAAACACCGTAATAAAAAAGTAACTTGGGAAGGAAAGTGTTATTTTCAGCTTGCAGGATATAGTCCATCATGACCGGAAGTCAGGAAGTCAGGGTAGGGACTTGAGGCAGGAACTGAAGCAAGGCTTGCTCCCTTGGTTTGCTCAGCCCGCTGCTTTCTTATTCGACCCAGCCCCGCCTGCCCAGGAGTGGCCCCTCCCACAGTGGGCTGTACCATCCCACCTCAATCCTCAAGAAAATGCCCTACTGATTTGCCTACAGGCCAGTCTGAAGGAGGCTTTTCCTCAGTTGAGGTTCAGCGTCCCACGTTATTCTAATTTGTGTTAAACTGACAAGTCAGCGGGCGGCGTCACGAAATCTGGTGGGGACACAGAGCCACAGATCCGCTCAGTCATCTAAGTGGGGTGTGGCTCTGTGCAGAACCAGGAAACGTGCCACACCTATGGCTGGAATATGATTTTTTTAGTTACTTTTCTCAATGCTGTGACAGACACATATCGAAACCAGTTTAAAGAGGAAAGTCTTCGTTTTTGGCTTACAGTTTGGAGGGCTAAACCACCATGGCGGGAGGGGGGGGGTGAGGGAGTCACAAAGGCGGGGGCTTAAAAGCGCCCATTACATTGTACCGTGTCCTAGTTACTGTTTCTTGTCAACTTGGCACATCCTAGAGCTGCCTGGGAAGAGGAAACCTCAACTGAAGAACTGGCTCCGTCAGAGTGGCCGGTGGCCCCGTCGGTGAGACACTGCCTTGACTGATGTTTGGCCTGGAAGGGCCGCATCCACTGTGGGCCTGGGATGTGTGAGAAACACTAGCTAAGTCTGAGCCGGAGAGCAGGCCAGTGTGCTGTGTTCCTCCATGGCCTCCGCTTCAAGTCCCTGTGTGACTTCCAGTCCTGACATCCCTCAGCAATGGGCCGTGACCTGCAAAATGGAAGGAAGGAAGGGAGGGATGGAGAGAGGGAGGAAGGGAGGGAGGGAGAAAAACAAAATAAAAAAAACAAAACAAAGCCAAGGTGTACAGTCCCAAAGAACAATACTGAAGATTGCTCGCTGGCATCCGGCCTCCATATGTACACTTCTGTGCGTGCGAGCACAAAAAACACCAACAACCTTTAACAGGGCATGGTAGCTCACACCTATAATTCTTGAGAGTAGGGGCAAAAATAACAGAAGTTTAAAATAATTCTTGGTACGTGGTAAGTTTGAGACCAACCTTAGCTAATGAAACCTTGGCTCAAACGAATAACGCTGGCACTTTAGATGTTGAGATAGGAGTATTGTGGTGATTTGAACAGTAACCTGGGCTACATAGTAAGATGCTATCTAAAATAATAATTAAAAAACTAAATACATATTAATTTAAAACAAAACTTTAAAAAATTCTTTTTTTTTTTTTTAAAGAATAACACGCATACAATCATAGACTGAAAGTGAGGTGAGGTCCCAGAAGGTCCACACTAGGGGGCAGGCTTGCAGGATCAGTGTGCTGTTTCAAGCTTATGACTCAATGCAACCATGATTTAAAGCAAAAATGGAAACTGAGTATGGCTGTGCACTCTTATCATCCAGCACTCGGGAGGCAGAGGCAGGAGGATGGGAGCTCAAGACCAGCCTGGTCTGGCTACAAAGCGAGTCTGAGACCCTGATAAGAAGAAACAGCCGGGCGTGGTGACACACGCCTTTAATCCCAGAACTCAGGAGGCAGAGACAAGTGGATCTCTGTGAGTTCGAGGCTAGCCTGGTCTACAAAGCGAGTGCAGGACAGCCAAGGCTAACACAGAGAAACCCTGTCTCGAAAAACCGAAAAAGAAGCAAACAAAAAACAAAAGGAAAAGAAAAGTCAGAAACACCTATTATAATGTAGTTGCCTGCAGTCCGGTCTCCCAGCAGCCCAGCAGCCCACCACTCCAGCATTCAGGCTCAAGGACAGACACGGAGAGGAGCTGAAAAGACGTGGCTTTGGCGGAGCTGAGTGGGTGGGTGAGGGGAGCCCGAGAGCAGCAGCCATTGGAGGAGGAGCGGATGTGGGAGCTGGGAGTCTCTGAGCCTGTGGATGGAGGCTGTGAGCTTGTGAGCGATGGGGAGATCACGTCTATGAGCTCACTGTGGTTTGGGATACCCGTCTGCATTCTAGTGCTGTCTCAGGAGGCTGCAATGAAGGCCCTGCCTGGACTCCGCTTTTCTAGTCTGCCGCAAGCCAGGCGCACTTCTGATAGGATGTGCGGGGCTGCTCTTGGTCCGAGGGGAATGAACTTACTGCTCCTCCGCTGTGAAAATAGGGCATGTTGTTTGGCTGGGTTATTTGGGAAGTAAAACTGCTGGTTTGGAAAACCAGAAAGAGCAGAAAACTTAACCCATCATCATCATCATCTGAAGTTGCTGGCCCACAGTCATTTTCTTAATATCTGCATTTCATCCTGTCTCAGGAACCCACACGATACTTTGGCTATCGGAGAGCGCCCCCCCTCCCCCATTTACCTACTTTGTCATTTATTGGTTTTTAAGAGTCTTATTATGTACCTGAGGCTGACTCTGGACTTGCTGCACAGCTGCTGTGTCACTTTTCCTGGGGCGGTGTGGACAAATATCTATTTATCCAAGACAGAACACTGAAGGCAAGCCAGAGAAATAGTTCCATTCAAGTCTAGCTCAATGAACCACTTCTGTAAGAAACCCTGTAAGTAACTTACCAAAGTTACTTCTGTCTGGTGCTTTGTCATAGCCTCTCCCTCTCCCTCCCCCTCCCCCCCTCCCCCCACACACCCCATACACCCTGTTCCAAGAGTGGCCATTGCTAACTTCAATATGAGCTTCCGGTGTGAGTGGGCATTTCTGCAGCTATGAGCCATGCTCCAGTAGATGGTGTAAAACTTTTCTCCTGTTTCAGAAGCTCCCTGAGCCCCATAGAGTCATCTGACTTCCTAAACTCTCCAGCCAGGTTGGCCACTAGAAAATGCAGACATTTAAGTCTCCATCAGCGGTCCAGGGTAGCCCCACCGGGCCCAGACTGGCTGATTCTTCCTCTATGGCATCCATCCCTGGCCTAAACCACTAAACTTCCCAGAGCTGCCTGGCTGCCTGAGGGGTGTGTGTGTGTGTGTGTGTGTGTGTGTGTGTGTGTGTATGTGTGTGTCCGTCCGAAGAGAGAGGTGGGGGGGGGAGGGTATGCATCTGCCTTTGGAGGCTGCTCAGCTTCCGGGTAAACCATGTGTGGTTAAAGACTACCAGGCACCCAGGTCCAAAGTGCAGCCCCAGCCTCTGGACCTTCTTTAAATGAGCACACTAAAGAGGGCCCGAGGACAAGACAAAACTGCTCGCGTGGTTGGTGATGGCCGCTACGCGGTCATATGCCAAAGCCTGTGCACCCTGGCTGGCTGTGGCTGTGCTATTTGGGAGGACACTCTGTTCCAGGCCGGAATACTTCGGCCTCTTCCCAGAATGGAAGATGAAGGGCCCCGGGCTTTTGCACTTTGTTAACAATTCCTTTCTTCCCTTTGCCCAGCAGAAGTTTCCATTCAACCAGGGAAATGTTTTTCAAATTAAATGTCCCCTCCCAGAACTGCCTGGCTTGGAGGCTGCAGAGAGAGGGGGGGGGGGGGGGAGGGGGGCTGGGTTTCCTCACAGTCTGAATGACTGCATAATCTGTCCCCACTTTGGAGGCCCAGGGCCCTAGGGGCAGGCCCTTCTGTTTCCAGATGGGCTGAAAGGCCACTCAAGAGGAGAGCAAGGGTCAGCGTGCAGCCGGCCAGTGGACACTGCTCCAGTCTCTGAGCTTCTGCCAGCTGTGGCTGGGGAATGGGGGGGGGGGCAGGGACGCCCGAGGCTGGGGTGAGGACTAGGCTGCTTGGAGGCCAGCATATCTCTCTCTCTCTCTCTCTCTCTCTCTCTCTCTCTCTCTCTCTCTCTCTCTCTCTCTCTCTCACACACACACACACACACACACACACACACACACACACACACACACAGAGGCTATATTGCTGTGAGGACCCAGAGGCAGAAACAACACAATTGCATTCACTACACTGAGGAAAACATGTTTTCTGATTTCTAATTGTGAGCCACAACCTGGGCTTGAGACTGATGTTATAAAATATCTGCATCAGGCCAGGCATGGTGATGCATGGCTTTAATCCCAGCATTCAGGAAGCAGAGACAGGCGGATTGCTGTGAGTTCAAGGCCAGCCTGGTCTACAAAGTGAGTCCGGGTCAGCCAAGGCTAACACAGAGAGATTTTGTCTCAAAAAATCCAAAATAAATAAAATAAAATAAAATAAAACATCTGCATCAAGGGCTGAAGAGATGGCTCAGCGGTTAAGAGCACTGACTGTTCTTCCAGAGGACCCAGGTTCAATTCCCAGCCCCCATATGGCAGCTCACAATCCAGGGAATCCGACCCCCGCACATGGACATGCATGCAGGCAAAACACCAATGCACATAAAATAAAAATAAATAAATTTTTAAAACTCTTTGCGTCAGGTGAGTGCTTCATGCCTTTCGTCATAGCACTCAGGCGACTGAGGCAAGACGATTGCCAGAGCTGGGCTACAGAGTGAAACCTCGTGTCAGAATTAAAGATAAACAAGTAAAAATAAAAACCCCTAGATAGCTGAGGTAAATAGCAGCCCTAAGTCAGGCAGGTGCCCAGGCAGGATCCCTGTCGGCAACTGGTTGTAGCAATAAAGGAGTGATGCCCCTGGCACTCTGAGGTCAAATATCTTCATCTCATGACCTCAGACCTTCTATATTCCTTGCCACTTAATGATCCAAGAAACCAAAGATCAGAAATGCAAGATGCTGGCACAAAACCGCACAGCACACTGAAGCAGAGCCTGGGCTGGCGGACTCAAGGTCTGGAATACATCTCCCCAGAGGCATCATACAGCCAAGAAACACTACCAGGGCGGCACATTGGACACACACTCTATCTCATCTGACCTCGGAAGCTAACGAGGCTTGGGCCTGGCTGGCACTTGAATGGGAGAAGTATTTATAAAAAAGCATCTGCCCTATGCCAAGTCCTGGTATGGACACGGGATCTCTAGAGACCCCAGTAGGCAAGGATCAGCTCCCAAGAGCCCGGCTTCCAAGAAAACATTCCACACTGGCCTGGACTGCTTAAGCTTTTAGGATTCAGTTCAAGAGGATTTTATTAAAGCATTCACTCCACTCCATTGCTCCTTCCCAACTTGGGTGAGTCACTTGTTGACTCAGATCCAGGGCTGAGGCTGAAGGTTCACACACACTGAATCTGGTCACCCAGGGTCTCTGGTGCAGTGGGAGGATGACTTCAGAAGAGGATGCTGAGGAAGCCTTGTCTTAAAAGTCTGCACTGCTATATAGTAAGCAGCGTTCAAGACAACTTTCTAACCCCCTCCCCCAAAAAAATTCTGTGCCAAAGTTGGGGTCGTCTTATACTCTGGGTACTTACCTGCAGCTTGGTTCATATGTCCATCGCATATAGTAGGGGGGGTGCCACAGCCGATACTCCACTTTGTTCAGGGAGTTTGAAGCAGGGAAGAGCAAGCTGCACACATCTTCCTGTACTTTGATTGGCTCTCCACCAGAACCTGTCCATTTGACTCAGAGGGATGCATGTCTTTGGGTTGTGTGTGGAGCATGCCTTAAAACGGCAGTGTAGGCTGACACTGGCTATCTGCCGGCATTTAATAAAGTGCCTAGATGTCTGTGCCCTGCCTACAAGTAGACACATAGCCAAGTCTGCTTTTCAGGGTGTGCGTTGGAAGAGGGGTAGTCTTATACAGCAAATATATTTTAACTGGAAGTCCCTGAAACTGACCAGAATCACTAAGTTCACTTCCTCCTCAAGGTCAAATAAGCAATAAGTACTGCTGAGGAGATGCATATCAATTGAACTGTCTGGAAGAGGCTCTTTGACATATTGAGCTGCCTGCAAGTCATAGAGAAAGTTCCAGGCTTCTAGCTTTCATCAGCTGTCACCTACACTGGGATGACCTTTGTGACACAGCTGTCTTTGAATCATTCCTTCTCCCATAAGTAATCCTAAATCCATACTCCTGTAAGTAACCCCAATAAACTCACTGGTCCACCAAGTTAGACTTTGGTGGCATCCTTACTTTGGTCTGTTGAACTCTTTGTCTGGGTTGAGTAGACATTTGTTTGTGTTTCCCCAAGACTAGTGTCATACAACACGATAGGACACAGTATGCATTTGTAATGACTGAGCTGGGGCTAGGGCCTGTGCTCCGCCCATCCAGTGCTCTTCTTCATTGTACATGTATGTGCTGAGCACCTCCAGGGGCCAAGGACCACACCAAAGTTCCTGCAGTCAAAGCATATCTATAATGGTTAATACTGATTGTCATTGTGATGGTTTGAATGAAACAGGTCCCCCATAGACTCATGCATTTGAACACTTGGTGGTGCTGTTTGGGCAGGTTTGGGTGGTACAACCTTAATATAGGAGGTGTGTCATTGGAGGAGCAGAAGCCACTGACTTCTCCTCACCTGGCACCTTGCCTTCCTCTGTCTGTGACTTTCTTCTGGGGAGCCACCCCATTGTGACACGTAATTCGTGCCTATTGGAAGGTGCAGAGGGAACTAACAATATCTTCTGGCTCAGGGTGGGCAAGATGAGACAGCTTTTGAAAAGAAAAAAAAAAGTGTTGGCCAACAATGGTGGCGCACTCCTTTAATCCCAGCACTTGGAAGGCAGAGGCGGGCAGATCTCTGAGTTTGATGCCAGCCTGGTCTACAGAGTGAGTTCCAGGATGTCCATGGCTATACAGGGAAACCCTACCTAGAAAAAAAAAGTTGACTCACTTGGGCCCACAGAGTACTTCAAAGTCGGGTGTCTCTGCTTTTGTTTTCTGTTTGTCTCCTTTGCTTGGGCTCTCCTCCTCACCTCTGCATGCTGGTATGACAATCAGTGTCTCGCTTATCTGATCTTCTCTCAAGGTTTAAGACACAGACGCAAGTCATTGCCCTAAACCTGTAGTCACCTCAGATTGCAGGAAGAGCAAACCCTTGAGGGACAGATACCCTACATGTGCACAACCATCAGTGAGGAGACCCCTGGAGGGACCATCTTGAAGGAAACAGCTAGACTCTTCTAGTGAGGACAGAGATAAAGACATCTTCAGACCACCTTGCAGGACCTGAGTCAAGGAAGTGACAACGGGGCTGGGATACTCCATTATGCAAATTTCCTGCTGTCTACACCAATTCTTCCTCTGTATAAATCTAGACCTTATGTTAGCACCCAAAGTTGGACTGGGGGGATTCTCTTTACTCCTCTTCCCAGTGTGGCCACAATGAAAAAAAAATCTCTTTGCTCTTTTTTTGTGTGTGGCTTTCAAGACAAAATCTCTCTGTGTAGCCTTGGCTGTCCTGGACTCACTTTGTAGACAAGGCTGGCCTCAAACTCACAGCAATCCTCCTGCCTCTGCCTCCCAAGTGCTGGGATTAAAGACATGCGCTACCCCGCCTAGCTATCTCTTTGCTTTTTAACACTGTTAGTCTCTTTAATTGGGAACTAGTGGCCAAGTCCAGCCTGTAGTGCTGGAGTCCAGGATTTTGCCCTAAAAACTTCACTTATGTTGAGTAGTTAGTTAGACATTATTAAGCTTGAAAATCATTAAGGAATGGAGCTGGAAAGGTGGCTCAGAGGTTGAAAGCACAGGCTGCTCATCCAGAGGTCCTGAGTTCAATACCCAGCAACCACATGATGGCTCACAACCATCTATAATGAGATCTGGCACCCTCTTCTGTCTGATGCTGTCTTTTGTCATGCAGGCACGCATGCAAATAGAGTGCTTGTATACACAAATAAATAAATCTTTTAAAAAAAAAAAAAAGAAAAAGAAAATCATTAATGCTTGAGGCTGGAGAGGTGGCTCTGTGGTTAAAAGTACCTGCTGCTCTTCTAGAGGGACTCATATTTGGTTCTCAGTACCCATGATGGGTAACTGACAATTGCCTGTAACCCCAACTTCATGGGAATTGACATTATCTTATGGACTCCTAGGGCCCTACATACATGCATACACACATATGATTTTAAAATTATAAAAATAAAAATATGTCATTAAAAGAATAAGCAGGAAATATTGCTATCTAATACAGACTTTCTGGTAAAGAAGCAGGATATGCCTTCTTGTCCCCTCCTTTAAGAGTTCAACACCCCCTCCTGCAGCCAGGCCTTTAATCCCAGAACTTGGGAGCATATTGACATGTAGGCACCAGGACTCACACATATGCATCACACACACACACACACACACACACACACACACACACACACACAACCGAATAAGCTTCCACAAAAGGAAATTACAGGTTCTGAAGGGTTCACTGGTTTTTCTATCAAACACTTAAAGAGAAAATAACAGTCTTACAGAAGCTCTTTTCACGAGTGGAGGAAGAGGAAGCAACCCAATTTGTTTTTTTTTAAATATTATTTATTATATGTACATTATTTTGTCTGCCTGTATACCTGCAGGCCAGAAGAGGGCACCAGATCTCATTATTGATGGTTGTGAGCCATAATGTGGCTGCTGGCAATTGAACTCAGGACCTTTGGAAGAGCAGCCAGTGCTCTTAACCTCTAAGCCATCTCTCCAGCTCCCCAGTTTGTTTTAACATGATATAATCTTTCTGATATCAAACCTGTCAAGGAAGTGGGAGGAAGGAGCGATGGGAAGGAGGGATGGAGGATTATAGATCAATATCCTTCCTTGGTGTAGTTGCAGATATTGACACAGTTTTAGCATGCAGCATCTACGAATGCACACAAAGGGTGCTGAGCTGTGATTGGGTGAGCATTTTCCCAAAATGTAAGTTTAGTCTGTATTCAAAATCAATCAGTGTGAGTCACTTCATTCATAGAAAAAAATTTTTTTGTTTAATTTGTTTTTGTTTGGTTTTTGAGACAAGTTCCCACATAGCCCAAGCCAGCTTTGAAGTCCTGATCTTCCTGACTCACATCCTGAATTCCAGGGTTAAGCCAGGCAGTGGTGGTGTACACCTTTAATCCTAGCACTCAGGAGGCAGAGGCAAGTGGATCTTTAAGTTCGAGGCCAACCCGTTCTACAGAGTGAATTCCAGGACAGTCAAGGCTACATAGAGAAAGCCTGTCTTTAAAAAAGAAAGAATTAAAAAAAAAAAAAAAGCCAGGTGTAGTGGCTCATGCCTTTAATCCCAGCACTTGGGGAGGCAAGGGCAGGTGGATCCCTGTAAGTTCAAGATCAGCCTGGTCTACAAAGCGAGTCTAGGACACAGCCAAGGCAACACAGAGAAACCCTGTGCTAAAACAACAGCAAAAGCAGGAAGGAAGGAAGGAAGAAAGAAAGAAAGAACTTTACAGATATGTGTCATCACACAGAACAGAGAACTTTCAGAGGTTCCCATGCAACCCAAGGTGGCTTTGAGTTTGCTTTATAACCAAGAATGACCTTGAACTCCTGGTCGGTGCTGGGACCCTACCTGGTTTTATGCCGTGCTCTTGATGGAAGTCAAGCCTTTGTGCATGCTAGACAGACATTCTGCCAACTGAGCTACAGCCCCAGCCCCAGAATAAATAATTTTTAAAAGAACAAATGACTTCAAGAGATGCAAAAACTAATAGTCCTTAGACAAATTGGGAAGAGAAGGCATACTCCGTCAATCTGTAAAGAAATCCCAAGGACATATGAAGCTAACACGGTGGCAAATCAAGAGGTTCGGGCTTTCCCCAGCAGCCAGGCATAAGACATGGATGTCAGCTCTGCCCACTTCCATCCCGCTTGATCCCTGGAGGTAATAAACAGTCTGCCCATAGACTGCTCGCGCAGAGAACCTAGAGACGCTGTACACGGGCCTGGCTCTACAGAGAAAGCACTGAAATGACACGTTGAGAGGCCTAGGAATGCTGACCGCTGCCGGCTGCAGGCTCTTCAGGGCGACTGTGCCTGTCTGGACTCTACATGGAAACCTAAAAGACAGATTGCTGGCAGGCTGCCTGGCCACAGCCTTCGTCACTAATCCCTCCCCGGGGTATAGGATGTGGGAGAGTTGGGGGCTGGGGAAGGACTGCCTGCCAGGCTTTCAGAGTGGAGAAGGGAGCTGGCTAGAAGCAAAAGCCTCAGCGCGGACTTCTTTATCCCCAATTCTATGCCTTGGGGCTGAGGAGGAACAGTTACCGTCCAGAGTTCTTCCCATGGGGAGGGATCAAGGAAAGCCCCCACCCTGGGTAGGGACTCTGGAAGTGGATTTGGTCTACCCAGGAATCCCTCCTGGCCCATCTACTCAGCCTCTTCTCTGGGGACTCAGGGTCTGCGCTCAAGTTAAAAATCCTGAGACCCAGGAGCAGCTAGAGACTGCGGGATGACATGACGTGCTCCCAGGAATTGTAAATCTGTAACCTGACTCTTTCCCTCGGCTCCCTGGTGAACAAAACAACTCAACGTCCAGTTTTCTAGAGCGCCTATGGCAGTGGTTCTCAAACTGTGGGATGCGACCCCCCACGGCAGTGTCCCATATGAGATATTTCCATTACAATTTTTTTGAGACAGGGTATCTCTGTGTAGCCTTGGCTGTCCTGGACTCACTGTGTAGACCAGGCTGGCCTCGAACTCACAGAGCTCCACCTGCCTCTGCCTCCTTGAGTGCTGGGATTAAAGGCATGCACCACCACTGCCTGGCTCCATTACAATTTATAACAGTCTCAAAATTACAGTCATGAAATAGCAATGGAATAATTTTATGCTGTGGGGGGAGGGGTCACCACAACATGAGGAACTGTATTAAAAGGTTGCAGCATTAGGCGGGTCGAGAACTATGGCATGGGCTTCCAGTTACCATGGCAACTGGCAGAATTATATCTGAGTCTTGCTCACCCTGACCTACAAGATCTTCTGAATAGCCGTGACTCCTTCCGCATCCCAGATCCTAGGCCTCCATGTGGGCTTGTTACACGCACATTAAAGTCTGGGCCCTGGCAGCTCCCCGAACCAGCCAAGCTCAGCAAACTGTCCTCAACAGGCCAATTGCAGGCAAGTAACAAGCAGAAAAGAGAAAAAGAGAAGTTTATTCAGTGTGGCCACATTGGGAAGATGAACAAAGAGGCCCAGTGACTGCCTCCCATTCAAGGCCATCTTCTGTGTCCTAACATGACTTTTAGGCTCACATAGAGGGGCAGAGGTATGTAGAGTAAGGAGTCCTGGTTGGTGCGGCCCCGCCCGTCATCACTGTGTACAGCTGGTCTGTCCTGCAAGGTGACAGCCCGATAAGTTATGGAAACTGTGTGAAATCTCTTCCTAGGAGTCATGCTCCTCCTCTGGCCAGCCCCAGGCTTCAGCCTCTTTTCTCAGCATGAGATGCCTGGAAATACCCCTCAGAATCTTGGGGCGCATTGTCTCAACAGTCCAACAGCGAAGGGAGGGGCACACAAGTCTGTTCAGTATAGTTTTATTCCTGACAGATTGTTACAGGCTCAAGGAGAGGACTAGGGCAACATGGAAGCCATCAAAAGTCCTGGGCCCCTGAGGACTAGACAGGATTTGCCCAAAATGTAAGGTCTAGGTTGAGTTAGAAGGAACGTACAAACATCATGGCCTTATCTGGGTGCAGTTCATTCAGCTGCACCCCCAAGATGGAGCCAAGGTGGGGGGAATTGTGAATTATGTCTGTCCTCCCCTCCAAATCATGGGTGTATGGAACACAGGGGACACATCCTAACGAGTCCCCACAGAGAGCTGCACCCAGCATGGATGACAACTGTGGGGAGGGAGCTCTTCACCCCTGGCTTTTTAAAAAATTTTTGTTTGTCAACTTGACGTGTGTTTGGGCCGTCCCAGAAGAGGGTATCTCAATTAAGAAAATGCCCCCATCAAATTGGCCTAGAGGCCAGTCTGTTGGACATTTTTCTTGACTAATGGTTTATGTGAGAAGGCCCAGATGTCTGTGAGTGCCGTCACCTGAGGCAGGTGCAGGCCGAGAGGCTGGAGAGATGCCTCAAAGGTTAAGAGCACTAGCTGCTCTTTCAAAGGTCCTGAGTTCAATTCCCAGCAACCACATGGTGGCTCACAACCATCTACAATGAGATCTGGCGTGCTCTTCTGGCCTGCAGGTGTACACGCAGGTAGAACACTGTATACATAATAAATACATATTAAAAAAAAAAAAAAGCAGGCTGGGTGAGGCATGGAAAGCAGGCTTTTAAGCAGCGCCCCTCCATGGTCCTCCTTCAGCTCCTGCCTCCTGCCTCCTGCCCTGTCTACCCTTCATGACAGACTCCACATAAGCCGAAATACGCCCTTTCCTCCCCAAGTTGCTTTGTCGGTTATGGTGTTTGTTTCACCAGTAGAAACCTAAGCAGGACAGGAGTTGGTTCTAGGACCACGGGGAACTGCTATGGCACACCTCACCATGCTGTTTTCGGGAGGTCTGTGAAGGTGTTTAGAACTTTGAGTAAGAAAAGCTACTGAGTGCTCAGAGCTTAGTGGGAGCTTGGAAGATAGGCATGCTGAGAGGTAGGCAGGTGGCAGAGGCCTGACTGTGACGAGTTAGAGGGAAGTTTTAGAGGAATGTTCATACGATACAGTTGAATTAAGAATATGTTGTTTCGGTACTAGAAAGATGACTCGGTGATTAAGATCACTGGCTGCTTTTCCAGAGGACACAGGTTCAGTTCTCAGCACCCATACGATGGCTAACCCATACATAATGGTGTATATCTCCAGTTCCTGGGGATCCAGCGCCGTCTTCTGGCCGGTGGGGGCATTGCATGCATGTGGTGCACAGAAATACATGCAGGCAAAAACACCCATACACACAAAAATGAAAATAGATAAATCTGAGATGGAGGGAGGGAGGGAGGGAGGCAGGGAGGGCGAGAGAGAGAGAGAGAATTTTTTTCTGGTTAGCCAAGGTTAAAGTATCAGCTGCGACTAACAAGAGACCAGAGCGCCTTTTTCCTCCGTGGCCTGTATACTACCCCCTTCCTGAGATTCCGAAGGCCATATGCATTTAGGTAGTATTGCATGCAAGCAGCTGGATACTTAGGTGGAGGGACCCATGTACTTCCATGCCACAAGCCCAGCTGAGATGGTCCTCTGCAAGCAGGCACAGCTGTTCTTATGAAAACGGTGGTTGTTTTATTGAGGATGGTGTTGTGCCTCCAGAACCCAAAGAAGAGCCCAGAACTTTCAAAGAGACACAGCCAGAGGCTGCCCTGGCCTGGAAGCGGAAGATGGAGTTCTCAGGCCTGGCTAAACTCCAGGATTCTTCTAGCTTCCATGGGTCCTCTGCTCCTCTCACTAACATGGGTCTGGCACACAGGTGAGATGTGCCAAGTGTGGATCATGAGTGGGCAGGACAGTTGCAAGACATGGCCGTGAAGCATCCACGCAGAGCACAGGTGAGATGTGTAGGTGCAGGACACAGGCATAGAGCATGGGTATGGAAGACAAGTACAGGGCACAGGTGTGGAGCACAGGTGTGGGGAACGGCTATGACGCACAGGTGCAGGGCACAGGTGTGAAGGACAATTACAGCACATCAGTGTGAGGCACAGCTGTGTGGCGAAAGTACGGAGGACAGGCATGATGCACAGGTGTGGAGGGCAGGTGCAAGGCACAGGTGCTATGCTAAAGTCTGAACACAAGTAGTATGACTCTATAAACCTGCAGAGTACCACCATTAGGCAGGCATTCCTCCCAAGCATCTACCACACAGTCCACAGAGACACAGCTGAAAAGCAGGCTGTCCGCTTTCAAGGACTTTCCATTCTAGAAGGAGAGGAGGAGGAGAAGGAGGGAAAGAGTGCCTCTCAAGAGCCACTCCTCGTTATTATGTTCCAGAACTCATGGTGTGGCCGCATGGCCAGGACTGAAGCAAGCCTTCCCTTGAGCCCTGCACATAAAGAAAGTCCAAACCAAAACCAACAAGTGAGACAACAAGTCAAGACACAGAGGCTCAGTTGCAGAGGTCAAACAAAAGCGAGAAGGCAGGTTTGCACAGACACCCCTTCCTCACCAAGCCTTAACCTTCTTCCTTTCAGATCCCAGCATGCTGCACAGCAGCTGCCTTTTCATCGCAGAGCCTAGGTGGAGAGGAGGGGCGGAAGGAGACGGGAGTGAGGACTGAGCATTACAGTACAGTGGTCCCACGTGCCCCCTGATGATGGAAGAGCTGCCTGAAGAGGGACACTTGGCCCTGGTGGATTCTAGTTCTCCTACTGGGTACTCAGGACACTTGGGAGATGAGCTGTGCTCTCTTTTTTTACCACGTTGGTCCTCTACATGCATGTAACATTAAGTGACATTTAAGCACCAAGGGACAAGGGTCCAGCTGATCTCACCAGCTGCTGAGTTCTCAATGGGAGGCCACCGAGCAGGGACCCAGACATAGTAGCATGTTTGGGCCTTAAGATAGGGTAAACCTTGTGTCCAGGGTCCTCTAGAGCTGCTCCTACCAATGGCCACACGTTAGGGCTCAAAGCATCCAACTTGGGCCTCTTAAGGCTCCGGAGACCACCAGGAAGGCCACACTCCTTCAGTGGCTCTGAGGGAGAGCCACTTGTTTCCTTTGTCAGCTACTGGAGAGAGACACCTGCAGTCTTGCCCATCAGAGCCTCTTCACTATGGTCTTCTTCTATTTGGGGGTCCCAGGAATGGCCTCAGTTCTAGTGTGATAATCTGAGCCAGGAGTCCCACCTCAAAATCCCCCCCGCACAGTCACAAAGTTTCTCCTGCTGTAGGGACTATGTCGGGTCTCATAGGGGCTGAGAAAAGAACATCGCTGGGAGAAGATACAGTAGCCTGGAGCTGAGTGTGGCACTGGCAAGTCTCCTGCACTGCCTAGCCTGCTCCCCGCCGACATCGGCACACAGAGGCGGCAGTCCACAGGCTTTCGTACACCAAAGGCCCTGCTGGCCAAATAGGGGTATTGGTAGACCCTACCAGAGGGGAGCAGTTCCCCTCAGAGGCTGTGGAGGATGTAAAGAGAAGGAAGTTGTGCACCCTGAGTTAAGACACACCACACAATGCTCAGGAGGCAGAGGCAGGTGAATCTCTATATGTTTGAGGCCAAGGTGAACCACGTGGAGAGTTCCAGGCCAGTCAGAGCTATGTAGTGAGTCTCAGCGCTCTCTCTCTCTCTCTCTCTCTCTCTCTCTCTCTCTCTCTCTCTCTCTCTCTCTGTGTGTGTGTGTGTGTGTGTGTGTGTGTGACACATACACACAAATTCACAAAGCACTTCCTTCACACACAAGCAATGAGCAGATTCAAAGACTTCTTCATTCCTCAACCAGCCAATGAACAAAAGAAAATAAATTGATGTGATCAACTAGTGCAGTTGGCCTTTTGCAAAGGACAAAGCCTGAGGGTCACAGTAGATGGCCCCCTAAGCAAGGAACTACACCTGGCTGCAGGACCTGTACCAGGGGCTGCCTAGACTAGGGGTAGAGTGAGAAGTGGAGCAGACATCAGGGAGGGGGCTGTGGTGTAGCTCAGTGGGTAGTGTTTTCCCAGCCTGCACAAGGCCCTGTGTTCTATCTGCAGCAGAGCATAAACCTGGTGTGGCAGCAGCACGCCCACAATCCTAGCGGTGGTGAGATGGAGTCAGGAAAACCAGAAGTTCAAGGTCACCCTCAGCTACGCAATGAACTGAATCCATCCTGGGATACAGAAGACAGTTTCAAAAAATAAACAAATAGCTAAGCATGCACCTGTAATGCCAGCTCTTGAAAGACAAACACAGGAGGGTCTCTGTAAGTTTGAGGCCAGCCTGGTATATATAGAGTGAGTTCCAGGCCCAATCAGGGCCACATAGTGAGATTCTATCTGAAAAATTAAGACACACACACACACACACACACACAGAGAGAGAGAGAGAGAGAGAGAGAGAGAGAGAGAGAGAGAGAGAGAGGTTAGAATAGAGTCAAACAGCAAAAGTAAAGTACAGTATCAACAGGGAGGAGGGAAAAGAGGTGACTCTCATGGTGGATGGGGACAGAAGTGACAAAGCCACTCTGGAACACAGTTAAGCATCTTCTTACACCCTAAGCATGCATGTACCATACAACCCAGCAATCGTAATCCTGGGCATTTTCCCAGACAAACGAAAACATATGTTCACACGAAAACCTATATACGAATGTTTATAGCAGTTTTGTTCTGCACTTTCCCCAAACTAAAAGCAACGCAGCTGGCCTTCAGGAAGGGATGGGCTAAGTAAACTGTGCGCGCCCATCCCTTGGAAGACAACTTCAAAGTCGAGACAAGAGTCGGGCTTTTGACACCTGAACACTGTTGGGAGGGGTGCAGAGAAGGCTGTAGACTCAGCAGTGTTTTAGCTGGGATATGTTCTTTTACATTTTAATTTATATTGTAGATGGGGAGGGCAGGCTGGGGCCATGGACCACATGTAGAAGATAATCTTTTGGGAGATTCTCTCTTTCCACTTCATTTCAGGGCTGAGTCCCTCTCATTTCTGACCCTAGGCTGCAGTACTCCAGACTAGCTGGCCTGTGAACATGTGTAATAGTGGGATTACAGATGGCCGTCCATCTCCGGGGATGGAACTCAGGTCATCCCTGAGTTTGTGGGACAAATGCTTGTGAGCCAACTCCCTACCCCAACATATAACCTCTCTGAAATGACAAGTATGGAACTGAAGAGCAAGGAAGAAAACAAGGGCATAAGACAACACAGGCTGGCTTCGATCTCCCAGAGAGCCACCTGTCTCTGCCTCCCCAGTGCTAGGATTAAAGGCATGCACTACCACCGCCCAGCTTCTTTTAAATTTTTTTTCAACAGGGTCTCGTGTAGCCCAGCTGGCCTTGAACTTGGTATGTAGCCATAGGTGACCTCTCTTAATAGCCCTGCGTCTACTTCCCAGGTGCTGCAATTACTGGTGTGTACCGCCATGCCCAGTTAATCTCTTTAATTTTTTTTCTAACATTGATTTATTTATTGGTGCTCACGTGGAGGTCGAAAGCTAACTTTCAGGAGTTGGTTCTCTTCTTCCACTGTGTTGCCCTGGAGGCTCAAACTCAAGTCATCAGGCACAATGGCAAGTGCCTTCATGGATGAGCCATGTTTTTTTATTTGTTTGTTTGTTTTCTTTTTTAAGATTTATTTATTATTATGTATACAGTGCTCTGTCTGCATGTACATCTGCAGGCCAGAAGAGGGCATCAGATTACATTATAGATCGTAGTGAGCCACTGTGTGGTTGCTGGGAAATGAACTCAGGACCTCTGGAAGAGCAATCAGTGAGCTTAACCTCTGAGCCATCTCTCCAGCCCCCTGTTTGTTTGTTTTCAAGACAGAGTTTCTCTATGTAATTTTGGCTGTCCTGGACTCACTTTGTAAACCAGGCTGGTCTAGAACTCACAGCGATCCACCTGCCTCTGCCTCTGGGGTTAAAGGCATGTACCACCATGCCCAACTTGTTTTCTTTTTTTAAAATATTTATTTATTTATTTTTGTTCTTTATGCCTCTGGATGCTTTTCGTGTGTGTATATGTGTGTACCACATGTTTGCCTGGTACCAGTAGAGGTCAGAAAAGAATATCAGATCCCCTGGAGCTGAGGTTACAGAGTTATGAGCCACTATGTGAGTGCCAGTTGACTGAACCTAGGTCCTCTGCAAGAGCAGCCAGTGCTCTTAACTGCTGAGCCATCTCTCCAGCCCCCCTGTATCATTTCTTATAACTTCATATTATATCTACAACATTTTCAAAATAAGAAAATTAATTTGAGCCAGGCATGGTGGCGCATGCCTTTAATCCCAACGTTTTGAAGATCTCTGTAAGTTTTTGGCCAGGGCTGTTAGAGAGTTCCAGGCCAGCCAGGGCAACATAAACAAAAGAAAAGAAAGGTCTAAATTGCAAAAGAGGGGGTAAGTGTATGTGGTCACACACCTGGAAGCCTATTGGGTGGCCTTAAGGTCCACCATCACCTTTTGCTCTCACATCCCTCTAACACCTTGGCAACCTCAGCCTCGCCTCAGCACCCCTTCAAACACAGTCGGCTCAGACTAGATGCCTCATGAACACTTTAGCCCCAGGTTTTGCTCCAGCCTGTCTCTGCCAGATACGCCTTCTCTTCTGCCCACCAGGGAGCCTGCCTCACTCCTGGACTGTTTGGGCCACTGCATTTGGCTGGGTCAAGCCCTCTGGAGAGGAGCCACCAGGAAGGCTGGCACCTCACATGTCACCAGTGAACTCTACTTCCCAGACTTGGTGTTCTCACTCCAAATGAGCAAATGATGGGAGAGGAAAGGTGTCTGTGTCAGTGTGGACACAGACTGGCACATCTGCATCCTTAGAACCTTCAAACCATCTCTACACATGAAAACACAATAACTAAGGACCATCTGCACTGAGTTCTTGTGCCTGGACCCTGGATAGGCTTCCTGCGGTGGGAATTCTTGGCTCTGGAGTGATCTCTTCACCACCTTCCACCACATCACAAAGGGAGGGGGGGTTGTGTATATAAAAGATAACTCTCTAAGACAAGAGGATGAGGCTTTACGTGTAGGAATGCGTGTGAAGCATTGGGTATTCTCGCAAGAGCAGTTCTTTAGCTGCAAAATGGGAATGAAAGTGCTGTGACCCACCACCCCGGTGGACAGGACAATCCTTGTTTCTCTTCTCATCAAATGGAATGCTGATGTCGCCGAGATCCATGCAAGCTTGGAGAACCTTAGCCAGGATATTTGCAAATGTCCCCTCCACTCAGAACAAGGACTGTATCAGTCAGGGTTTTGTTTTGTTTTTGTTTTTTTAAATCACAGCTTGGACTCTCGGTGGGCATTTAAGAACCAGCAAGGGATGGGTTCTAGGGGGTTCTGGCCCAAGGGTGACTACCAGAGCCCCCCCTACCGAGAGGATGGGACACACAGCTCATGCATTGTACGCACTGTGATAGAAGGTGGGGCAGCACTGCCAGGAGGATGGGCGTGTCCCGCAGCCCCTTCAGCGCCCCAATTCTGCCAGCTAGAGGCAGAGCTCTTCGGGCTAGGAGGGGCCTCGCAGGGGCGGGGGCTCCGTGGGCGTGGTCTGTGGTGGGCGTGGTCTCTGCAGTCCCTCCCATAGCCTGTCCGGGCACTGCGCGGCGGAGGCGGCTGCAGCGGCTGCTCTGGGACCGAGGTGAGTGGCGGTGGGTTCTCGAGGAGGGGCGGGAAGGAGAAGCCCAGGCCCGGGGGAAGAGGACTGCACGCGCGGTCACGGGGAGGCGAGGCCCGGGCGGCACCGCGAGTGCGTGTGTGCGCGTGAGTCCTGCCGAACGCCCGGAGGTGGGGTACGGGTGGGGGCAACCTCTAGGCTGGAGCAGCCCCTGGAGGAGTACAGCCCCCGAGTCAGCCTCCCGGGATCTTCTTGGCTCATCTCTCAGAGGCCTCTGCCCCGCCCCCTTCTCTTGGTGTCTGAGTTTCCATCTCTGTGGGTGGGTCCCTCTGGGGTCCGTCCAGCCCTCGGTCTAGCCGCCTGGCCAGCCTATCACCCTCCCTCCTTCCTCCTCTCTATTGCAGCCTGCCCCTCCCTCTCCACCGCCCCCCTTAATAGAGCAAACAAAGATGGTCGAGGGAGGGGTACTCTTGTTTCCAAGCTGTTCCTGGCTCAGGCTGTGCATCCCCCCCACCCCCAACACAGGCACCCTTTGGCCTCTGGCCTGGGCCTCCAGCCACGTTCTGTCAGGGAGCTGGATGAGGACAGCAGGCCGACCCCCACATAGGCAGAGGTCCCAGGGTGGGAGCATTTAAGAATCTGTCACCTTCCCTGGCCATTGACAGGTAGGGACACCTGGCCCATTAGCCTGGCCAGGGTCTGAGCCAGTGATCAAATCACATGATTCCTACATGCCTTCCCATATGAGCAGCAAGGCCTAATGCTTTCCAAGATTTTACTTGCCAGAGCCAGGGTGAGAAAGAAGCACAGGGCTGTGGGAGGGTCCTTGGCCTTGCAGGCCCCTGGAGGCCAACTCCATCCTGTCTCCTGAGCCTCCATATCCCTGTCAGGCATGGGCGGGAATGACACTGTGAGGGACCGTGGAGAAGGTGACGTGACATGGAAGTGGAGTAGACTGCACCTGCCTCTGTGGCCAAGATCCCAAAGGCCTGGGGCCTGTTCCCTGAACTGCATTCAGAGAGGCCAGCATCTCCCCTGCCAGGGCCCAGGCTGGAGATTCTCCCGTAGGATAGACTAGGGGCTCTTCTAGTCAGGTCTCTGGCCATCCCTGGCCTTCTTTAAGGATGCTTGATACCTAGGATTCAGGCTCCTGGGCTGTCCTGGGATGCTTCTGGGGCGCTCGGAGTCTGCACTTAGCCCTTAGTCCCTCAGCCGTGTTCTGGTGTGTGTTCAGGTGGGAGCCTCACTGAGGGAAGGCTGGCCAGCAAGGGTTTAGAAGTGTCCCTGTGAGTAGCCAAGGCTTGGCTGTGTCTCTGAGCCAGCCATTGCCCTCTGTGAGCCTGAGTCCCCTTGTCAGAGGTTTTGACAAGCCAGTCAAGGGATCCTCTGCTGGTTCTGGTAGCCACGGTTCTTTGTAGAGTTGTCGGGCATGGGTGGCTATGAAGCCAGGCCAACCTGAACAAATTCTTGACACCCACTGCGGAGTGAGTGTGTGGCTCTGGGCAAGTCCCCGAGCTTCTCTGACCCTCAGAGCCTCATCTGAGAACAAGGAGTTGGTATTTCTATCCACACTGGGTAACCTGGGAGGATCCATTGATGTGCACAGAATGGGGCGGTACCAGCCACAGGGTGGGTAGCGTTTGTTTTCGGGATAACTGTGTTAATGGAGGGTGGTGGGGACAGTTGTATTTCCTCACCAGCAGGGAAAGTGTTTGTGCAGATGCCGCTTGGCAAATGGCTTTTGTTTCTAATGGATAGCTTGAAAGGCCTGGGCTGGCTAGGCGGAAATGCCTGGGGAGGAAGAGCGGGCACTCTGTGCGGTGCCAGCTTCTCTGAGCAAGCCAGGGCCTGGGGGTGGCAGTGGAGCCACCTAGAGAACCCCGCCCCCACAGAGTCAGGGAGTCAGACCCAAGCCCCCTCTAGATGCCCCACATTCAGCACGCTCCTGTTGTCACAGAATCCCAGTGAGACCCCCCCCCCCCCATCAGAAAAAAAGATTTCATTCTCAAAGCCTTCCCATGGCTGGAGGCACGGGGTGGGGAGGTGGGGGGATGGGACTGAGACCTCACAGAGGGAGCCAGACACATGGTGTGTGGATGCAGAGCTGGAGGTTCAGATGAGGGTAGCAATGGTCCCCTGGGTTATACAGCAGGGGCAGGAATCCTGCCTTGAAGCCCAGGTGGCTACGGGGACCAGTCACTCCCCATTCACAGGCAGGAGACAAGAAGCAGAGGTTTGCCTGGGATGGAGCGGATGCTCCTTAACGATCTTCTCTTTTAACCACATTCCTCTTTCATGTCTCAAAAGTGGATCTGGCTGTGGGACTTTTCTTCCTAAGAGACAGCATCTCAGCCGGGGCTTTAGCTCAATTAGTGCTTGCTCAAGGGTAGCTCAAGTGCTTGCTTTGCCTAGCATTCACAGGGTCCTGGGTTCCATCCCACCACCACATAAATTAGGCATGAAGGTGCATACCCATAATCCCAGCACTGGGGAGGGGGAGGCAGAGTGCTCAGAACTCCAAGGTCATTTTAAACTCCATAGTGAGATTGAGACCAGCCTGAGCTAGAGACTCTGATCTTGTCTCAAAAAGGGGAAGAATGGAGAGATATTTCATTATGTTATCCAGGCTGGCCTTGAACTCCTGGCCTCAGCCTTGTGCACCACCACAGCCAGCACAGGTATTTTCAAGGATTTGGGGGAAACCTAAACTTTGTAGCCTTGTGGTCAGTACTGTCCTCTAGCTCCAGGCCCTTGGCGCCTGATGGCCCAGGAAGAGAAGCTTGTAAGATGAGGGCACAAGGGGGAAACCCAGAGCCACCTGCCCCACGAAGCTGCCTGACCACCACCACCCCTCCCCAAGAGCTGTGGTTCTCTCCTCTGCAGAGTGAGAGCTGGAATTGGCAGATCTGGGCTAAGTGGAAACTCCTCCGGCCCGGCAGCCAGGATCTCTCTGTGCACCTTCGCTAGCCCCGTGGCCTTGGCAAATTCCCCAGTCCTCTGGCTGCCTCCTGCTTTGTCTATCAAATGATGAGAACGCCCAGCACGTACCTTATGTGTTATTGTGAGAATTAAAGGGGTAGCCCCAGCCAGGAGTGTTCTCTACTGGGGAGGAAGGAGGGGTGCTCCAGGGATGTGATTGGGGTGACCCTGTTGTAGTGAAGCCACCTTACAGCACTATGGTTTGGGGATCTTGGAGCACTTTAGACTCTAGGGAAACCATTCAGGCCCAAGCCGTAGTGTCATCGTGGGTCTTGACATCAGTGATGAGGTAACTAAAAGGATCTCTGTGAGGAAGGAGCAGGTACCCACGCAGTAGAGTACAAAGAACCTTCAGCAGCTCTGTAACCACCCCAGAGGAGGGGACCCCACTGACCTGCGTCTACTGAGTTCTGTTTAGTAGGGTGTGTGGGAAGAGGCCAGGGCAAAGCTCCTTGTTAGAAGATCACCCAGTAGGCATGCAGAGGCCTTGCTCCGCTTAGTTCAGCCCCAGAGTTTGGCTCGCCTTGAAATGACACACAGGTGTCCCCATGTCATGGTCATCTGCTCTGTGCTGGGCCCCCATGAGAGCTTCCTTGGCCTCCGTCTACTCTCCTAGCAGCCCAGGAGGTTGTTGTGGCCCTTCCCAGTTAGCAGATGGGTAGACTGAGGTCCAGGGCCAGCAAGGGAAAGGGCCAGGGCTCAGACCCCAGGTCTCTGTAGCCAGCTACTTGACACTTGCCGTATTGGAATGCTTGAAGATAAGATGGTTAGAGACCTAACCATCAGGGGCCACCATGTGGGCTCCTTGTATCCCAGCATGAGGCATGTGTGTTTTTCTAGAAGGTTCTCAAAGTTTGCTTGCTGGGCCGTTTGGAGGCTTTCATTAAATTGTAAAAAGCATTTTGTCAAGCAGAACGAATTGCCCCGTACCCAGAGGACGGTCCAGGAGAAAGACACAAGAGAACACCCAGCCTGGAAGACAAACCCCTCAGCCTTTAGCTCTAGACCCAAGTTCTAGACCCGGTTCCGTCCTGGACACTCTCTTTGAGTCTGAGGAGCTCTTACTGTCTGTGCCTCCGTTTCCTCAGTGTAAAACAAGCGTTCTAGCCCGTCTGGCTGCAGAATGTGTGATGGCTGCATCCTGCAGTGGTGAGAGCCAGCATAACCAGTCTCGGCCTTAGGGACGCTCTAGAAAGGCAAATCACAGGCACAGGCACCTGGCTCTGGGTTGCCCTCCGCGGGTCCTGTGAGGTTGCACTATGGTGACTCCATTGTACAGATGATGGCAAGGCTGGGAGGTCAGTATTTACCTGCAATTGTTAGTATAGGACTCGACAGCAGTCCCAGCCCCTGGTGCATAGTCTCAGCTGTACCAGGCAAAGATAGAGCACTGGTCCTGTTGCATGGGAGGGGCCAGGAGCCTCCTGTAGAGAGGGGAGACTCCTCTCCCACCCCCCTAGCCTCGCTTACATCATTCATAGCTGTGTCCATCCTGTCCCTCTTCAGCCAGGCCTGAGACGGGACAGGAGAGAGCTGCTGTGCTCCAAGACCCTCAGGTGGGCCAGTCCTTTGTCACCTATGACATCAGCCTCTTCATGCTGCCGAAGGCCCAGCAGGAACCTCCAGCCTCACTGCACCCACACCTCAAACCAATGCCACGATTGTGAGAGTTTGGGTTTTTAGTTTCAAAACAGGTCTTATTCTATAGCCCAGGCTGGCCTGGAGCTCACTATATAGCCCAAGCTGACCTCAGCAATCCTCCTGCCTCAGACTCATGTGCTGGAATTATGGGTGAGTACCACCCAGCTCCTGTTTTCACTTTTAGATTTTTTGGGAGAGGGGCGAGTGTTTTCCCTGTGTAGCCCTGGCTGCCCTGGAACTCTCTTTGTAAACCAGGCTGTCCTTGAACTCAGAGACCCGCCTGCCTCTGCCTCTCTGGTGCTGAGACTAGACATGTGCACCATCACCTCCAGACATGTTTTTTTCCCCCGTAATAGAATCTGGAGTCAGGTGATGTCTATAGTACCCAGCCCACATATGTCACCAGGCGACACATGAACGTGTGTCCCACTTTTTCATATGGTGTCATCCCAGCTTCCCTGTCCCTAGACAGTGCCCTGCTCCTAGCTCCTACCACGAGTTCTTGGCCATGAAACACCCTGAATCCTGCACATCCTCTACTTCACACATCCCTTTGTAGGGTCCCCAGGGCGCAGAAATGTGACCCACCATCCTCTGCGCCTCAGGTTCTGTCAAATGAGACCCAGAGCGCTGTATCCCAGCGGTGTCGGAAGAAGTGAGCCTTCGATGGGGTGAGATGGCAAGTCTCTGGCAAACTGCAAAAGGCCTCCATGGTGGCTGCTGTCACCGTAGTTGTTAGCACTGCGTTATTGTAGCCTCTCTCCGTGATAAATGGCTGTGTCCCTGAAAGAGGGGGGTGTCAGGCCTTACATTCTTTTTCCACCTGAAGCGATGCTCTGTTTCCCAGCTAGAATCGACCTTCGTATGGGCAGGTGCCAGGCAACACTGCATACTCACCAGCTCATCTTGTCCGCCCCCCCTCACCCTGCCCCCCCACCCCCCCACCCCCGTCTTTGGAGGACATTAACTCCATTGTAAAGCCAGGCTCCAAAATAGGCCTTTCCCGGATTACAGGATTACATGACAGGAAGGGACATCCAGGAAGGCTTCCTGAAGGAGGTAGCTGGCACTGAGCCAGCAGGATGACAAGGCAGAGTCTGGCTGGGATTCTAGGTAAAGTGAAGAAAGGGGCTTTGTGCCAGGGGCGTAACTAAGCCTCCATCAGCAGGGTTCAGTGGGGTATGGGCATTGTGCTGTTGTATGCTGATCTGATATGACGTCATCATGGGTCTGAAATGACTGTCCAGTTACACCTTCTGGCATCTGCCATTCTCACCACTTTAGGCCTGGACAGGAAGGGGTGTACTGTGGGCTCCAAGGCTACCGGCATCCGCCTGGGACCTGCTCCGTAAGCATGATAAAATATTTATCAGGAACCAGGCAGCTGGGCTTCCCTGTGCAGGCTGCCATGGGCAGCTCCCACCCAAGCTGGCTGCAGCCTCTCCAAGTTCCGCTGAGTCACAGCCCGGGAGCCCTCTGCCCAGCCCACCTGCTTGCTGTCCTGTGGCCACGTGGATTCCTCATAATATGTAAGCCATTGGGTTGCCCCACGACCAGGGCACCCAGCACAGTGAACACTGAGCCAATCTCAGGCCTCCCTGGACTGTGCAGGCCTCAGCCAAGGTCACAGGCAAGACCCCTTCCCTCGCCCACCCTGCAGCCTCTGGCTCCTGAGCAAGGTAGGTTCTCCGCCTCTTTAGCATGGGGACACTGAGGTAGGATGGGTCAGGTCTCTCGGGAGCTGGTGCTCAGAGGAGATTTGCCATTTGGCTGACCCCGAGTCTGTCTCTGAGGAGTCTAACTCACATAGGGACCCGTTCCGGTGTCCACCCTGATATGGCAGCGCTTGGGACTTTACTTTTGGACCAGCAACAACAAAAACAGCGGCAGATGGTACCTTCCTTCTGCTGCGTGGAGCGTGAGAGCGTCCAGGCTGCTGACTCTTGCTCACTCATTCATAAAACAGTCGGCCGGCCCTGGCTGCCAGTCTAGCTTGCTTCGTGTGTGTGCACGCTGTGCTGTGTGACCTTGAGTAGGTTGCTCGGCCTCTCTGAGGCTCACTCTTGGATCTGCGGCTTGGCCATAAGGCTGGATCTCCTTTGTGTCCTCATATCCCTGAGGCTGGATGGGCCTCAGTGGGCATTTGGAAAGGCTTTGCTTTTCCAGAAAGGCCCTGGTACAGCCTGAGGTAGACTTGCCAGAGGACAGGACTCCCTGGGCTGGGTGGAAGCGTCTCTGAGGTTGTCAAGCTCCCCAGGGAAACTCTGTGGTCCCTGGAGCTGCTGCCACATCTGGAAGTGGGACAGGGAGCTGGCCACACCAGCCATTAGTGGAGACCCTGTGGGCTGCCAAGCTAGCACCTCGCCTCGGTTCTAGGCGGGCCATCATGCCTCTGGCTGCCTGTGGTGTCTGCTGACCCCATTCCTGCCCGCTCAGCTGCCCCTGTAGGCCTCCCTCTGCTGCTGCAGCTTCTTGCTGTTCCTGTTCTGCTCCTCTGCACGCACACACACACACACACACACACACACACACACACACACACAACACACACACACGCCCAGCCATGTGACCCAGCGCCATGTCAGCCACGGGGTCCTGCTCCTGGCTCTGAGAGGTGCTTGCTACAGCACTGCCATGCCTGCTCAGGACTCTGTGTGAAAGCTCTTGGTCCTAGAAGTTCATCAGGGGTTTCCTAGGGTATCTGTTAGATGAAGACAGGGGATGCGGTGGCAGATGTCCAGTGACGGCACCGTGGAGCAGAGTGCACCCTGCCTGTCTCTGCAGATCTTAGCAAATAGCCTCTATTTGCCTGGCTTTCAAGGGTGGTGGAAGCTGATGGTGGTGGGGGTTAGGATAACGGCATCTGGGGAGGAGACACCTGTGTCAAGTCCAGGGGGCGGAGCCCACCCAGCGTTTTCCATTCTAAGGAGCAGGCAGGGGATGGGCAGGCTGGGGCTGTCACACTCCTAGTGGTGGCTGACATATATGTACAGTCAGGCGTGGAGAAGGATGACAAGGAAATGCCCCGGTGGGGACAAAGCCTACTCTACTGCTTCCTTTCTCTTTTTCCTTCTGCTTTTGGGAAACACTCTGGAGCTCCTTCGGTGACTTTGTGTGTACTGAAAGTCCTGTGACAAACCTGAATCCAGTGGCCACAAGGACATTCAGGGACACAGCCTGATGAGGCGGCTGACCACAGTCTGATGGCAGAGGCCAGCAAGCAGGTCTGTTAAGTTAAGTTCACCAGATTACAGCCCTGACGGGAGAAGTGGGGTGGGCAGTCTGATGGAGGAGGCTAGCCACCAGGCAATGTGATGAGGGAGATTTGCCGATAGTCTGACAGAGCCTAGTGGCTTGCTGATGAATCCCTAGAAAGCTATCCACAGAACTGGGCACTTGTCCCAGCATCCACATAAGGGACCTGTCCCTGTCACTTCCAGGTGTCTACTGGATGAGAGCTGCACAGCTGAGGGCCAGCTCCCCTCCAGGCAGGCTCCCAGGAGCCCTGTGCTTTGCAGAACATACACACAGTACGTGTGGGAAGCTCTTTCCCTTGGTGGAGAGATGAGCAGACTGCACAGCTCTGGGGAGGTGAAAGCCTGTTTCAACAGTAGAGCCTGTGGGGAGAGGGACCCTAGGGCCCCCTGGGCTGCCTGGGAACTCACTGAGCTGTCCAGTTGAATGTAATGGCTATAGTAGGTGGTTGGCCAGGAGGTGGCAGCCTAGTGCAAGGTGTGTAAATGCCTGCCCTGCTCCTCCCCCTGCTTACACAATGACTTACACTGTAAAGAGTGGGGTCTGGGCAGAGGCTACGAGGCAACGGGATGTAGACCGCCTTGCTGTGGCTACTGAAAAGCCCCATGTGGTCTAGGAGGCACGCTTTTCTTTTTTTTTTCTTTTTTTCTTTTTCTTTTTTTTTTTCACTTGGCAGCCCTAGGCTTCAGGATGACCTGGCCTTGACCTTTGAAGGCCAGCACTATGGAGACCCACTGAGTGTCGCTGCCCATCCAGAGCCTACCTCTAAGCTGGAGCCTGGCTCCTCCTTGTTGGCCTGTCCTCAGTGCTGCAGTGGGGTGAAGGAGTCGCACTACAGGGTTCCCACAGCATCTAGGCAGTGGCAGGTATACCCACCTGAGTGTACCACAGCAAGATGTACTCCAAGTCGGGGGTGGGGGTGGGGGGAAGGACTGTGTAGCGCTGAGCACCAAGGGGTGCCAACCTCAGAGTGAGCACCATGGAAACACCACCCGGACAGCGAGCACCATGGTGGCTCCTGTGAGTGAGCAAGGTGGGGCCTCTACCCCTAGAAGGAACACAGTGGGGCTACACCCTCAGAGGGAGCACCATCAGGGCCTCAGAGGGAGCACTGTGGGGCTGAGCATAGGGACTTTTCCTGGGATATTTTCTCAGAAGAACAGGAAAGGTGGTGCTGGCCAAGACATCTGGGGGCAGGGAGCAGAGCACATCCCATAGAGGGAGGGCAGTGGAGAGGAGAGAGGGCCATGTGACCAGTGACGGAGAGCACAGATGAGAGCCATGTGACAGTGAAGCCCAGAGGAGAGTTGGCCCAGCATGAAGGAAGCCCCTGCCCTGCAGAGAGCACAGAGTGGACTATTTACTCCCCATCCTGGCACCCGGGAGCTCCAGCCCCAGGGACACCAGCCCAAGATCCTAACAGAGCCAAGGGAGAAGAGGAATGAAAAGAGGGCTGAACTAGGTCAAGGAGCAAGAGGGCTTCTGCCAGAAGGGAGCCTAACAGTTGGGCAAGCTGGAGCCAGAGGTGACAGAGGCGGGCAGGCTAGCAGCGGTGCTAACGGTGTCAAAAAAAAAAAAAATATATATATATATATATATATATAATGCACTTCTTTGCAATTCTCAAACCTGCAACACCCAACTCCATAAAGACTAAAGGAGTAGGGCCAGCAAAGTGATTCTGAGGGTCTGGGTGGTGACCTGAGTTTGCTTCCTGGAAGTCATGGTGGAAAGAGAGAATTGACTCCCTCAAGCTGGCTTCTGACTTCTACATGTGTGCCAAGGCTCACGAGTGTGCACATATACAGTAAATAAATCAGTGTACACTAAGAAGCACCCTGACCCTGACGACAAAAAACGAGGGTCATCCACACTGACCCCGCCCCCCCCCCCCCCCAGGCTGGATCCTTTTCTCCTCTGAATTCCAGAACTCTTCAAAGGCCCAGCTGGACGGGAAACATTGAAAAGCTTGGGCTACACCAAGAGTAGAATTGGGCATGAGTCCCAAGAGTAAAAACACCAGGCCTCACGAGGCAAGAGGAGCACTAAGAGTTTGAAGCCTGTTACCCAGGGCTACGTAGTCCAGCCTAACCTGGGCTACATTGTCTGGTCTAACCTGGGCTACATAGTCCGGTCTAACCTGGGCTACACTGTGAGATCATGTTTCATTTTTTTAAAAAAATATATCTTATTTTTATTCACATGTGTATGAGCATATGTATTCAGGTGCTCAGAGAAGCTAAGCAGAGGAGGTCATATCCCCTAGAGTTACAGGCAGTTATGAGCCCGCCCCCAACTCATGTGGGTGCTGGGAACTGAACTGTCTTCTACAAGAGCAACGAGTGATCTTAACTACTGAGCCATCTCTCTAGCTCCCCTGTGAAGGGATTTAAATACATACACAATTAAGCCATCCTGGGCAAGATGTAGTCTGGGTGGTCCCCATGCAGGTTCTGTTCTGCAAGGTGGTCCCAAGTTATTCCTGCTATGTGGGAGTGGCCTGACTCCCATAAGATACTCTCAGTCTGGCATGTTGCTTGGCCACTCTAGAGGAGACCCTCCTTTGAAGAGTGTCCTGTCCCTTGAAGCTGTGCAGTTTGCCATTGTTTGGGGGGTGTTTCCTCTCCTTGTCATAAAGATATGTGTCTCTTGGGGTTGTTGCTGGGATCCAAGGTGACTGACTGCGAGCTTAGGACAGTGATTGGAAACCTTTGGGCACCGTTCAAGGTCTGGTACAGGACACTGTAAAAGTTGACTGCATCTGTCTCAGTTGTTCTTTGTGCCTTAGCCTTGAAGCAAGATGCTAAGGGAACGGGTACCACTTTTAGACAGACAATCCTTGAGTGGTGGCATGTCTACCCACAGAAGTAAGCAAGTGACCCAGAGTGAAAGAGACAGACAAAGCGAGGTAAGGGATACTGGGCTTGCTTTCTGCCTTCAGTGCCTTGTTGGACCAGAGAGAGCCTGTGTGCCTTTCACCAAAAGTAGTTTTCAGGTGTCTGTTGCAAGGACACTTCCTGACATTAGTGATTATGGTCTCAAAAACAAAAACACAAAAAAGCCAAAAGACATAGCCAAGGAGAGATGGAACCAAAGAAAGGTCGCCAGGCCCTCATCTAATTATGTGTGTGTTTAAATTGTCTGGCAGGACAGAGCCTGGAAAATGCTAGGTGGCAGGCAGGCAGGCAGGCAGGCTTCTGAGGACCCAGCAGCTACAGAGAACAAGGCGTGGAGGGCTCAAGTGAGGAAGAAGGACCCAAAGGCGTGCTGGGCTCTGCCTGTCTGGAGTCCTGAATGCCAGACTTTGGAATCTGGAGTTTTCTCAGAAGGCAAAGGCCAGATCTGAGGACTAGGCAGGCAGGGCAGGGGCCCATTTGGAGGGGGCCAGGGATCCAAGCAGGTGGCACAGAGGAGTCCTGAGCACATAGGCACTGCTGGTCCCTATGAAAGTTCTGGGGGGCAGTAGAGACCCAGGGCCCCTAGAGCCCCAGCTACATTGCCAGTCAGACAATCCTGGGCTCAGCTGTTTTCAGGTGGGTTCCAGTCTTGCTGCCTGGTATTAGGGAAGCTGGGGACAGAACAGGCAACAGGAACTCCAGCGTCAGGCCTGGCTCTGCCTCACACCAACCTGTGACCCTCGGGGGTGAGCTCAGGATTTGGAATCTCAGCTGGGCCTCAGTGGCCTGGCTAGGGTATGGCAGGTAGCTGGTAAATGTCGATGCATTTTTTGATCTTGGAGGCCAGGTCCACTGGTGACCCCACCCTCCAGGGAGTCTCTCCTCCACGGGGATTTTGAAGGAGCCAAGTTTCAGGTTTGACCCCACCCCTCCCCACCATGTGACATGACCCTTCCTCCCTTGTCCCCCAGCTGGGGGTGGGGGGGCAGGATATTTAATCAGGAGCATTTTCCTCAGATAATAGTTTCTTAGGTGTGGAAGTTGGGGAGTGGGTGGCTTGGGGAACACCACCCTGGGGAGCAGCACCCTCCCCCAGGAGGCCCTTACTAGCTTTTTGGGCTTCAACCAGGAAGTAAGGGGTAGGGCCAAGGGTTGGTTCTCCCAGTTCCTATCACCCACATTAGCTCTGGATCCCTGACTGGGAAGAGCTCTTCCTACACGGCAGGGCTGGGTGCAAGGTCCAGACAAGCGGAAAGAAAACGAACTTTCTCCGTTCAGATCTCCTATCGCGAAGGCTGCTGGCGGCGTAGAGGCGCCGGGAGCTGATTTCTATTCTATGGCACATTCATTCTTTCCAAGAATTTTAAGAAGGAAAAAAAAAAAAGCTACTGGCAAGAAGGTGCCATGAGGAAGGTGCAGAGCAGGAAGGCAAGCTGGCAGCCTGCAGGTCGCTGCTGCTGGCGCATGGAACTTCATCCACAGACCGGGTCAAACACCACAGACATCCACATGAAGCAGACAGACCGGCTGCGAGCAGAGAGCTAAGGTGGAGCTGCCTTTGGCTGGGCTGGATCTCACTAAGGGAATCGAAGCTTAGTTCTCTGCCACTCCAAGTTTCAGCCCTGAAGGGAACCTCACTGTCCCCCGGGTGCTTAGTCACAGATCAGAACCAGGGGTTCCAAAACTCTCACCCAAAGAACCTTTGGAAACTGATGTCCAAGACCTTCATAGATGAGAAACTGAGCCAGGAGCATAGGAGGGGAGAAATATTTAGGACAGGGGATTCCAGGACCAGCCAGGTTAGGTTGTCCCATGCCAGGAAGACCTGAGGGAAGGTAGCATGGAGTGAGAATGCATGAGCGAGGTGGCAGATGGCACAGTGTGCTGCGTCTCACAAGCCGGATGGGACACCTGTCCTGCCTCAAGTGCTGACTGGTCAGCCTGTTTTGAGGTGCAGGGAGGAAAGCCCTCCAAGATCCTCCTCCTAGCCTCACTGGGTTTCTGCAGCCTGGCTCAGTGCCCCTTGTCACTGTTCCTCTGTAACAGGAGCAGGTGCCAAGCTCCTGCTGTGACCCCGTGACCTTGAGGTTGTCTTGTGCCACCGTCCTCTCCCCACCAGGGAACAAGACGTGACCCCGGGGCACAGGCCAGAGAAACAGCACCAATCACACTCCCTAGCTACCTGCTGGCTCTCTCCTGGGTATCTGGGACCCCCCAGGGTAAGGAGCCTACATACCAATGCCGTCACAGGCTGCTAGAGACATGGCCCCAGTCAGCTTTGGGGGAACTGCCAGGCCTTGCGCCTTCTGGAGTGAGTGACTCTTGGGAGGAGAGCCTAGTGAGGGTGCATCTGGGGTGGTAGGTGACAACTCCTGAGCTGGAGCAGTTTCTCTCCTGCCCACCAGGCCAGGCTCCAGCTTCAACGCTTGCCCAGCCTGATTTTGTGCATGTGCCCCAGCCTCCCTGAGCCTCCATTTCTCTGTTGTGACATGGGTGGGACCCCCTTCACCTCCAGGGAGCACCCCAACTTGGGAGCACGAGATGGGGCAGTGTGTTTGAGTTCTGTCTCTCTGCCCTGTCTCTTGTCTTTCCCACCCCAGGCAGAGACACCCCCTCCCCTTCTTTAACTGGCTCCTTCAGATAAGTTCTCTGTCCCCTTTGATTGACATGGGAAAAGAGTCGGGGGAAACTATGTTGTGATCTTGCCCTACATTAGAAGTCAGGGGTTGGCAGTGTGAGAATACTGTGCCCTGAAAATGAACCACCCGGGGAACAGCTCCTCATACCTTCACAGCCCATGAGTCAGAGAGCACTGTGGGGGAGTGTGTGGCCCCCAAAGGCTTCAGTTTCTCTCTTGATCCTCAAATTCTGAGATGCTGCCCATCTCCCACATGTGTTCACCAAATCCCTAGAGGTCAGCTGACCTGGTAGCAAGGCCAGATGGACCCCCCATTCTGGCTGCTCACTTAGGGGTTCACTCCTACAGCAGGATAGCTCTGATGCCCTGCCAGGATCCTGTCTCAGGCCCCCTGTGCCAGCTAGGTGGGTGTTAGATGAAGAGCCTGGGTCTAATGGGAGATGGGTGTGGTTCTGAGGTGGGGACACTGGCTACTTAGGGGGGTGTGTAAATGGGTCCACTTGTCCCCTGTGTTCCGAACCAAGAGCCTTAGATACAGGTGATTCTCTTCAAAGCCACTCCCAAAACAACTGCTCAATCCTTGATCCAGAAACCAAACAAAGAAGTCCCCATCGGTGCCCAGAGGACCCAGTGGACCACACAAAGTCTCTGCTCCTGCTAACAGAAGTGATAGCTGTACCAAGAGCTGTCTAGGAACTCTGTCCCTCTACCTTATCAAAGCTGGCTTCATAGGGGGTGGGGTTTGTTGGAGTTTTCTGACACTTCAGGCCTCAGAAACACAGGAGTTAGACTTGCTCCTCCCCCAAAACTCCTCAGTTGTCTTTTCTGGAAGGGGTTATAACAGCCTGGTTGCCTCCCGGACTCTGCATTGGATTTCTGGGCCCAGAGCTCTCTGCCTTTTGCTGCCTACCACCAACACTTGCACCCAGCAACACCCTCGCTGCCTACCACCAGCCCCAACACCCGTCGGCACTGCACCCCCGCGTCTCTGCATTGGGCTGTGGGTGTAGCCGGTGTAAGTCTGTGCCAGGGCGGGGAATGGCTCATCTCTTCACTCTCTCTAGAGATATTTTCTTTTCTTTTTATTTTTTTTCCCCTTTTCTTTTCTTTGAGATGCTGTCTCCTAAGAGTATAATTCACTATGGGGCCCAGGCTGCCTGCAAACTCAAGGCAATCCTCCTGTCCCAGCCTTCCAACAATCAAGATTACAGACAAGCACCTCTACTCTTGGCTCGAGAGATGTCTTTTAAGTTCCACAGGCACACATCCCATTCTGCGTGTTATTTGACCCACTTCTTAGATCCCCTCCACTTCACTCTCGCCTCTTCCCCAAGAACCCCCTACAGCTCACTCCTTTCTTCCTTCTCCTGCCTTCTGTGCGCTCCCCTCATCTGCCAGCCATCTCTTCCAGAGTAGCCCAGACTGCCTCCCTGTGCCCATCTGGCCACTCCTGCCAGACAGACAGACAGACAGACAGACAGACAGAGGTCAGTCCTGCCCCTTGTCCTCCCCAACTGTGCTGAATACAAGGCTAGCCATCTCTGAAGGAGCCCAGGAGTCTGCTGCCATTACACCAGTGGCAGAGACACGATTGCCTCAAGCCTGCATCTTAGTTTTCACTCACCAATATGGCCTAAAATATGAAATGAATCTATCTAGCCATTCCTGTTGAGCAGCTACTGTGTGCTAAGCATAGGGAATGTAGGTCTGAACCGGTTACAGCTCCTGGCCCTGGTAGAAAAATGTCAAGAAAGCCATACTAAATCTAAACAAAGGCAGAGGCAGTCAGAGAAGAGGGAGAGGACCTTCTCCTTTGAGCTTCACTGAAGGATGCTCTGGACAGCAGAGAGGCGTGCAGGTCTTGAAGGCATCTCAAGGATTGGAGGCCAGGCTTGCTTTTCAGCACAGTGGGAACTCGGGAGGGCAGTGTTTGCCCTCCCCAGCTCCAGCTAGTATTTGTAAGGGCAGCAGGGGTGGCTTGCAAAGGGTGGTCACAAAGGGTCTGTAGTCCAGGCTGGAGATGCTGAGGATGGGGAGGGAAGGGTAGCTTGGGTCAAGAGAAGGGTCTAGTACATGTATCCAACTTCTTTGTTTTCATTTTAAAACTTTAATTACGTGTGTATGTGTGTGAGTGTGTGTGAGTGTGGGCCTATGTACTTGCGTGCAGTGCCAGAAATGGCCAGAAGAGTGCCTCAGATTCCCAGAGTTGGAGCTATAGGCAGTTGTGAACTGCCAGATGCTAGTTCAGACAACCAAACTTGCTAGTTCTGACAAGCAAACTTGTACCTGCAAGAGCAGAACTGAACCATCTCTCAGGTCTGATGGTCAGGGTTGTGATTTTATCTTGGCTGGCATTCGGCGCTATCCTGACGCACGCAGAGTTCATGGGCAGAAGATTGGACATGCCTGATACAGGATGAAAACCCCAAGGCCTAGAGTGGGTGTCCTGGACAGATAGGGAGAAGCCAAGGTTTTGTGGCCTTCACTTTCCACACTGGAGAAGTGACTCACCCAAAGATACAGTTAGTCCAGGGACCCGAGAACACCCACCTGGGTCTCTCAAAGATAGTGCTTCCCCTCCTCCTAAACAGCCACACTGACCACCCCTGCACACCAGCATGGGCTGGTAGGTTAGTAAATCATTTGGGATTTTCATCTAATTATTTTTACGTTAAGATAGGAAATCCGTGTTCAGCTGTGACAGTGTCCTGTGCGTGTCAGTGTGACTGGAAAGTGTCCAAGCTGGCTTCTTCCTGCTCACTTGAGCAGAGCTCCCGGCCAGTGTGCTCAACACTCCAGAGTTGGTTGAGCACTTTACACCTATCTGGGTGAGCGATCTCTACACCCCGACTCAAATGCCTCACCCCCAGATCTGGCTTCCTTGACATGGAACTGGTGCCGGCCATTGTCACCTCTGCCTTGGAGACTGGTGAATTCATCTGCTGTTGACCCCCAAGTCTGGTTCTCCCTGGGACAGTCAGACAGCCAAAACCATTGACTGCAAAGGAGGCAAGGGGAGCCCGGCCCTTCCCTGGCTGCTGTTTCATAGTAGGTTGGGTGGCCTTAGGCTCTGTGAGAGTTCCTAAGAACAAGGAGTTGTCTGTTTGTCACTGCATGTGGGGGTGTCCAGTACACTGTGGCAGCATAGGAAATGCTAATGGTTGTAGTTGAGCCATGACTCTGCTCTCCTGTAAGTCACTCGGGGCCGTGCCTGTCCCCATGTGCTTGGAGATGGCAGGCAAAACTATCAGGACTTCCAGAAGTTGGGTTGAACCAGGCTCTGTGTCATGGGCTGGGGCACTCTGTGTTCGTGAGGCCTAGTCCAGCTCTCTCTGTTTTGATGGCAGAACCCTGAAGAGGTTATTTTGCCCGACAACATTCCCAACAGGTAGAATCCAAATTGCACTCAATGCCCCCAGGACTGTGGCATCCTGTCCCAGGATCATTTTGCCCAGTCACGGGACTTAAGAGATACTGATTTCTGCCGTACAAGGGAACATAAAATTCAAGGGGGTGTCATGGCCCTCTGTTCCCTCAACTCCCAGTGCAGCAATCCCTCTGGCCAGTCAATCATCCAGGGTCCCTGTCTGAGAGGACCCTAGTCCCTGGTCCCTCCTCTGAGAAAGGGGTCTAGGACAGCCTGTTTCAAGTTGGACTCAGGTGAGGTGGGGCTGACTGCTCTGGCACCCTGTAGAAAGCTTTGATCCGCAGTGGGAGGAGCCTGTGTCCACGTGAGGGGGTCTGAATGGATCTCTGTGGGCACAGCTTTTTCTCCTGGGATGGAGACTGGAGAGGGAGTGACTTCAGGAGACATTGATAGGAGCCTATGGGTCGCTGTGCATGGTGTGTGTGCATGACCATAGTGATGGGTGCCGGGTAGGCAGTTGGGGTTGAACTGCCTTGTGTGCTGGCTTCAGAAAGGAAGATGGGAGGCGGCCCCCGCCAAGCCGGACCTTTGGCTGCTGAGGGCTCCAAGAAGCCAGCCCCGCCCTCCCAACGGGAGGCCACGCCCACCCTAGCCCCGCCCAAGCAGGAGGCTCCGCCCCGGCCTGCTTTTGCGCTTCGAGCGCTCCACGCTGCTCCGCCGCGAGCAATGGTTTACAGGGCCGGGTGCTGGGCGCGCGGCCCCGGGCAGAGGCGCAGGGCTGGGGCGAGACCCCACGGGGTCGCCGGACTTGCTGCTAGCAGCCGACTATCGTCGTAGGGGACGCGGGGCGCGCGTGGGCCGGGTTGAGCATGAGGACTCTCCGCAGGTTGAAGTTCATGAGTTCGCCCAGCCTCAGTGACCTGGGCAAGAGGGAGCCGGGCGCGGCGGGCGCGGACGAGCGGGGCACACAGCAGCGCCGGGCCTGCGCCAACGCCACCTGGAACAGGTAAGGCGCGCAGCCCGGAGCGGCGCGGCCGGAGACGACAGCGCGCCACTTTGCGCGCAGCTCGCCCCGCCGCCGGGCCGTGCGCGGGGAGGGAAGTGAGTGCAACATATCGGAGGCTCGAGCCCACGATCGCTCCCCTGGGGCGGGCGGCCCGGAGTAGGAGGCCTTCGCCGCCCCCCCCCCCCCACTTCCCAGGGGCGCACTCGAGCCTCGTGGGCCCCCGGTGGGGCGCCGCTGCACTTCCTGTATGCGTGTTGGGCCCTCGGCGCGGGGTGGGCGGTGGCTTCCCCGAGTTGGACCCCAGGCCTCCCAGCTGTCCGCCGGGGTGCGCCAGCTGCCAGACATTCCTTGCCGGACCCTTCCGGAGGCCCATCCCGGACTAGCCGGGCGTGGGAAGCCCCTCCCCCAGCTGTGCTCCCTGAACTAGAGTCACAGATAGTTCTTTTAAGCTGAGTTGCCCGGTGGGTCTCCTGTTGGTCCCGTGAAAGAAAGGAAAGAAAGAAGAAAAAAGTATTTCCACCCAAAGTAAAATACGGAGGGAGTGTGAGGCAGGCTGTTCAGGGAGGTCTGTGGATGCTGGCTCTCCACCTGGCAGTGAAATCCTGCCAGATACTTCACCCGCTCTGGTCTGCCACCAGGGACCCCGGCTGTCACTTGGACACATGTCTTCTGTTCATCTAGTCCGTGAGCAACCTGGGGACACCAGGCTGCCAGCTGGGACCCTAACTTACACCCACCACTAAGCTGCAGACTGCTTGAGAGCTTAGACTACTGCCTCAAGTTTCCCCCTCTATCCGGGGCCTAAACAGTTCTCCGTATTGGGCTGGGAGGAGACCCATGAGAAAAGGAAGAGCCCTGTCTGCCCCAGAAGGGCTCACCGTGGTCTTCTTCCTTGTCTCTAGGCAGGGTTTAGTGCAGCTGTGCTGACCTTTGGTTCAGATTTCAGCCCCACTTCTTTGCTTTGTGGCCTTAAGCAGTTTGCTTACCACCTCTGGGTCCTCAGTTTCTTCATCAATAATATGGGTGCATGACTGTAGTTGGATTAAATATGAAAATGTGTAGTAAGGCTCTGAGCATGGTTTCTGGCACACAGTGAGTGCCCTGTGTCACAGAACTCAAGTCTAGGCACATTTGGAGAAAACCTATAGGAGTGATGTCTAGGGAAGTTACTAAAAGCAACTTTATGGGGGGGGGCTGTCACCCTATCTGGGGGCCTTTGGCTCAGAAGGCTTAGACGGCTCCTCTTCCCACCTTAATGAGGCTGTGAGAAGATCTGCTCTTCATCAGAGCTCTGGGGGTGCCTTGCAAGGAGAGGCCACCCCAGGCCTCCACAGGTTTTTCCCCTTGGTGACCTGTCAGACTACAGAGGCTTGATGTTGCCTCCCACAGTCCTTGAACAGCTCCTAGCTCCTGTCTCTAGCCTTTGGCTGGGAGGCACCCCCCTGCTGGGGAGGCAGGGCTTTGCCGTGTTCTGAGCTCTTATCCCTTGCCCAGCCTGTTCAGGGGCCTCAGTTTACCTTGTCACCATCGTAGCCAAGAAAGGTTTTACCCCTCACCCCCTCCGGAGCTGCGAGAGATACAGGCTCACCCCAGCACCCAGGACCCATACTGTATGCACAGCATTTCGTGGGTGGAGTCCCGATCCCTTCCCAGGCAGGTGTATACTCAGACACAAATAAGTAAAGGGACTTAAGGGCCCAGAGTCCCCTCCCAGCCCCCGCTCCTTCCTGTCTGTCCTTCTCCCTCGCAATGTACTGCCTGCAAGGGTCAACCCTCGGCAAGGTCGGGACAGCTGTATCAGCCTGTATCCTGGCTGGCCCTCCAAGCCATGGTCCTCATCCTGAGTTCAAGCATGCACCCCTTTGCCTCTGTGACTTCTTAGTGTCCTGGGGCCACCGGAGTCATGCCACACGGGACCACTCCACATAACAGGAACATGTTCTGTCACCACTGGATGTGGGGGCGTGGCCTGGCTGTCCCTTTCTGGAGTTTCTAAGGAGGGTCCAGCTTTGCCTCTCTCTGCTGTCCTTGGCTTACAGCAGCTCCATTTTAGCTCCATCTCTGCCTTCTCAGGGCCTTCCCTAGCCAAGTCTCTAGTTTTTGGAGGGGAGTGCGATTTTTTTGTGTATTGTTGTTTCTTGATACTTATTTTTATTTAGTGTGTCTGAGTATTCTCCCCCTCCTCCGTGTGTGTGTGTGTGTGTGTGTGTGTGCGCGCGCGCGCGCGCGCGCATGCATGCACCTCGTTCCTGTAGAAGCCAGAAAAAGGTTTCGGATCCTCTGGCACTGGAGTTCCAGGTGGTTGTGAGCCACCACGTGGGTGCTGGGAGCCAAACCCAGGTCCTCTGCAAGAACAATCCAGTGCTCTTAACTGCTGAGCCATCTCTCCAGCACCCTAAATTTGTTTTTGTTTTTTGTATATTTGTTTGTTTGTTTGGGGGGGACGACAAGGTCCCAGTATATTCCAGGCTGACCTGGAGTTCACTATATACCCTAAGATGATCTTGAACTTCTGATCCTTCTGCCTCCACCTTCCCGAGTGCTAAGATTACAGGTGTGTGTCACTACACCCAGCCCAAATTTCTTTTTCTTTTAATAAAGTTATCAGCTACCAATTCAGGGCCACCCCAGCCCAGGGCCACTGCATCTAAGACTTTGAGCCCATTATAGCTGTAAAGAGTCTCATTTCCCAGTCAGATTGGAAACTTTAGCTATACAGGAACACCTAGGGACTGTGGCCAAAGCACTGCAAGTGACACTGGACATATCCCCCAAATTCGGTGCGCAGCTGTTGCTGTGTTGTAAAGACAGCCACACACTGATTCATCCATTCATTCATTCATTCATTCATTCATTTTCTTGATGTTGGCTGAGGTCTTGGTTTAGAAGCAAGCAGCCTGCTCAGAGCGAGAGACCCTAGACAGGGTCAAAATTTAAATAAGGGGGAATTTAGCACTTGGAGGAAGTAGAACAGGGGACACTGGACCGCTGGCCACTTGGCCTGCCCCTGCCCTGCTAGGGAAACTCTCTAAAAGAAGCAAGGTGGTGCTGGCTTGTCTCCTACAACAACCACCTAGAGTTGGGAGCTGTTTCCAGAGCACCTGCTGCTGCTTTCCTAGAGCTCAACAGGCCTCTCCACCTGGCTTAACATCTCCTCCCTGCCAGGGAGGCACCCTGCTGCTCCCAGCCTCCCACCCCCTAGAGGCTCCAGAAAGAGTCCCAGAAGATTTCCAGGATCCACCATAGGCCTGACATGCTAAGGGAATCCTGGCCTTCTGAGCTTTCATTCAACCAGTGACTCACCTCTGCCCCTCAGCAGGTGGAGGCCCCCGGGCAGGCAGGAGCTGGAGAAAGTACACCCCAAAGTGCAGGACGCCTGCAAAGTAAGGTGTGCACCCCTGGCCCCGTTCCTCCTTCTCCCAAGTGAGGTGTCCTTTGCCATGCCCATAAAGAGAGTGAGGACATGAGAGAATGGAGGTGACCAAGATGTCCCCTGACAGCGAAGTCTGCCATCTGAACCAGGCCTGCCAGGGAGCCCAGTGTCCAGGAATGCCTCCGAGTTCCTATCCCTGCTGGGACAGGGTGATGCGAGCTTTAGTGATTAGAGCGGTATTTCCAGGGCTGGTGGCCCTAAATCAGGTGGGGAACAAGGAACAGGGCCCTCAGGAACCCTAAGATGGCACTGAACACTCGTGTTGTACGGATGAGAAAACTGTGATTTCACAGAGATCCAGGGTTCACCTAGGCTCAAAATGTGAGAGGGAACAGAGGCTAGGTCCCACGCAGGCCTAAGCCAAAGCTCCCACGCTAGGGTCCTGGGGTGCTGGGTCCACACTCACCTCGCTTTTCCTACTCTGCCCCGGGCCCTAGTTTAGATGAGGTCAGCCCAGCAGTGACCCAAAAGTGTCCCTGCCCTAGTTCTCAGCCTATAGATGTGTGCTCTCCTGTGGCTAGGAGACTTTGCGGATGTGGGCCGAAGTGATGGCCCAGCCTGTCTAAGGTGGCTTTGTGTGACCACAGAATCTGTGATGGGTGGGACAGGTCAGAGCAGGAGTTGAGACCTAGAGTCCTGTCTTGCTGTCCTTGAAGACAGAGAAGGACCTGGAGCCAAGGGTCTCAGTGCTTCTAGAAGCCAGACAAGGTGGAACGTATCGCCTGGAGCCTTCCTAGGAGGCAGCCACGCTGTGATGCGCTTCGTTCAGCTCAGTCTGGCTTAGTAACGGATGTCAGCATAGATCTGGCTTGCTTTAGACTGCTCAACTCTGCCTCTTCTCCTCCTTCTCAAAGACCAACCTTCCTCTCTCGGCACTGAGAACCGGGTCTGAGGTGGAGGCATGGCCTCCCATCATGTAGCTCCCAGGTACATTAAGGAAGGTCCCTGGCAAAGAGTAAGCACGCCCTATTCCATTACCTCTAGGGGAGTCCAGCGAGGCTGGGAATCTGAGGAAAATGGTCTCCCCACCCCTCCCTACAGAATCTCAGCCTCTTGGTGACATTCTAGAGCCATCCTCCATGGAACTGGGGCAGCTATGACTGAGTGTCCAGGAGTCCCAGAGCTGGCCTTCAGAGATCTACCCTTCCTCTCAGGACTGGGCTGTCTCTCTCCTCCCTGTGTCCACCCAGTGAGGTCATGCAGGCTCCAGGGCTGGGATCTGGCCTGCCTGCACCGAGAGCTTTGTTTTCTACTAGAAGCTAGAGGCCAGAGAGAGGTGGGGCTCTACACCTGAGGATGCCCTCCCCTGCCTTCGCCCGGAAGTCCCTCCACTTCCTGTGGTTTCCTGAGGACCATCTGCACATGTCCTGGCTGGGTTTTCCACTCTGGCCAGGAGGCTGTGGCTGAGAAAGGCAGGGTTTCACTTCCGTGTTTCAGGATGACAAACCACATGGGGTCCTCTGGCCTTCTCCATCCTCCCTCTCTCCAAGCAACTGACGGTTTTTTTGTTTTGTTTTTTTGTTTTTTTGTTTGTTTGGACTTTGGGAAAGCCCACAGAGCCTTGCAGAGCTCAGGAGAGTAAAAATGAGCTGAGTCTAACCAGTGTACCTGCAAGGGGCCGGGAAGACCGTGGACCAGCAACTCATTTCAATTCTGGTTCTGCTGAGTAGTCATGTCCCTTGACTCTCCAAACCTCAGTGTTTTCCTCTCTGAGTGCGGTCTGACTGACCCCACCACATGTTGCTGTTTAGGACACCGAAGAGACTATACACACACACACACACACACACACACACACACACACACACACACACACGATGGCCCCTGGGTGGATGTGGCCAAGGTGTCGTGAGTACCACTCCTAAAAAGTCCACCGGAGGTAGGCCCTGTTTGTTCAGCTCATTTTATAGAAGGGAACACCAAGGCTTGGAAGCCAGAGCAGGATGTAAACCCAGGCCTGTCCCCCCAAGGCCCCTCAAGGCCATCCTCCATCAGGCTGGAGTGAGTGTAGGGCTCAAGCAGTGGGTGGGAGGGAACTCAACCCGGACTGGCCCAGGAGATGGTCAGCTGGCTATGTGGTGTGGGGCAGGGGGCCTTCGGGGCTGTTATCTCAGCCTTGGTGACCTAGGGTAATGCAGGAGGGGAGAGTGGCCAAGTGGCCACCTTCATGACAGGGTTGAGGTGTCTCTCCACAAAGTATAATGGGGGAAGTAAGGATAAACTGAGCCTTGAAAACCAGGGTCGCACCTCCTTCAGGCCGCTGTCTGCTCTGCTCTGATGGAGGCCTGGGCTCCCCAGGGCATGCTGTCACCCCGAACCCCTGATCTGTCCCTGTGGCTGAGGCCTCCACAGCATGGTAGGGAAGGACACACGGTGGTCGGGGGCTTGACAAGGACAGCCAGGTTTTACATAGCAGTGGAGGAAGGTTAGTCTGACAGTCACACGGAAACGTGTGTCCCGAGTTGATGTAGACTGTAGGGGCTGAGGGGAATGGTGACCCGGAAGAAGAAACTGAGCAGATAGCAGAGGAGCAGGAGGTAGGCATGTCCTGTGGCTGGCAGCAGCTGCCCCGGAGTGCCTGGGTGAACACAGGGAGGCTTGGGAGCTGAAGCAGCCCCACAGGCCAAACCCAGTCCATCGCCTAATGTATGAATAATAAAGTTTTATTGGTACACAGTTCCACACTTCCACTAACTTCACAGCATTGAAGCAAGAGACTATTTAGTCCTAGACCTTTAACAGCTGACCCTCTGGCCCTGTAGAGAAAAGTGTTCGCAGCTTCCTGCTTCCAGAGAGTTTTAATCAGCAGGGCCCGGACAGGGTCAGTTTCACTGTTGACATTCCTCAGCCCTAGGGAAGAGGCTGCCGCGGCTGGGACCTCAGTGACTCATGGGGGCTCCGCCACGGGGTTAGATGCATTGGGGTGTGGAGGCAAAGCCAGAGGACCTGGACATAAGGAAAGGATAGAGATGGTGTAGAAGGCCCCCAGTATCTGGCCCAGCTGACTGGATCAAGGGCATGCAGGAAGGAAGGGAAGTTCTGCCCAGGTTGACCTGCAGGGCCTGGCAGGTTCCTGTGAGCCAGAGTTTGTGTCAGGAGCCCAGGTCTGGAGTTGTAGCAGGGTGTGGGCACACCCGTGATTTCAGGAGGGGACTGGATAGGTGGGAAGAGGCAAGCCTGGAGGGAATCGCGAGGCCCAGCGCCTCTGGGTGACCACTCTCCCGTCTGCCCACAGCATCCATAACGGCGTGATCGCTGTCTTCCAGCGCAAAGGGCTGCCCGACCAGGAGCTCTTCATCCTCAATGAGGGTGTGCGGTGAGTGTGAACCAGTGTTGTCTGGGAAACCCATCTGTGTGGCTGGGGGTGGAGGAGGGAGGGCCCACACCCCACCCTCCTGGGGACGCCCGTCTAGGGTCAGCAGGGTGGAACTCAGACAGTGGCTTGAGATAATACCCGCATTCCCTCCCACCCCGGTGCATTACAGAGGATATTTATTCTGTCTAAGAGGAAGGGCCCACCTGCTTAATGACCCACTGCCATTCCGGAAACAGTCCAGCCACGAACACCCCTCATTTCCTGTGACTAGCCGGGAACCAGGTTGTGAGGCAACCGGGGACAGAGGAACGCTCTCAGGCCGCTGCTGCAAACTAGGCCACTGTGGCTTTGAGAGAGTGCAGTCAACATTCGTAGTGGAAGAGGATGGAGTTCAGAGTGGTCAAGCTACCTCTCCGGGGTCACACAGTTGGCACAGTGAGGTGTTTCCAGTCTGTGCTCTTAGCCTCCAGCCCTGACCCAGGGCACCCTGTCCCCAGATCCAAAGAATATCGGGAAAAGTCAACACTGAACCTTCCCCTTGCTAGTGAAGGCGGGGTGCAAGGGTAACTAGGATGGGGTCAGCTACACCACACCCACCTGAAAGGGTCCTTATGTGGGTAAACTGAGGCCCAGGGCACAAAAGGGGGCTGGGAAGAGTCAAGCAAAATGGAGGAAGATGAGTCCCAATTCCCTGTGCTCAGTGCTATTTGCTGTGCCCCGTCGTACCCAGCACATTCGGCCAGCCCAGGGAACCCATTTTCCTAATGTGTTTCTTACAACAAATCTATAAACAATGGCCAAATAGGGTTGGCCAGTGAAGAACTCTAGCCTGGCATGTGCGAGGCCCAGGTTCTAACCGCAGCACCACACACAGGCTGGCAGTTGAGTGATTTGGTGGCCAAGCTAGAACCCAGCTCCTGACTCCAGGGTCCAAGGCCATTCAGATCTGTCCCTTCCCAGTCTGGTTCTCCTCCACGTGTGACCACATTGAATGAACTAGGCCTAGGGCTGGAGATGTGTAGGTAGAGTGTTTACTGAGCATACATGAAACCTGAGTTTTAACCCTGATGCTGACTACATGGATGTTTTCACGCCTGCAGTCCCAGCACTTGGGAGGTAGAGGCAGGAAGATCAGGAGGTTCAAGCTCTATTTTTTTTTTAAAGGCCTTCCTGACATATCTGAGATCCTGCCAGAAACAAAAATTAGCTGGGTCTGATTGTGCTTCAAATGCATAGGTAGTCATTGGCTTTCATCCAGCGAGAGACTCCGTAGATGGAGCCACTAACGGTTGTATTCAAAAACTGCCCACCACCACCATAGTGGGGGATAGTTAGCGACAAGGACAGGTGTCTGTCCCAGGTAGGGGCAGTTAGTCACAACTGAAGACTCTGCTGTCTTCAGTTTCTCCCTTTATATGTGTATGTATGTGCATGCATATGCACACAGAGCCTCATGTGGTTTGATCCCATTGGCATCCCTGGGCACTTCCTCCGTGAGGCAGTCGCAGAGTGTGCCTCCGTAAACCCAGACTACATGGCTGTGGTGCAGAGTGTAGCCTGCCCAGTGCTTCCTGGCCACCCATGGGTCAGTCACTGGCCCGAGCAGTAGGCCACTGTGACACGGTGCTATGTATTATGGACACGTTATAAATACGTGGCTATGTAAACTTTTATTCACATGCAACTTGTTATGCCATAAAAATCCCTCTCTGAACATACCGTGACCTGTGTCGAGTGTGCCCGTGTTGGTTTTAAGATTGTCACCAGACTTCCAGGCTGTTTTGTATTGCCTTGAAACAGTCTCTCCCCTTTAACAGCCCATCAGTCACCCCAGCCTGGCAAGTATGTCCACTTCCTGTCCTGTTGACTCCCTTTTCTGGACATTTCATACGAGTGGCATTTCATGAGCGCATGCAGCCGGCCCCTTGGCACTTCTGAGGTGCGGCTGCCTGGATGTGTGATAACATTCATTTTTGTTCCATCCACCTGTGTGACCTGTGGCTGTGATGGAGTGCTGGGTGCTACTGCTGCGAGCATCCTTGTACAAAAGGTGTGGGGTTTTTCATTTACTTCCTGGTTTTGTGTTTGTTGTCATATTTATTTGTTTTGAGACGAGGTCTCAATTATGTATCATTGATTTAGCCCGGAGTGGCCTTGGACTCAGAGAGATCCTCCTCCCTCTGCCTCCTGAGTGCTGGGATTAAAGGCGGGTAACCACCTGGCTGGAGTTTTGGTTTTGAAGAGCGGATCTGACGACCTCTGTAAACTAGTCTGGCATTGAACTTGAGATCCTCCTGCCTCAGCCTCATGAGCGCCAGGGTTGTAGGCGTGTGCCCAGGTTCCATGTTCAAGATTGCACATAGATATGTGATATTGTTTCTGGGCGCTGGAGTTTCACTTCAGGGAGACTCCCAGACTTCCACAGAGTGAGCAGTGAGGTGGGCCCCAGCCTCTCACTACATTTCTCTCTGGTTGAGATTCTTAGAGCACTGTGGATGCCACAGTAGCTCCTTGTGGCTTTGGTTGGAGTGTCTTGGTGACCAACGGTGTAAGGCAGCTTCTGGGTGTTTGCTGGCTGCTTGTCTTTGGAGAAGCATCGTCTTTGGAGAAGCATCAGCTCGCATCCTGGGCTACATGTCACCGAGCCGTCTTTACTGTGGGTTGGCCAGTTTATAGTGTTTCTTGATCGAGCAGGTGTATCAGGCCTGCAGCTCTCAGGCCACATGCATCCCTGGATAGCTGTGAATGAGGCCTGGCACACACAGGATGATGACACACAAATGACTGGGCACCCCCTGTGAAGCCTAGGTCCTTATCGGGTGCCACCTGCAACATCAAGATTGTATGTAGGTGTGTGATATTGTTTCTCTTAGCATGTGTCTAGATCTGCTGGGTGCTAGAATTTCACTTTGGAAGGCTGGTTGTCTCCCCATCTTTCCTTCTCTTTTTTTGTAGCAATCCTCCTGCCTCTGCCTCTCCCCAAGTGTTGGCACCACAGCTAGCACCACCATGTATGGCCAGGTTACCATTTTTTATTTATTTATTTATTTATTTATTTATTTATTTATTTATTTTTATTTTATGTGTATAGGTATGGGAGTGTTAGAGCCCCTGGAACTGGAGTTACAGGCAGTTGTGAGCTGTAATGTGGGTGTTGGGAATTGAACCTGGGTCCTCTGGAAGAGCAGCAGTGCTCTTAACCACCGAGCCATCTTCTCAGTGCCCTCATCCCACTCCCAGGTTACCCTTTTGTGTGTGTGTGTGTGTGTGTGTGTGTGTGTGTGTGTGTGTGTGTGTGTGTGTGTGTTTTCAAGACAGGGTTTCTCTGTGTAACCACGGCTGTCCTAGACTCGCTTTTGTAGACCAGGCTGGCCTACAACTCACAGCAATCCACCTGCCTCTGCCTCCCGAGTGCTGGGATTAAGGGCGTGCACCACCACGCCTGGCTTCAGGTTACCATTTTTAATCCACAAGACTAGGGAGCCTATGTTGGATTCCCTGGCCTGAGTCTGACCACTTTATGTGCCTTCCTAATTTCAGTTTCTCCTGAAGACTGATTGCTGTGAGTTCAAGACCAGCCTAGGCCCCATAGTGAGTTAGTGGGCAGCCTGAGCTATATAGCAAGACCCTGTCTAAAACAAGTGGGTGGACAAGCCCCACAGGAGTGGCTCTGCAGCGTCGCTTGTTCAGAGGAGCTTCTCACTTGTAGCACAACCCTTGTCTTTGAGGTTCAGTATATTGCCTGAGCCAGCTCTTCGTGTAGGTTTGGACCAACAGGAGACCTAGCATGTTCTGAGCATGTCCAAGGTGGGCCCGGCCACATTGTTGCAATCATTAGATGGGACGTGTGTGGTTTTACACATTAAAGACAGGGTCTCTTGTAGCCCAGGCTGGCCTACAAACTGGACATACAGCCAAAGGTGACCGCAGTCTCCTGACAGCTGTTTGCCACTACACCCAGTTTCCTGTGTACCACTTTCAGCCTCCTGTGCCCCATTGTGGGAACAGCGCCCTCTCCACCTGGCTGCGCTCGCTTTTGCTTCTGTTGGTCACTTCTTCTTTTGTACTTTGTGTTTTGTGTTTGTGTTCGGAGTTTTATCCCTCGTGTGTTTCCAGTTCCTATGCGGCTTGTCCTTATTTTTGTTGTTTGCGGTTCTGGTGGCTGAGCCCAGGGCTTTGTACGTCTTTACAAAACACCAAGTTGCAGAGAGGAGTTTAGCCTGCAGTCGCTCCCTGCGTGGGAACTGAGCTAGGGCTGTGCTGTTGGGGATGGCGGTGGCGTGTATGTGGGAACCATGAAGGGCAAGGACTCCCTGTAACTCGGGGCTAATTACGTCTCCCGGGTGGAACTAGCAGCCAGAAGATGTAAGACTTCTGCCTGGTTTGTCGCGGCACATGAAGACTGTGCCGCTGTCAGTGGCTGTATTGGTTTCCCTTCTGGGGCTGTGCTCAGACACCATGACCACAGGCGGCCAACAGGAGGAAGCGTTCATTTGACTCGGACTTCAAAAGGATGAGAGTCCATCAAGCTGGGGAGGCATGGCGGCAAGGGTGGCAAAGGGCGGGCATGGTGGCAGGAGCAGGAAGCTGAGAGCTCACATCTTCGAACCCGAGCCTTATGCAGAGAGTAAACAGGAAGTGGGGCCTCCCCTCCCCCCACCTCCCGTAACACCTTCCCTCAAGGTTCCATATCCAAGAAGTCCCATAACCTCCCCCAAACAGTGCCACCGTCTAGGGGTGTAATGTTCAAGTATCTGAGCCCATGGGGGAGTCAGTGCCTGTGCTGCCTCTATGGCGACTCAAGCTGCTGCTTAGAATTAGGGAGAAACCACTTGAGAGAGGAGGGCCCTGCCAGCTGTGGGGTTCAGGCAGGTAGCTGGAAGGAGGCCAGGCCTGTGAGTGTCTGTCTGAGGAAGTAGAAGATGCTATGGTCCCACTGGGACCCGTGGGCTTCTCTTCTGTGAGATGGGTGGGGGAGCTACCTAGTGAGCCAGCCACTCTGTAAGCCACAGAGGAAAAATAATCTCCTGAGCCCAGTGCTGTGGCTCACGCCTGTAACCCTAGCACTCAGGTGGGCAGAGGCAGGTGGATCTCTGTGAGCTCGAGGCCAGCTTGATCTACAAAGCGAGTCCAGGACAGCCAAGGCTACACAGAGAAACCCTTTCCGGATGTTTCCAAGCCCTCACCGGTTCTGCATGACCTCAGCTCACTCTCATTTCCCCTCCCCCACAGGCAGCTGCTGAAGACGGAGCTGGGGTCCTTCTTCACTGAGTACCTGCAGGTACGTGGGCCTTGCCCCAGAGGGAGGCGTGGTCTGTCTCGCAAAGGAGGTCTCTCTAGTCCTATGGCCTGTGACAGCCGGGGCAGGCTCAAGGCTTGCTTCAGGGTGGATGGGGTTTTGGTTGTGTGGCAGCAGGCTGGGTCTCATGTCTTGGTGGCTTGTTGGTGGACTCCTGGGGGTCTTGTGGTCCCGACCACTCTGGAACAGCTGCAGGCCAGTGACGCACCTCTGTTCGGTTTCAGAACCAGCTGCTCACAAAGGGCATGGTGATCCTTCGCGACAAGATACGGTTCTACGAGGGTGAGTCTAGGGGCTGAGTGTGGCCGGCTTGGCTGTGGCGCGTGGTTAGGGTTGATGTTCTGCGACAGTGGCGTGGCTGGTACTTGGATGGAGGGGTGGCTCTCTGGTTAAGATGGCTGGAAAGGAAAGACGCAGCATTGGGCAGCAGGACCAAGGCCTGGACTGGGAAAGGACCTTGGAGAGAGTCTGTCCCCCTCCCCCTTCCCCCCTTGGGAGCCCAGGGAGAGGCCCTCTGCTTCCCCCTCACTGCCCCTCAGCTTCCAGTCACTGGGACACAGCCAGCACTTTTTTTTTTTTTTTTTACAGCCAGCACTTTAAAGGGGAGTCCTAGTTTGATTTCTATCACTGTGGTAAGGCACCCGCAAAAAAAAAAAAAAAAAGCAGCTTAGGGGAGAAAGGGTTTGTTGTACTTCCAATTCTAGGGTGCAGGCCATTGTAGCAGGCCATTACATCAGGGTGGGAGCTCTCACAGTCACAGTCAAGATCAGGGATGAGCGCTTGCGTGCTGCCGCCCGTTGTGCTCTCGGCTCTCTCTTACACAGTTTAGGAGCCCCTGCCTAGGAACTGGTGCCGCCCACAGTGGGCTGGGTCTTCCCATATCAGTTAGCACAGACACACCCAGAAGTCAACTGATGTAGACAGTCCCTGATTGAGTCCCTTGCCTCGTGACCATAGGTCTTTGTCAAGCCAGCAAAGCTAACCATGATAAAGGGGAAAAGGTTTCTTCTAGCTCACAGTGTCAGCAGTCCGTGGACACTTGACCTCATCACTGGGCGCCTGAGATGGAGCCAGTGTCATGTCAGAGAGCCATGTGGGTTGGCAAAGCTGCTCCCCAGGTAGAGCTGCCATGCCAGGAAGCCGAGAGGCAGGAAGAGACCAGAGGCAAAGCGTACCTTTGGTAGGTCCTCCTTCAGTGCACTCCTTCCTGTTGCCACGGCAAAAGCAGCTGAAGGAAGGGTGTGTTTTTGCTCACAGCTGCGGCCCGTAGTCCATCGTGGTAGGGAAAGCGTGGTGGCAGAGACCTGAGGCGATGGGTCACATCGCACCCATAGCCAGAAAGCAGAGAGGTGAACATCGCTCTCCGCTCACTTTCTCCTGTTTACTCAGTCCAGTACCTCAGTGTGGGGAATGGGGCTGACTGTGTTCAGGGCAGGTCTTCTCACCTCCGTTAACCCAGGCTAGAAACTCCCTCAGATACATACCTAGAGGCGGTGATTCTAAGTCCTGTCAGGTTAACAGTCAGCGTTCGCCATCACACCAACAACCCACTTCTCCCACCAAGCTCTGTGCCCCCAAGGCACAGTCAGCTTTGAACTAGTCAGTGGGTCCATCCAGTGATGAAGCCATCACCCTCATGAGCCAGTCACCTCCACATTGCCACTGGCTATGAACTAAGCCTTCAACACATGAGCTATTTTAGGGGCTACCCTATATCCAAACTGTAACAGGAGCCCCATCCCATTGCCTGAGAGATACCAGGTAGAGTTTGAACAGCCAAAGACCAGCGAACTAGCTTAGGGCAAAGGTCATTGTTCCTTCCTATTCAGGGACAGCCACACTTTAGGGATATTTGAGCCTTGGTGTGATGCTGGGGGAGGCCCCTACTTTTTTTTCAGGACCCATATTCCAGCATCCTCCCTGAGTGGCTGGCTCAGCCCTCATCATGGGGCAGAGGGCTTTGACCTCTTGGTCCTAGTACCTCAGGCTCCTGGCCTCTGATGGTCTTGGGGTCCCAGGAGAGGCTTGGCACTATGACAAAGCTAAGTAGTCCAGAGGACTCTGAAGATTCCCACTGTGTGCCAGGCCCTGTGCTGACTTTGGATCCCATAAGCATTTGATGAGTATCTACTGTGCACCAGGTCCGGTTCTGGTTTCAATATACGAGCGTTTTATATGCAGCTACTTTCTGTATACCAGGCCTGTGCTGGCTTCAGGCTGTGGGCGTCCACAAATACCGGTATGTGGCCATGCTTCATGGCCCCGGCTGTGGGCGCTATGAAAGTTTGTTGAGCGCCTCTGCTGGGCCTGGCACCAGGTGTGTTCCCCACTAGGCTATGTCCTGGTTGGGAGAAGGGGGCAGGGTTTTGCCCCAGCAGCCCTAGGAAGGAGCCACAGATGCTCAGTCCTGCTCTGGCCACACTCGATACCCAGTAGCCCAAGTGCAGAGCAGGTGGCTGGCTTCCTGGGGCCCCATTCAAGTCACTCACTGCTCCAGTTGTCCCCTCCAAATGCTGGGCCCTGGGCAAATGGCTGTCAGCCCACCTCAGAGGGTGGGAGGCTGAGGCCTGGGGTCCTGCCTCACTCCGAGTGACACCCCCCCCACACCCTGTTCCCCATCATCTTCCTACATGCGTCAGGCAAGGCAGGCCAAGGCAAGAATGAGAAAGTCCTGAGAACAGAGAGTGTGGGCAGGAGGCCCAGGCAGCCAAGGTCCAGGGGTGTCCTAGTAGCCAAGCCCCTCGGATGGAGCCCGGAATGTTTGGCACCTGAAGAAGAGGCCTCCCACACCCTCCTGACTCAGCACATTCCCTGAGGTGCCTCCCACCAACATGGCCCAGGGGAGCCGAGTCCTGGGAGAAGGGCAGCTTTGTGATGCCTGTGGAACCTCATGACTGTGACGAGGATGGGGGGGAGGGCTGTGTGCTTCCAGGGAAAACAGGAAAGATGCCCTGACTTTTATTGGCCACTCCGCAAGCTCCAGGCACTTGTGAGTACACCATGGTTATCACGTATTGCACCCTCCCTCGCCCTCAGGGCCCCTTTCTTTCCACTGTAGCAAACAATGATCTGTGTCCATGCTAGGGCCCCAGGGAGTCTCTGGGGACCTGGAGACGGAAAAGATACAGGTTCTACCCTGCAGGTTGGACTGAGACATAAACCAGATGTTGACAGGCTAGTGTGATGAGTGTCAGGTGAAAGGAAACTCGGGACGGAAGGGTGACTCCATCCCAGCAGACAGGGAGCTGTGTGCCTAGCAGCCCCGGATATGGCCTCCAAGTGTGGTCTGCACTTGTCCATCTCCTTCAGCCTCTTAACCACTGCTCGGTGGGTCAGCCATCTCAGCCTCCCTCCACCTCATGAAATCCATCCTGTTGAAGACCGCTCCCTGAAGCCAGCTGTACCCTCCTCATCCCATAACTGCTGGAGGGGACACAGGCAGGCAGGTAGTAGCCTTGAGAGGGCAACCCAAGACTGGGTGTCTATTCCCTCCCTGAACACTCTAGTAAGGCCTCTGTCATTATTCCCCAAGCTGGGTGATTCCTGGAGTTGGGAGCCAGCTAGAGCTGGGAGTGCTCCCTGCAGGGGAGCAGCCTGGTATCTCACAAGAGGATCCCAGATCAGCACCTGAGAGCCACACAGGGGGCAGCTGCTGCTGAGGCTGAGGCTGTGACCTGTATTTCTCACCCATGAGCCAAACTCAGTGTAGCTGATCCATTCCTGCACGCCTGTGTAGATGCCTCAGTCCCCTGCTCTACAGCATTAGTCCATCCTGTCCCCCCACCCCCACCCCCACCTTCGTCATCTCTTTGTGGCCTTCACCTGGAGCCTTCCCTTGCATACCTGTGGATTGGAGCTGTACCATCTGCCTCTCTGCTGTTGGTTCCTACCACCCCGGGGTTGTTGAATAAAGGCAAGACTGACTGCCCACTGAAAGCCAGCGTGGAGCCTGGCCCTTCACCAAAGCTTTCTGCTCCACCTCTGGCTGGGGCCCAGGCAGCGTACACAACATTCGCTGGCTGTGTTATACCAGCAGCAAACACAGGGTACCTTGTCATCCATTCCTGGGAACTTAACCTGTCCCTTACACAGACGGTGCCACTAGGGCTGGCGGGAAGAACTCTCTGGGGTTTCGCTACAGCCACAGAGCAAGGCGTCAGCCCTTGTCTGTGTGTCTGACGGTAGCCTCTGCTGACCCCACTCCCCGGCACACAGCCCAGCCCACAGTCCCAGGCAAGAACCCAGCCAGGGACCAGGCTATCCTTCCGGGTCTCTGACAGCACACACGGTTCCAGCTGGGGCCTGGATTCTATGTTTTACAACATCTGCTTTCTGTGGTGTGTCCGCCCTGTGGAAATAGAGGACGACCTTCACTTGGTGGCACACTGCCCTGGCCAGCGCCCAGGGGCCACCCCACAGCCAGCCAGGACTGAACAGCCTTTCTTCCTGTATGATGGCAGGAACTGAAGGGACTTTGTGTTCGGACAGGGCTCTGAGGGGCTGTGAGTATCCGCCTGCCCCGGGCATTTCTGCAGTCTCCTTGCCCCTGGAGCCAGGTGTGGGCCACCCGGGAGTGTCAGAGCTGTCAGCCAGCAGACAGCCCTGAGCGGCCACACACAGAGACCAGCCTGCTCCTGGGGCCAACTCTCTGTGTTCCCTACATCCTTGCTCTGCATGGACCTGGGGCTTTCCATGGGGGAAAGTTCCACAAGTACTGGAAAGCTGGGCAGAGGCCTTCACAGGCTTCCTTGTTCCCATAGAAACCTGGAAGACAGACAGGCTGGCCAGCAGTCACGGACCCCCCTCTCCCTGGTCAGACCCACATGGCAACAGAGGTTAGCAAGGGTTTCATGCTGGGGTCTGCTCACCCCTAGACCCAGAGGTTGCTTGTCTTAGCTGTCTACCCTGATGACACGTTCCTAAGTCTACAAGGTACAGAGTCATCTTGGGGTATCTACATTCCCCAGGGACTATCCACCTGGCATGTGGTGCCACTCCGCCTGAGGCCAGCTCAGTTCCTACCTCCAGTTTCCCACACAGCTGCTTCTTGCTCTTGGCAGGGGTGAGGTAGGGGTGGGTGTCACATGCCCAACGTGTATCCATCTGAGAAGCTGGCTCAGACCCCTAGACAACTCCTCCAGGAAGTCCTCCCTGGCACTCCTCTGTCCCATCTCCCACAACTAGGTTAGGATGTTGTGGCCTGGGCCAGAGAGAGAGAGAGAGAGAGAGAGAGAGAGAGAGAGTCAGAGAGTCAGAGAGTCAGAGAGTCAGAGAGTCAGAGACTGTAGCCTGGGTCACTGACCTTGGAGGCCACCCATTGTCTTTCCCAAGGCTGTACTGTGTCCTGCTTTGATGCTACCTAATAGGTGTCTAGAGCCATTGGGGGCTTTTCTGTCCCCAGTGCCCAGTATCAGGCCTGTCTCAACTAAGGGTTCTATAAATAGTTATGTGGACCGGGACAGGTAGGCGGAAAGGGGCTGAGCCCCACTCCTGCACAGGTATACTCAAGGCAGGACGGGAACTGGCTGCCAACATTCGCCGTCGCCTGGGCTGAGCACCTTCTTGGCTTACGTCCTGTCTGCTCCAGGCTGTAGGCTTGGTCATGTACCCATTTCACAGGTGGAGTGGACTCAGTGGCAGGGCCTCGGAGCACCTCCCACTCTTGCTTAGCCCCTTGTCCTGGGTGGGTCCGCTAGTGGGTTCAGGACAGGTCGTGACAGCTCCTCTTGCTCACAGGACAGAAGCTGCTGGACTCGCTGGCGGAGACCTGGGATTTCTTCTTCAGTGACGTGCTGCCCACACTGCAGGCCATCTTCTACCCTGTGCAGGTGTGTTATGGCTGGGTACACGGGAGTGAGGGAAGTATCAGTTGTCCAAGACACACCATGGGGACACACCGTGGGGACCCAGGATGGTGCTAGGAAGGAGGCCTCTTCTGTACTAACCCACGCCGTCACTTAAAGGCACATGAGGCTGACAGGCATATGGCTTCTTAGGGCCTGGAGTGGGGAAACCATGTTGGTAGAGCTGGGCTCTGCATGGTGGAGAATGAGGCTAATGAGGCTACAGGCAATCTTGTTTTTTGTTGTTGTTGTTGGGTTTTTGTTGCTGTTGTTTTGGTTTTGGTTTTTCAAGACAGGGTTTCCCTGTGTAGCCTTGACTGACCTAGACTTACTTTGTAGACCAGGCTGACCTCGAACTCACAGCCATCTACCTGCCTCTGCCTCCCAAGTGCTGGGGTTAAAGGTGTGTGCCACCATGCCCAGCTGGAATTTTGTATCTTTGTGGCAGGGGTCATGTGGGAGAGAGAACAAGGGAAGGGTGGGTGTCACTGGGCCTGTTCCCACATCCGGCCCCTGACCTAGGGTAGACAGCAATGGGGCCCAGCATGCCTCTTGCTATGTCCACAGGGCAAGGAGCCATCGGTGCGCCAGCTTGCCCTGCTGCATTTCCGGAACACCATCACCCTCAGCGTGAAGCTGGAGGACGCTCTGGCCCGCTCCCACGCGCGCGTTCCCCCTGCCATCGCACAGATGCTGCTGGTCCTGCAGGTGGGATGTGGGTTTGGGGACCCAAGACTCAGAGGTTGGAAGATGATGGAGACCGACCAGGCAGGGAGCGGGCAAGTGAGGCTTCGGGGCTGGGATGCGAACCGGACCAGAATTACTTACTCATGGCGGCAACTGGCTTCTGTAAGCTCAGTCAGTTACCGGGGCTGGGGACCCCACATGCACACTCATGTTTGGCAGTAGTAAAGCAAGCCACCCCAGGACCAAAGAGGGGTGGGCCACCACCAAGCACAGGTGCCCTACATCTGACATCTCCTTATAGTTCCGGCTCACCTTGCTGAGTTCTCACAACTTGCAGCCTTACAGGACTTTAGAGGTACCATCGACTGCCCAACTTTACTGATAGGGAAACATTTTTCTGTCCGTGGGACGGTGGCCTCACTCAGATTCTCATAGGCATCAAGAGCCCTGCTTGTTGTCATGAGTCCCCTTGCGTGTGGAAATCCTTTTAAAGTTAGGGTTTGTGGGGCTGGGCCTAGGGGCAGAAGGAAATGGCAAAGGTTTCATAGCAAGGAGCAGGCTGTAGTGGAAGGGTTTGCAGGGATCAGGTGCAGGTTGCCGGGTCCAAGGGCTGCCCTGGGTCAGAAGCATATGTGGTCACCTTGGAATGAGGCCAAGTGTAAGCCTTTGAGTGGGACTTCCAGTCTGGTCTGGCTGGGTGGATGTGAAGGGAATTGGAAAAGAAGGAAGTTCAGGTCAGTGTGGTGCTGGGGCCTGGGGTTAAATTTGAAGGAAGTGACCAAGGCCCAGCGTGGTGCTGCCCCCTGCTGGCTGCTGTGCCTCCTGCAGCTTCCCAGCTGTGCTTCCAACAGTCCCAGCATAGCCTCTATACACTGGTTTCCGTTGTCCCACCTGCTGCCTCTCCCCAGACTGAGTGACCATGCCCCAAGGCTGCTGAGAACTTGTCTCCTGACCTCACCTTGGTCCCCAGGTGAACCCAGCCCCCACTGCTTCAAGTCTTGAATTGCTCTGAGGATACTGACCACACTTAGCAGCCATGTGTGAGTTAATACAGATGACCCAGTGCCAGGCCTCTTACCTCTCTCTCGTATGGTGGTCAGGGAACATGTGACTTCATAAAATTTGCAAAACCGGTATGGGCTGGGTGTGCTGGTGCACACCTGCAGTGTCAGCCCTCAGGAGTCAAGAGGCAGGAGGATGTCACATTCGCAGCAGCCCAGGGTACATCATGAGATCTTATCTCAGAAATATCATGGACTAGAGACCTGGCTAGACCCATGGTCAGCCTGTCCTACCGTCCCCAGCCCCCAGGCATGAGCAATGTGTGCAGGACCTCAGGTGATAAACTGGGTACTCCTGGGTAAGGTCAGCTGTCTTTGAAAGGACCACCCAGGGCTTCCAGGTCACCAGTATCCAATGTAGATCACCTCATCCTGTTTCCGGGGCATCCAGCCGTCGAGGAGATTGCTGTAGCATCTTCCTGCCTGGGACCCCACCTGGGGATGATGGGGGAGAGACAAACCGCTGCCACGCCGGGGTGTGTGACCCCTATTCTCCTGCAGGGAGTACATGAGTCCAGGGGTGTGACCGAAGACTACCTGCGCCTGGAGACACTGATCCAGAAGGTGGTGTCGCCGTATCTGGGCACCTATGGCCTCTACTCCAACGAAGGGCCCTGTACCCATTCCTGCATCCTCGGTAGGTGCTGCTTGGGGTTGGGGTTGGGGTTGGGGCTGGGCCTGGGGGGCGTGGTGTTGGCAAAACCATGATTCCCACAGGGGACCAGCTACAGTTTCATGCACCTGCCTGGCCCTGCCACGTGCAGACCGGGACTCCCTAGGGTAGAGAGGGTGTTGGAGGGTAGCAGGCAATCCCCAGAGCAGTGATGACTCTCCAGAGACCCACCGTGTAGAGAGCGTACAGCATCCCTGAGATGTCACATCTGAACTACCTCAGGGAAGGGTGATTTGAAAGTAGACCCTATACAGCCCTAGTGCTGGGTGTGTCTCTGCTCAGGCGAATTAGAACTGGGGAACTTTGCACTTCCCAGGACCTGTTTAGCAACCGAGAAGGCAAGCCCTTCCGATCCTGTAAGAGGCTCCCTGAGTGCCTCATGAGTGCCACCCCATGGTCACTACTGGGCATTGCAGGGTCCTGCATGGAAGCCTTTCTTCTTCATGGCCAATGGGGTTCTGCTCTGCCCTCACTCCCCACAGTCTCTACACAGTCAGTGAGGCCTAGAAACAACTGCTTTATAGCACTGCCTCATCCTGCAGCTCCTCTGTGCAGGCTGGTCCCCTGGGTGCCCCCTCTTACCTAGGAAAGCACTGATGCCTAAGATCATAGGCTTCCACGGGTGAGGAAAATGAGACATGGATATAGGTCTGACATGGAGTAATTCACAGGTCATTGGAGGCTTGCAGATTTGAACCTGGCCAGCTGAGGTCCCACTGTCTGTTCAGGCCAAAGCTGGAAATGTTAAAGTTCTCCAGCTAAGGCAGGAAGCTTATATCCCTCCTCACAGGCAGGCTGGGCTGGTCCAGAACTCGCAGCCACTGAGCATTTTACTGGGTGGCCCTTCTGTGAGTAAGACGCTTGGGACCAGCAGCCGCCATCCTAGTGTATGACTGTGTCTGTCCCCGCAGAGAAACGGCTCCTACGCCGCTCCCGCTCAGGGGATGTCCTAGCCAAGAACCCGGTGGTGCGCTCCAAAAGCTACAATACACCCCTGCTCAATCCTGTGGCTGAGCATGAAGCAGAGAGCGCGGCAGCCGGTGGCACGAGCGTCCGCAGGCACTCCGTCTCTGAGATGACGTCTTGTCCTGAGCCCCAGGGCTTTGTGGACACACCCAGCCAGGGCCCTTCGGGGACCTTCAGGTCTTCTCCAACACCCCACTCAGGGCCTTGCCCCAGCAGACTGTACCCCCCTGCCCATTCCTCTGAGCAGGGCCCAGCCCATGGCTCCCCTCCCACCTCCAGCCCTGAGACACTGGTGGACCAGATCCTGGAGTCTGTGGACTCAGACTCCGAAGGGATATTCATTGACTTTGGGAGGGGCAGTCGCTCTAGTATGTCTGACTTTGAGGCAACCGGAGGGAGGCCAAGTGTCGTGTGATGGATGGCCTGAGGTCAGTTCATGTTTTTTACTGACCCGTGTGTGTGTGTGTGTGTGTGTGTGTGTGTGTGTGTGTGTGTGTGTGTGTGTGTGTGAGTGAGTGAGAGAGAGAGAGAGAGAGAGAGAGAGAGAGAGAGAGAGAGAGAGGAGTGTGTCTGTGTGCGTGAGAGACTTATTTCTCCTAACCTCGCCAGCCCCCTTGTCACTGCCTTGGTCACTTTACACTCCCAGTCTGTTGGAAAACCCGTCCACCCTCCCCTACTCACCCCAGGTCTGATTGGAGCATCCAGTTGGCACCATTCGGATGCCCACCCAATCATCTCCAGGATGCGGTCACCATGGGCCATCCCCTTGGTGCCCACACCTACCTAGGAAAATGTGAAACCCGTGGGTTCTGCCTATGCCAGCCCGGCTTGGTTCCTACAGTGACGGGATCCAAGCCTCAGCCAGACCTGGCTGCCTGCCTCCCTCTGCCCTGGGTGGCCACAGAACAGGAAGGCATGAAATAAAGTTGCAGCTCCAGGCTCCTGTCGACCCCCTGGTGTCCTTCTGGGACCCCACCACCACCTCCTGGGACCATGACCACTTGCCACTGTCCGCTCTTCCACTTGTTCTCAGGTCCAGTGTTGCTCTGTCACCTTGATGGAAGGGTCCAGAAAGCACATAAGGAAGGCTGGAGACCTGAATGGATTGTGCTTATGTATAAGACCCTATTATAAGGGTTTCTGGTCCTAGCCCCAGGATTTGACTGGGAGGGACCCACTGCAGCCAGGGAAAGGGGTCACATGGGACCTACTGACCTTGCCCTTTGGTGGGTGTTGCTTAAGACCCTGGCCTGGTAGGAGGGGCAGCCCAGTTTTCCTGGGTGCTCTGTTTTCCTGCCTCTACAGAGGCTTTCCCAGAGTCTGAGGGTCAGGACGTCCCTGGTCAGCAAATTGGCTGGTTCCACTCTCTGTCCTGGTAAATGGGCATGAATGAGTATTCTTGAGTGCTGGCAGTGTGGCTACAGGCTTGCCCTGGCCCCATCAACCTAGCTGGACAAGCCATGCCTGGAATAGGTCAATCGAGATCCTTTTTAAAGAGCTGGGGGGCGGGTATGGTCCTTCTACACCACATCCTGACCCCCTCACCACAGACCCTTCAAAGCACTCATGTCTTCGATGATTGTTGGGATTGGAAACGCCATGCTTTCCAGGCAATGGCAGCTCTGGGGACAGGGTGGCCAGATTCAGCCAGAAAATAATCGGGACAGGAGGCAGCTACTTCATGCTTGAACCGCAAGGCCTTGTGGGTCCACAGGATTCCCCCAGAGATAATAGGATGGAAGGTGGGAGAAAACAGCCTGTTCTAGCCAGGGGTGGCCTGCTTGTGCTTCAGTGCTGCTGCCTATGGTGAAAGCCCGTGCTCAACTCATAGGGTGACTTGTTAGGGTCACTATTGCTGTAAAGAAACACCACGACACAAGCAACTCGTGGAGGCAGGGGTTTATTCGGCTTGCATAGCCAGCGTCCAGTCCATTGAAGGAAGCCAGGGAAAGAACGCAGAGGCGGGAGCTGATACAGAGGCCATGGAGGCTTGCAGCTCGCTCTCCGGCTCAAGGAAGCAAGACAGGCCTGAGACCTGGCAAAGCTGTGCCACCCTGCCTCCCTCAGCACCAGCAAACTCATCTGCACCCCTTACTTCTCTGGAACCCCCTTGAGGTGGGAGTGGAGTTAGGGGCCACAGGATTCCACAGTGTAAGGAGAGTGACCAGTGTTGACTAGGTGTACTGGGGTTCTCCAGAACAGTGGTTCTGATCCTTCCTAATGCTGTGACCCTTCGGTACAGTTCTTCACGTTGTGACCGCAACCATTAAAGTATTTTCGTTGCTATTTCATAACTAATTTTTGCTATTGTTATGAATCATAATAGAAATATCTACTATGCAGGACAACTGATAATCGACCCCCCTGTAAAGGAGCCATTTGATCTCCAAAGGAGTTGGGACCCATAGGTTGAGACACACTGCTCTAGAGGATCAGAACTGATAGGAAAAATATATTTATATATTATATATTATATGTGTACTCTAACGTCAGTGAAGGAATGGACTTGCCAGTCAGAGTGAGGGCAAGCAGGCCAAGAGAGCAAGCCTCCTTCCATGTCCTTTTATTCATTGAGAGAAAAAAAAATCCCTTAGGACTGTACCCACCGTTGGGTTTTAAGTCAATTTCAGTTGTAGTCAAGTTGACAACCAAAAATAGCCACCACACCAGGTGTTCAGAGACTGGCACGCCAGGATGTGCCGCAAACAAGCACGTTGCTAGGGTGCCCCACCCACTCCTTGGAAGAGCCCTGAGCCAGTCGGACCCGAATTCCTGCTGCATGAGTCTCTAGGAGGCTTGTGCTGGCTGAAGTGCTCACTGCACAAGCCCACCCCCCACCCCACCCCCACATACAAACACTGCCCAGGCAGCTTCATTGTTTTTCCACTGAGCTCACAGGTGTGTCCTGGTGCCTGCCTTGTATCTGTTAGTACTAAGTCAGCATGGGGCAGGGCCTCAGGTCAGCAGGGGTGGGGGAGGGTGGGGGTGGGGTGCTCTCAGGCTGGTTCCATGGGTTCCCTGGGCCAACCTCCCTCCGCAGACCAGCATGTGGGTTTCTCTCACCCATGCAGTTGGAAGGCAGATGCGTGTCACAGATGACATGCCCTGCTACCTGATCAGAGGCTCCAGCACACGGAGAAAGCATGCAAGAAACCCATGTACTGCTGTCATGGGCGGAAGGGGGACGACACCAGGCCCTGCCTATTTGGCTATTGACTCTGAGCCCTCATTCACTCCTTTGTGTTGGGGGGCAGGACATAGGGAGCCCACATGAAACATCTGCTGGCAGTTTTTATTTTTGTAATGTTGAGTCAGGTGTGATGGCACTTGCCTTTAATCCCAGTGCTTGGGAGACATGGATCTCTGAATTCAAAGCCAGCCTGGTCTACATAGGGCCAGTTCCAAGCCAGCTCAACTTACATGAGAAACAACATCCCAAAACAACAATAAAATGACACTAAAAACATTTATTCAACTGAAGTGACCCCAGTAACTGACCCTGGTTGGTAAGGCCTCTATTCCAGTTCCAGGGCTCTTGGCCTTTTTCTATGCTAGCTCCCAAAGGCTTCTGGGAAAATAAACAGCGCCACACCCTTCTATGGAGAGGATGAAGTTATGGTCTTTAAAAACTTGACATGTAGGAATGTGTGTTCATCTTTTGCTGTTGTTTTCAAGACGGGTTTCTCTGTGTAGCCTTGGCTGTCCTAGACTCGCTTTGTAGACCAGGCTGGCCTTGAACTCCGAGATCTGCCTGCCTCTGCCTCCTGAGTGCTGGGATTACAGGTGTGCACCTCACACCCAGCGTGTTCATCTTTCTTCACATGGATGGCCGGTCGTTTGAGATGTCAGTGAGCCCTGGGGACACAATGGGGTAGGTTCTCCCCTTGCTAGCCAAGCCCTTGGCTTTGTCCCCATCACTAGACTTCGCTGATGCCAAGATACCGCTGCTTAAAGCTGAAGACATGGGTCAGTGGGTAGCCTTTGCTTAGGATGCACAAGGCCCTGGGTGCCATGATACGGTGACTCACATCTAACCCAGCACTCAAAATGAAGATCAGAGTTCAAAGTCATCCTTAGCTAGATAGTGAGTCTGAGGCCAGCCTGGACTGCATGGATGCTGTCTCTTTGTTTTGTTTTGTTGTTTTGAGATAAGAGTCTCACTAGCCCAGGCTGGCTTCCAACTCACTCACAGGCTGCCTCTACCTCTTGAGTGCTAGGATCAAATGTGTGTACCACCATCCCCCACTGAATCTCTGTCTTTAAAACAAAAACAAAAAGCCATAAAGTCATCAGACTCCTGGGCTTATCTCCTGCTGCTGAGAGGCAGAGGTGACCCAGGTCACAAGCCTCAGCATGGCTAATGGAAATCTGAGGTGCTTTTGTGGCCTCACACGGGGCCCTGGTTAGTGTTAACTGTGAGAACTGTGCTTCCTGCTTGCCTTTCTCTCACACCCATAAGACCTAGGACCCAGCAGAGAGGCTTGTCACCTGGATTCCTCTGTCCCCACCCTGTCCCAAGTCCAGGCACCATATTTTCTGTGGCTCCTGCACCCAACTGTCAGGCATCTGGCCCAAATTTTACAGAGGGATTAGGGCACAGAGCTTCTTTGTCCCCAGTTCTGCAGTGCTCCCTAGTGCCCTTGGGATAAGAGCCCCAGTTCTGCAGTGCCCCCCAGTGCCCTTGGGATAAGAGCCCCACTTCTGCAGTGCCCTCCCCCCCCAGTGCCCTTGGGAGAAAAGCCGCTTTGGTGGCTTGGTAGTGAAGGTCATTCCATTCAGAGAGGTGTGCTGGCCTCCCCACCAGGCCTCTCATGGCACAGGATTGTACCCCCTCGGTGCTCTTTCCAACAGTCTGTCTACCTGGCTAAAGCCTCAGCTCTTAGAGTTCCCAGGTTCCCCTGCGCCTGCCCCACAGCAAGGGAGAGGGAAAAACTGGGCCCCTCCCTAACTCTCAAAACCTTTGACACTTCTCCCAGGGACCTGGCTGCCTGCTTCCTGCAGCTCCAGGGCTCTTCCTGCTGCTGGAAGCCTCCTGTCCTATCTCCAATGACACTAGAACATTGGCTGAAGTCTCAGCACCCTTCATACATGCCGTCTCTCACACACATCCCCACTCACATGTTCATATACACGTGCAAATACATGATCCTACACACACGTACATGCTTGTATACTCAGTTCACGTTCATAACCTGTCTGTACACACAGCCCCAGAAAGGGTGGCCTCCTGGTCCTCCCCCTGGCACAGAGGTAGGTACAGAGAGGGTCTGTGACTCCTCAGCTCCCCCCATTTTCTCAGAGCACCCCTCCCCCCGCTATTGCTTCTGGGCACCAATATCTGATCACAGATTCAGGAAAGCGCTGCTCCAGGCTCTGCCTATGTTTGTCAGGCCCTGGACTTCAGGCAGCTTGGAAGCCACAAAAGGGACAGAGAGTGGGGCACTGGGTCAACAAGTATTCATTTTTTCCTATCTATCCATCCATCCATCTATCTAGGTTTTTTGTTTGTTTTGTTTTTTGAGACAGGGTTTCTCTGTGTAGCTTTGGCTGTCCTGGAACTTGCTCTGTAGGCCAGGCTGGTCTCGAACTCACAGCGATCCGCCTGCCTCTGCCTCCCGAGTGCTGGGACTAAAGGCGTGCGCCACCACTGCCCTGATCGTTCTTCTATTTCCTACAGACCACAGGCTGCAAGCACCAAGGGGTCACTAATGGAGTATAATAAGGCCTTAGCTATGACCAAGTGGTGAAGGAAGGAGGGTGAGAGGGAAAGAGAGAAGACTGAAGGAGGAGAGCGTGTTTGTGGTGCCATAACCTCACCCTCACGTGGCATGACCTGCCACATACGGTTGGTGTGGGTCTCTCAGTGACCTTGCCTACTCCTTTCTGAGAGACATTTGTTTGAGGAGAGAGAGGGAGACAGACAGACAGACACAGCAGAGACCCCACGAGATAGAAGTGCACATAGCAGCAGTAGCCTCTCTCAGGTCTCTCTGTGTAACCCAGGTTAGACCATCACACACAGCTAACACTGTGAATATATTTAGCACTGCTAAGCTACACTCTGGATTGACAACGTTCCCCAGACTGAACACATACTCCTGTTTTCCTACCTCAGTCTCCAGAGAGCGGTGATATGCACATATGCTACCGTGACCTGCTCTGAACTGTATGCTTTAAAATGGTCATGTGGGCTGGAGAGATGGCTCAGAGGTTAAGAACACTGTCTGTTCTTCCAAAGGCCCTGAGTTCAATTCCCAGCAACCACATGGTAGCTCACAACTATCTATGTCTTCTGGCCTGCAGACAAACATGCAGGCAGAATACTGTACAAATAATAAATGTTTAAAATGGTCATGTTAGCAATGTCAGCACATACACACACACTCCCCGTCTCCATACACAGGCTTGTGATGGTAAGTTTTAATGATATATATTCTATCACATTTATTTATTTATTTATTTATTTATAGACAGGGTCTCATTATACATCCCCTGCTGGTTTCAAACAGACTGTGTAGACCAGGTCCTGACCTCCAGCTCACAAAGATCCACCTGCTTCCCGTATGCTGAGGTTAATGGCCTGGGCCACTATGCCTGACCTGTCATACAGTTTAGTGGTTTGAATGAGAGCGGCACCCAGAAGCTCATATATTTGAAAATGTGTCCTCAGTTGGTGGAATAGTTTGGAAGGATTAGGGAGTGTGGCCTTGTTGGGGGGAGGTGTGTCACTGGGGGTGGGCTTCCAGGTTTCAAAAGCCCACACAAGGGCCAGACTGGCTTTCTGCCTCCTGCCTGGAGAGCAGGATGTAAGCCCTTAGCTACTGTTCCAGCACCACACCTGTCTGCCTTCCTCCAAGCTCCGCGCCATGATGTCTGTGTACTAACCCTCTGAAACTGTAAGCCTGCCTTCAGTGGGATGCTTCCTTCTCTAAGTTGCCGTGGTCATGGGGTCTCATCACAGCAACAGAACAGCAATGAAACAAACAGTTTTTAAATAAATGACATTTTTTGTAAGTGCTGGAAGTGGCTCCTAATCATCTGCAACTCCAGGTGCATCTGCAACTCCACCCTCTCCTGACCTCCATAGGCACCAGGCATACAAGTGGCGCAGACAAAACACACACATAAATAAGTCTAATAAAATAAAGAGACCGGAAGTTCATACAATTGACTAAAGCTCAGGGTTGGCCTTGAAGACATGTCAGAGGGCAAAACTCAGCAATTCTTCGTCTCCTCCCATAGGGAACATGGAATGTGACCTTCGCAAGCCTGGGTGCTAAAGACTAAGAGAAGAGGCACATATTCCAGCAGGGGACCTTGGTCCCTGAGCTCCACAAGTATGCACTGGCCAATTGGTGATGCCTTGAGGGCATAGGGTCCTGGGTAGAGGAGCCTACACAGATAGTCAGACACATCCACTGACCATAAGCCTCCAAAAGTCCTTTGTTCATCCTAGCTTGATGCCTGGCTTGATGGCCAAAGCTGTGTTATACCCAGGACTCATTACAATCAAATCGAATCCAGGCAGCACAGCACAGATGGAGGAAGACAGAGACCTGTGGACCACTATGCCACCCACAGACCCGTCCTCGGGTGGGTCATAGACTCCTGCTTGCCAGCACGCCACACGGCACAGATGGAGGATGCTCTCCAGGGGCCTGCCAGCTGCTTGGCCAGCCTGCATCGGGAGCTGCCACAGTGTGTGAGCGTGTGGTGGTCAGATGGGAGAGAGAGAGAAGTGGAGCAGTGAGCATTATGAGGAGAGATGGAGCTGGAGACTCAAGGGTGAGGAGGAGTAGCCTGTTGTGAGTGGCCATCCCCTCCACCAGGGTGAGGTCCCAGGGGCTGTGTCTGAATCTGTGGCTACACAGCAGCAGGTGTGGATGTCCATGGCTCATATTACTGGTAACTAGAGAACTTGGGAATGTCCCTGGTGGGACAGCTGCCAGGGACCATGTGGATGTCCAGGGGTTGTGCATAACTGGCCCCGCCCCTCGCGGGATGCTTTGGAAAGCTGACTCCACCTTTCTTTGGCAGCAGTGCCTGGGAGAGCAGGCCCTGCACCTCACCCCAGCAGCATGGTAGGCAGAGCTGGGCCTGGTGGCAGGGGTGTGGGTGAGATGGCCCCTAGGGAATGAATGTGGGAGAGCTGACCTTGCCACTAATATGCTGTGACACAGAGGTGATACGCACCGCCCCTGCCCTCCCCCCCAGCCCCTCACCACCTCTGGCTGTCAGGAAAGCTGCCCATAGGGTCATGAGCTCCCCTGTCCTTCACCAGCTGCAGTGTTCAGGAGAGCAGGCCCTACACCTCATCTGGACAGCATAGCAGAGCTGACCCTGATGGTGAGGGCCATAGGTGAGTCAAGGGCCACAGCACAGAACAGATGGCTCCCCCACTTATCTGGCATGAGGTGGTGTGAGGGAAGGAAGTGACACCCTCACCTGCATTAGCCAAGAGAGCTGACCTTACGGTCCTAAGAGAGGGAGAGTTAACCCTGCCCTCTCACTGGCTGTAGCACTGGGGAGAGTGGGTCCTGTACCTCACCTATGCAATACAGTGGAGCTGGCCCTAATAACAAAGGCACCAATGAGCCAGCCCCAAGGGAATGAGAGCAGGAGAGCTGGCCCAGTCCCTCACAGGCTGCAGCACATGAGAGAGTGGGCAGCACAGTGGAGCTGGCTCTGGAAGTGTAGATGCAGATGAGCTGCCCCTAAGGGCATGAGAGCAGGAGAGCTGCCCCTGCCTCCTCCTGATGGTGGCATTGGGTGCTGGAGAGCTCACCCTGCTGATGCGGAGAAGGGAGAGCTGGCAGGCTGACCAGCTCAGCTCTCAACCGGGCCCAGATCCAGGGCTCCGAATTGGCCCACTCCAAAATCTGTATCATCCGTGGATGGTTAGGATGCATGAAAGGGCCAGTTCTGCTGTTCCGAAGCTTCAGGATTTCCATGACACAGGGCAACAATGAGATAACTGGGAGGAGTTCCTGGTAAGGAACCAACATTGGTGGTATCACAGAAGCCAGAGACCTTGAACCAGCCCAATGACTCATTGCAATGTCCATTTGCAAGTGGAGATGTGTGGACAAAAGGGTGTTCTATAGGATACACTGTTACCTACTACAGCTTCCATGAGGAGATGTTTTGTATGATTTGGCTTTGTTGTGGTGGTTGGTTGGTTGGTTTGGGCGTTTTGTTTTGTGAGAAGGTGGCAAGAGTGAAGGATGGATGTGAGGGGATGGAGATGAGTGAGACTGCGGTGCATGGTGTGACACAAAGAATCAATAAAAAATTGGTTTTGTTTTTAGTGTATTGGTTTTTTGTTGTTTTGGTTTTTGTTTGTTTAGTTGTTTGGTTGGTTGGTTTTTGGTTTTTCGAAACAGGGGTTCTCTGGGTAGCCTTGACTATCCTAGACTCACTTCGTAGACCAGGCTGGCCTCAAACTCACAGCGATCTGCCTGCCTCTGCCTCCCGAGTGCTGGGATTAAAGGCGTGCGCCACCACACCAGCCTTTGTTTTTGTTTTGTTTTTTTTTAATGTAAAGTATCAGCCTGTCATGGTGGGTGGTACATACATATAATCCCAGCACTCAGGGAGGCAGACCAGCAGATCTCTGTGAGCTCGAGGCCAGCCTAGTCTACAAAGTGAGTCCAGGCCAGCCAAGGAGGCTACACAGAGAAACCCTGTCTCGAAAAACTAAAAACAGAAAACAAGAAGACAAAAACAAAAACAAAACAAAACAAAAAAGAATCTCTGGGACTCTCCTCCTCAGCCTGTGTTTGGTGGGGATGAGGGCAAATGGGGATACAGATCAGGGAGGGAGGGCTCTTACTGTTGATGAAGCAATGCTGGTTGCCTGATGGGAGGAGCTTTCCAAGTTGTCAGGAGTCGGGAGCCCACACTCAAGCTTAGTTTCCAGTGTCTAAAACCACTCCACACAGCAGAACGGGCTGAAGGGCAAAGCAGTGACTATTGCAGCAACCCACAGGAGACTCCACCTCACAGGAGACTCCACCCACAGGAGACTCCACCCACAGGAGACTCCACCTCATAGGAAACTCTACCCCACAGGAGACTCCACCCCATGGCAAACTCCACCTCACAGGAGACTCCACCCCAAGTAACACCCACTCAATAGGGAGTCTACCTTACAGGAGACATATGTTGCACTGAGCCAAAAATCAACAGCCACAGCAGTCATACTGTGCATATGATCCCAGGTCCTTAACCTGCAGCCACTGTGCACACATCCCCGCGTCCTCAGTGCAGGGGTCTCACTGCATGCACCATGGCCAGCGCAGTAAGAGTCTGTGAGAGGCAAGAAGGCAGTTTGGTTCAGATCAACTCAGTAGCCACTGTTGGTTCAAACTTTGAGAGTCTAACCTTGAGTAGTTTATTTTAGGCATATTTAAGCCCAGCACCATCTGATGGAGTTTTCTCGTGATAATTAACTCAATCTCGGGTGCACAACAAAGCTTTAGATAAGCCTACCTAGAAACTCTATGTAGACTTCAAGTGATATCTTCCATAAAGATAGGCCCCTCCACATTAACTGAGAAGACAGACTCAAGAGATGGGAGGGCGGGTGGGGGTGGGGGAAGAAAGCCTGGCCACACAATAGTGCAAAGGTCACCAGGCTGTTAACCAGGTCTGAGTTCGGGTCCGAGTTAGCTCCCTCACTCACTGTGGTGGGGCCTGTCACTCTCTCCATTCCCTGATGGCAAAGGAGCCTGGGTTAACTATAAGTTAGGATACTTTCCATCCATGAGGATGTCAACTTGACACAAGCTAGTGTCCTCTGGGTAGAGAGAACCTCATTAGAAAACACCCCCATTAGATTGAACTATAGGCAAGCCTGTGGGACATTTTCTTGCTTGATGATTATGGTGCGAGGGCCTGGAGGACTGTGGGTGGTGCCATCTATGGACAGGTGGTCCCGGGTGCCGTAAGAAAGCAAACTGAGCAAGCTATGAGGAACAAGCTAGTAAGCAGCTTTCTCTGTGATCTCCTGCGTCGGCCCCTGCCTCTGGGTTCCTACCTTGAGTTCCTGCTCTGACCTCCCTGATGGGCTTGTGATCAAGATATGTGAGCCGAAATAACCCCTTTGGTCATGGTGTTTGTCCCAGCAACAGAAACCTAAGTAAGACAGAGGTCTCTGAGGTGGGAATTCGTTGATAACACAGGCGGGCGTTTGAAGAGCTGGGGTGCCAGCCTAGGACACCAGTGGCCACGCCTCCATCCAACAAGTAAGAACTGAAGTTCCTGAGAAGACGCTGCACCTGCAAGGCGCAGTCTCTGGAGAGAGGTTGGAATGTTGCGGATCTATTCGCTAGTGGTATCTCTAACCTCTTGGTAAGCTATTCATTGCCCTCTTCTGTGTCCTTAGGACTATCGGGCGAAACCTTGGACTGTGTTAACAGACCCTTTTCCTCCCCTGGACCCAAAAGCAAACAATGTCATCAGACAGCCTCTGAAGTCGCAGCAATGATTACCCACCCGCCTTTGGGGAGCTCGCCTACCTGATGCTCCCACCATTGTGTGTGAAAGTGGCTTTTGTGGGGTTTTTATCCCCAGTCAGCAGGGCGTCCAGAGCAGGGGCCCCTCAGCTAAGAATGTAAAGGGTTTCCACACTGGGCCATAGGGTCCCATAGAACACCGTAGAAAAACGCACCAGGGTTCCTCCGTGTGACATAAGCACTGCCTCTGCTCTGAAACAGGAGCCCTGCATCACCTCTGCACTGGGCTACCGGCAGAAAGCAGGCCAGTAACTGGTGGGTTACAGTGGCCTGGTCAGCAGAGAGGCTGCAGGACACCCACATTCCTTTCTGGCTGCCCGTCCCCATGCGTCAGCAGCACGGAAATGCAGGTTTCCTGGAAGATCTGCAGTTCCTGCAGCTGGCTGGTTGAGCCACTGGGGGGTGGGGTGGGGTGGGGACACAAACAGGAAATCAGCTGGGGGGAGGTGGGGGGGAACACAAACAGGAAATCAGCTGGTGGCTGGATCGTTCTTCCTGCTGTCTCCTGCACTCCAACCAGGCACATGCTCATTAACTTAGAAGTTACCGCTTGGGAAAGAAGGGGGCCTCCGACTTCATAAACATCTGTAAGAGTAAATTTAATAAAGTCAGTAGAAAGACCACTCAGTGGTAGCTCTTTATTCCCTATTATCGTCCTTCGTTTTTTATTGCACAGCCTTTGAAATGCAAAGTAATTGTTACTGAAGCAGCCGGGAAAGACGACCTTTTGCTGATAACTGCAGAAGAAAGAACTAGAAGGGTGCCTGGTGTGCAGTTCCTCTTGGGTCCTCTGCCCTTTTACGTCAACCCATGCAGTCACTCTAGATTGGTGTGTGTGTGTGTGTGTGTGTGTGTGCGTGTGCGTGTGCGTGTGCGTGTGCGTGTGTCTTGGTAGACAACCTGACTGCATCTGGAATTAACTACAACCTGGGCACACCTGTAACCGATTTTTTAAAATTAATTTTTATTTTATATTTATTGGTGATTTGCCTGCATGTATGTCTGTGTGAGGGTGTCAGAAACCCAGGGAACTGGAGTTACAGACAGGTGTGAGCTGCCATGTGGGTGCTGGGAATTGAACCCAGGTCCTTTTTTTAAAAAAGATTTTATTATTATACACCTGCAGGCCAGAAGAGAGCATCAGATCACATGATAGATGGTTGTGAGCTACCATGCAGTTGCTGGGAATTGAACTCAGGACCTCTGGAAGAACAGTCGGTGCTCTTAACCTCTTAGCCATCTCTCCAGCCCCTGAACCCCAGTCCTCTGGATGAGCAGCCAGTGCTACTAACTACTGGGCCATCTCTCCAGCCCTGGGGATTTTTTTTTAATTAAATCATTGAAGTGGGAAGACCCACTTTTAATACAGATCTTTTGAGGTATGAGAATCTACCTTTAACCTGGGCCACAACTCCTGATAGCATCATATACAAAGGACGTGGAAGAAGGAAGATTGCTCTCTCTGCCTCTTTGCTCTTGCTGGCACGTTTATTCCTTTGCTGGCATTAGAGCTTCTTTGGGATCCCAGCGTGCACTGAAGACCAGCTGAAACATTCAGCCTCATGGGCTGGACAACTACTGGACTACTAGACCATCTGTTGATAGACAGACAGCCATGGTTAGACTAACCGGCCCACAGCCTGTGAGCCATTCTAAATACATACGTTCTGTTCCTCTAGAGAACCCTAACTAGTACAGTGTAGCTTAGACTCAGCTGAACCGAGGCCTCCTCTGGGGTAATTTTTTTTTTTCTATACTGCTAGCATTGTCAAATGTCAACAATTTGGGAACTTGGATAAAAAACTGGAGCAATAGTAGCATTGCTTTCTCGGTATGCCCTCTTCTGACCTCCATGGGCACTGCATGCATGTGGTACACAGATATACATGAAAGCAAAGCACCCATACACACACCAGGTTCAATCTCTAGTGCTGACAGGAAAAGATGCTTCCCCATCAAGACGCTATGAATTGGGTTGGAGAGATGGCTCAGAGAGTAAGAGCACTGACTGCTGCTCCAGAGGTCCTGAGTTCAATTCCCAACAACCACATGGTGCCTTACAACCATCTATAATGAGATCTGGTGCCCTCTTCTGGTCTGCAGGTGTGCATGCAGACAGAACACATGTATACATAGTAAATAAATAAATAAATCTTAAAAAAAAAAAGATGCTATGAATCAAGTGGCATAGAAAACTCAAGCTCAAGCCAGGAGTGGTGGTGCACATCTTTAATCCCAGCAGTTGGGAGGCAGAGGCAGGTGGATCTCTGAGTTAAAGACCAGCTTGGTCTACAAAGTAGGTCCAGGACCGTCTCTCAGGATGGGGAATGGGGGGATGGGAGGAAAACTCAAGTTCGAACAATCATATATGCTATATGCTTTTGGTGTATGTAGCTAAAGTAAGAAAGGCCTCGGGGCAGGTTTGATCCAGGGAACATGCAATGTTAACCACAGACTCAAGCCCTTGCCAACTCCACTTCATCCTAAGCCTAGATCCCAGTGTAGTGGACCCCACCAGAGGGCTCGTGATGTGGGTTCAGAACACACCGCCCCAAACACAGCACTTGGGAAAACTAGTGCCGGAAGGAGCTATCGTAGTTTGAGGGGTTAAGATCTAACCTAGGGGCGTGGTTGTGAGGGTGCTTCCAGAGAGGTTTGACTGAGGAGGGAGCCCCCAACATTGAATGTGGGTGTCACAGTCCTATGGGCTGGGGTCCCAAAGGGAAGAAAGCAAGGAACAGAAGAGATAGCTCTGCCAATAGACAAGCTTCCTGCTCTTATAGTGGATCTGAGTTTGATTCCCAGCACCAAGGTTGGGTGGTCCATGGTGGCTGTAACTCCAGCTTCCAGGGATCCATCGACTTCTTCTGGCTTCTGAGGGTACCTGCGCGTGCACGCACACACACACACACACACACACACACACACACACACACACACAAAGAGGTGAGGCGAGCACCAGCATATCTCTCTTTGCTGCTGATCTGCTTTTTCCTCAAACTCTGAACCAAAATGAATGCTTTTTTCCTTAAGCTGTTTCTGTCACAGATATTTTGCCAGGGCAACAAGATGAGGAAACAATACAAAGCTTTCATCCCTCCCTTTCCTTCCTCTCCTGACCAGGTCACAAGAACTGATGAGAGGTGCCTCATTACACCCTGAGGAAGAGATGTGGGGACACAAAGGAGGGGTTGTGACCATCCCCCAGTTCATTACCGTTAGTTAGGCCATGACCCTTTGCCCTCCTGTCATGTTCCTCCCTGACTGCTCCCCTTCCTCAGAGCCTGGTGTGAAAGTACTCAAAGCACCTGTTTTCTCTGGGCCTTCCTTTCCTTGTGAAGTTCCCTGTGTCCTGTAAAACTTGCATGAGAGGAGACTGGAAAGATGGCCCAGTGGTTAAGAACGTTGGCTGCTCATGCAGAACGATCTAGATCCTGTCCCTAGCATCTACATGGCGGCTCACAGCCCTCTGTAACTCCACTTCCAGGGCATCTGATGCCCTCTTCTGACCTCCATGGGCACTGCATGCATGTGGTACACAGATATACATGAAAGCAAAGCACCCATACACACAAAACGGAAATAAATTGAACAATATTACTAGTATCTTACATGAAGCCAACCACTTAGGAGGCAGAGGCAGTTCAAGGCCAGCCTGGTCTATAGAGACAGTTCCAGGACAGTCAGGATTACACAGTGAAACTCTGTCTTGAAAAATCAAAAAATAAAACAACAAAAAAACCTTACCTGAAATAATCTTGCAGGGTTGTTAAGCTGTCTTCTGTGTTGTTTGTTTGTTTTGTTTGTTTTTCCCTTTCCCTCTTCTCGAGACAGTGTCTCTCTGTGTAGCCTTGGACTCACTGTGAGTGTCTTGGACTCACTTTGTAGACCAGGCTGGTCTCGAACTCACAGAGATCCACTTGCCTCTGCCTTCCCAGTGCTGGGATTAAAGGTGTGTGCCACCATGCCCCACAAGCTGTCTTCTGTTATAGGATTTTCTACTATGGGCTCAGCAAAAGAGAGGAAGGATGTTTTGACTCTCACTAGCACTGGCAGTGAGCCAAGCCTCTCCGACTAGGGTGGGACAGCAGATGTAGCAAACCATATTTTCCCTTGTCCTCCCTCCACCAAGGTCCAACAGATCCACTGGAGGAGCCTACCCTCCCGGGTGGCCTGTGATGCTTGGCTGAGGCCCAGTTAGTTATTGCCAGAAGCTCTACTGATAATCCCCTGAAGCCGCAACACCCTCAAGAGGTGGGTGGTGTCAATAGAGCTGTGTCTTAGCTGCTCTACAAACTTTCCCCAGGACCATGTCCACCTCCGTCTATGCTAGGCAGCTTGAGCAGTGGAGGAGAATCTTGGTGTGAGAGTCTGGCCTTGTGTGGGGACAGACCCGGCCTGTGAGGTCAGGAGCCAGGGGATCGTTAACTTGACCCACTGGGAAGTGATGGGACCATTGAAGGAGCTATCAGGGACTGAGAGTGGGCCACACATAGTATGTAAGAAGCACTTAAGGGTTTGGATGCCCCACCATTGGAAGAATGAGATGAGGAGGCGTTGGAGAGCTTGTGTGGCCTTCCAGAGACTGGGTATCTGACAGACAGCTAGGAGCCCAAGCTTGGGGCTGGGGTGCGAGCTGGGGGTTATCAGCAAGTGGACAGCCAGCCGATGCAGGAGATGAAGTGTAGGTGGAAAAAGGTTCAGGCCATGCATGACGTCAGGAAGCAGAGGAAGTGACAGCCTGGAGGCAGAAGTATGCGTTCTGGTAAGGTCACCTTCCTGCCTCCACCTCTAGTCTGCTTTTCCTAGGACATCAAGGCCTCCCTGGTGCCTGGAGGCACGTCACAGGGGTGTAGGAGTGGTTCTGAGTCTCCAGCCCTGGCTTCCTGCTGCGACGATGGAGGGCCAGAGACTCAGAAGGGCCGGGACAGCGACGCAAAGAGGCCAGAGAGAGACTTCGGAGAGTCCCTTACCTGTACCTGCAGCCCGAGTCAGGCCTGGGAGTGCGGGTCTGGCCCTCGCTGACGCCTGGGAGTTGCGGGCCTCGCTGTTGCCGGCTAAAGTTTCCTAACTCAGCACAGATCTCCCCGTCTCACCAGGCACATACCGAATGCGGGTAAATATGCGGGCTGGCAGCGGGTGTGGAGGTGACACAGGGCTAGTGTCCCTCAGGTCCAGTGTTTGTCAGCTCCCTCCAGTCTAGAGCCAGAATCACCTGCCCTGCTCCCACCCACCGCTCCAAGCTGTGAGCTATTGGACGTTAGGCGGGGCCAGCAGGGGAGGGGCCTGCCAGTAAGCGAGCCAGGTGAGCGGCTGGAGTTGCCGAGGCCAGGTGAGGTGCTCAGTGATCCGGTGAGTTCCCCTGGGGGACCTGCTTGGGGGTGGGGGGGAGAGGATTGGCTCCTACACCTTTGGCCCCCGGCCTCTTCCCACCCCCCACCCCCCACCTCTGCCCTCTGTGTCCTCTGTCCTCCTTCCGACATGGACTGGGTCCTCTTTGGGGTCAGCACCTACCACTGGCCTCTCGCGCACTAAACCTGAGCTCATCATAGTGGCATCATTCTCGCTTCACCAGTGGAAACACTGGGGCCCGGACGGGTGCTAAGGATGCACTTGGAGCCTGAGACTGGGGTCTGTCCAGTCGCCTTGTCACTCGAGGTGCAACTCCCAGGATTTATAGGCCGCGGGTCTCGGAAGTCCCCACTTAGGCTGGGCGGGCAGCCACGGGCTTCTTTCGCTTTCCCAAACCTGGCAAAGGCTTCCTGAGAATTCGAGAATTCTTAGGAAGGAGGTGCCGCCAGTGTGACTGGCAGCCCGGGGCCCCCGGCTGGGGAAACTGCGGAGGCCATTAGGGGGGAGGGGTGGAATTCTTTCCTTCTTTTGGCTGGCCTAGGGGAAAGGGTCTGGAGGTCCCAGGCGGCAGACAGGTTCTGCTCAGGGGCTAGCAGGTTCTAGTGCGCGCGCTGTCAGGGAGAGTCAGGGCGAACTTGAGTCCAGGTGAGAGAACTTAGTTCGACTTAACAGTTTGGAAAGTGGCCAGCCCTGGTTGACTTCTGTGGTTTCAGGATCTGTTTGTGAGTTCCTTGTGGAATGTCCCGCCGAACCCTTCCTCGAGTCAGCGCTTGGGTGGGGGAGGGGGCAGTCTGACCCCAGCTGCTCCCGGAGGTGGGATCAGCCTCCTTTCCTGCCTGTTCCCAGATCTCAGGATCCCAGAATCAGCTAGCTCTCCTTGATGGAAGCCTGGGGATATGGAGACTTTCCTGGAGGAGGCTGCAATTGAGCAGGAAGATGGGTAGGAGATAAGCAGGTGGGGTGTGGCTCTTAAACTGCTGGGTGGTCCAGGAGAGGTTGAGATGGGCGTGCCCCAGCTATGTGCTTGGATCGGCTCACAGTAAAGACCTGTGTACTGTTGGGGGCTTCCCTGGCTAATACCCCTGTGATGCCCTGGTATTTAAGAGGGCAGGTTTTGGGTACCCTGTCAACGATTGGCTTAGAGGTGGCCTCGGCTAAAGGGGACGTAACAGGGCTAGGAATGTACCTAAGTTAGTAGAATCCCTGCCTGGGTTCGTTTCCCTGAGACACCTAACCCAGATGTGTGGAGGCTATAATCCCAGGAGTTATCAAAGTGAGGACAGAAAGCCATCCTCGAGCCAGGCATCAGGCATGGTGGCTCACGCTTTAACCCCAGTACTCAGGGAGGTGGGTCACTGTCAGTTCAAGGCCAGCCTGGTCTACAAAGTGAAGCCAGGAAAGCCAAGGCTACCCAGAGAAACCCTGGCCTAAAAAAAAAAAATCCATCTTTGGTCATCATATAGTGAGTCTGAAGCCAGGCTGGATGTGTGAGACCCAGTCTCTAATAATAATTAAAATACAAATAAGATAATCAAGAGCTGTCACCTAGCGGTACCTGACCTTAAACTCTTCTTTTTCTAAAAAAAGATTTATTTATTATTTATACAGTATTCTGCCCACATGTGTGCCTGCCCACCACAAGAAGACACCAGATCTCATTATAGATGGTTGTGAGCCACCACGTGGGTGCTGGGAATTGAACTCAAGACCTTCGGAAGAGCAGACGGGGCTCTTAACCTCTGAGCCATCTCTCCAGCCTGACCTTGGACTCTTACCACACTAGAAATGCATTGCATCCCATTCCCCGAGCCTCCCTCTTCTCACTGATAGGGAAATTGAGGCACTGGTCACATGACACAGATAAAACTTAAGGGAATTTTAGGAGGACTTGATTATTTTGTTTTGTTTGGAGATGGGTCTCACTAATTACCAGGCTGGCTTTAAACTCAACATCCTTCCTCCTCAACCTTCCAGATGCTGGCATTACAAAAATGGAGTCGGGCATGATGGTGCACACCTGTAATCCCAGCACTCGGGAGGCAGAGGCAGGTGGATCACTGTGAGTTCGAGGCCAGCCTGGTCTACAAAGCGAGTCCAGGACAGCCAAGGCTACACAGAGAAACCCTGTCTCGAAAAACCAAAACCAAAACACACACACACACACACACACACACACAAAACAAACAAACAAAAAATGAACCACTGCACCTAGCCTAATTTGTGGATTTTGAGCCAGCCACTTTCCTTGTATAGCCTCCACATCTGCAAAGTGTTCTGCTGGCCCATCTATTGTTCCTCCCCAGCCTGACCCTCCCTAGCAGAGGTCAAATCATCCCTGCAAGCTCTCCAACCAGCCTCCTGAGATGGTAGTGGCCCTGCCCCATTCTACAGATGAGGAAACTTAGGCAGGGCTGCCATAGGTCCGAGTGCTGGTAAACGGAAAGCCAGGCTTGACATCTGCCTTTGTGGGAGCAGGCTGGTGAAAGCTGCAGATCTTGGAAGCCCTCCAGCAGCTGTGTGCCCTCCCAGATGCCTGCGATGAGAGAGGCAGACATACTCACTTCCATACTTTCACCCTCAATAGTGGGAGAAGGTTCCCATGGACCTCACCTCATGCAAACTCAAGATCCGTGGCTTCCACTTAAAGGGGGGGAATTTCAGGCCTAGGCAGTGTGCAACAGGGTTGAAGTTTAGTTAAAAGTAGAAAGAAAGAAAAGAAAACCAACACACAAGGGGAGGCTTTGCAATGAAGAGTCGAGGTTTATTAAAAGGACTTCCAAGGGCTGGAGAGGTGGCACAGCCTTTAACAGCACTTACTGCTCTTGCAGAGGACCTGAAGCCGGCACCCAAATAGTGCCTCATGACCACCTATCGCTCTAGTTACAGGGGATCCAACACCCTCCTCTGATCTCAATGGGCATGTGCAGGCAAAACACCCACACATGTAAAATAAGATAAATAAATCTAAAACTAGTATAAGGACTTTTTCAAAAGGAGGAAAAAGGTTTTATTTTGAATTGTATGTGGGGTGTGTGTGTGTGTGTGTGTGTGTGTGCACATGAGTGCAGGTTCCTGTAGTGACCATAAGAAGGTGTCAGATCCCTGGAGCTGGGGTTCAAATGGTTGTGAGCTACCTAGTGTGGGTGTTGGGAACTGCACTTGAGTCTTGCGCAAGAGCAGTGTTCTTAACCGCTAAGCCATCTCTCCAGGCCCTAAATGACTTTTGCTGTTTTGAAACAGGGTCTCTCTATGTATCCCTGACTGTCCTGGAACTTTCTATGTAAGTTAGGCTGGCCTCGAACTCACCAGAGATCCTCCTGGTTTTTTGCTTTCTGAATGTTGGGATTGAAGTCATGTGCCACCAAGACTGTCCTCTAAAAGACATTTAAAAAAAAAATATTTTTATTTAATTTAAGTGCATTGGTGTGAGGGTGTCAGATCTTGGAGTTACAGACAGTTGTTACCTGCCATGTGGGTGCTGGGAATTGAACCCGGGTCCTTTCGAAGAGCAGGCAGTGCTCTTAACTACTGAACCATCTCTCCAGCCCCTAAAAGACATTTTTTTAACATAAGGAAGGAAGAAAGGAATAACGCAAGGAAAGAATTACGATACATCCAGGCACGGGTTTCTCAAGAGAGAGGCAATACATAGCTTGGCATTAGCTATATACACCATTTTAGTGGCTTTCAAGTTACATCTCAGAAGGTCTCTAAGAATCTCTCTTCTTTCGCCCTTTGCTAGGTAAAATTATGGGGTGGCTGTGGAGGAGGCCTTATATTCTGATAAGGTTAAATCAAGAACCACTAAGGTTGTGCAAGGGTATGGGGGATGTGTATCACTGTCAACAGGGTTTCTGGTGAAAGTCCTAGAAAATCTCAAGACTTTGGGATGAAGAAAGACCTTGAGCAGGTGGCAAGTGTGCCAGAATTCCGCTTCTCATCCGGGGAGAAGCTTCGAGCCGGCTCACGGGTGAGAGGTCTTTTCCTTTTTCATGCCTTCGTAATTTTCCATGCCTCTATCTCATGTCACAGACGTTAGGCTGGGAGATAGAAATGAGAAGACTTTCATCTTTCATGCTGACTCTTTAACATCCCCCCACTATTTGGTTAAATGTGATGCTTTCGGAAGATGCCCCACGTGTATCCAGAGGCTTCTTGGGTGGCGGCTGTGGGTGGGGACAGGTTTCGGTCTGGGCTACTGTTTGGAACTTCCGGCAGCCCATTCTGTCCAGGTTTTTTTTTTTTTTTTTTTTTTGGTTCCTGTAAGCAGGCTTGGGGGACTGGCTCTCCCTAAGTCATGTCTTGGGGTCCCCATCTTCTCATCTCTCTCACGGGCCTCATAAGGCAATTGAAGCTTGGAGGATAATGTGTGTTTTGTGTTCAGTGGCAGCTGTGCAGTGGTTCACAGCTGGGAATGGGGCCCCATACACTAGTCACAAGCTGTGTGACGTTGAGTCCATTGCTTGGTTTCCTTACCTGTGAAGTTATGGAGAGGTCAAACGGAGTTGATTTATGCAGAGTGCCTCAAGCAGGCCACACACATGAGAGATCATGTTTGTTAGCAACCCTCTCTCTGTGGCCTTTGGGAGCAAGCCTGGGTGTTGAGTGAATTTGTGTGTTGCTGACACTTCCCTGCTGAAGGCCAGCCAGCTCCAACTTGGAATCAAGAAAATGACCTTTCAGTTGGAAAGGGCAGGAGCCAGAGATTCTCAGAAGGAACTGGTCAGGCAGGTCTGGGTTCTGGAGACTTCAAAAGCTACCCTTGGCCTTCCTCCACTGGCCTTAAAATTAAACTCTACACTGTCAATGCTGAATGGACAGGCTATCTGGGCTAGGGTTTGCCTGGCTTGTGATCTGTAGTAAACAGAAACCCTAGGGTCCCAGGATAGATTCTGAGTCAGAGTCTCGGTCTCCCTGAGGTCCCTGCACTGTGCCATCAAGTTCTCAACATAGGCAGGTGTGTGTGTGTGTGTGTGTGTGTGTGTGTGTGTGTGTGTGTATGTGTGTGTGTGTGTATTGTAGTACCTTGTATTTTTCATAGTAGATTTTATTTATTTCTTCATCGTTAATCGTTAAAAAGATTAGTTTAGCCAGTCAGTGGTGGCACATGCCTTTACTCCCAGCACTTGCGAGGCAGAGGCAGGCAGATCTCTGTGTATCAACCTGGTCTACAGATCGGGTTCCAGGGCAGCCTGCACAGAGAAGCTCTGTCTCAAAAAAAAAAAAAAGTTCTCTCTCTCTCTCTCTCTCTCTCTCTCTCTCTCTCTCTCTCTCTCTCGTGTGTGTGTGTGTGTGTATGTGTGTGTGTGCATGTGGGAACATTCTCACAAATGCCGGGCATCTATTAGTCAGTTTGCTCAGAGAGCTGGAGGTCCAGGCAGTCATGAGCCACCTGCTGTGGGTACTGGGACCCCAGCTCAGGTCCTCTAAAAGACTTGGAGCTCCCAGCCATCTGGGCATCTCTCCTGTGCGTCTGCGTGTGGGTATGTGCACATGAGTGCAGTTGTCCAGTGAGGCCAGAGGGGTTTTGGATCCCCTGGAGTTGGGGTCACAGATGGCTGGGAACTACTCTGGGAAGTGACCTTCAGTCCTCTAGAAGAGCAGTAAGCGTTCCTAACTTTTATCTTTCACTTAATTTGTTTCTTCACTTTATATCCTGACTGTAGTGTTCCTAACTCTTGATGAACCATCTCTCTAGCCCCTATTTATCTGGTAAAGATTTAGTTATTTTTATTTGATGTGTATGATGAGTGTTTTGCCTCCATGTATGTCTGTGTACCATGTGTGTGCAGTGCCAGAAGAGGTGTCAGATGCTCCAGAACTAGAGTTATGGATGGTTCTTAACTCCTGTTAGGAAGCAGGGGAAGGTGAGAGCAGGATTATCAGGTCCCTGGGATCTCACTTGAGTTCCCAAGGAGCTGACTTGAGTCCAGACTGTACGATGAGTTGTATTTCAGCCAGTGATGATGGTTGGAGTTGGTTATGGATCCCTTGCCTCGGGTAGGGCCGTGTGTTCTAGTTTACGAGAGGACAGTATGTACAAAGGCTCCGGGGCAGCCACAGCATGGTGTTTGAAGAACGCCTGAGGCCCATTCGGCTATAGCAAAGGGAATGGGGTGAAAGTGGTCCATCTTGTTTTCTGGAGGGCAGCACTTGAGCGGGGGATGGGGCCTTCAGGAAGCCCTTGATGAGAAGAAAGTTGAAACAGGAAGCATTGGGAAGCATTGGATGGTAAAGTCTGATCTTGGTGGGATTGATGGGGGTGGGGGACATTCTGGTGGGTTTTTATTTTTAACTCAACACCTAGGATTACCTGGGAAGAGGGACCCTTAACTGAGGAATCATCCAGATGAGACTGATGATTGACAGTGGGAGGGTCTAGCCCACTGGGCAGCACATCCCTAGGCGGGTGGGCCTGGGCTGTCTAACAAAACTGAGCGTGAAGGGGCTGGAGAGATGGCTCAGTGGTTAAGAGCACCACCTGCTCTTCCAAAGGTCCTGAATTCAATTCCCAGCAACCACATGGTGGCTCACAACCATCTATAATGTGATCTGATACCCTCTTCTGCAGATAAAGCACTCATATACAATAAATAAATAAATTAAAAAAAAAACTGAGCGCGAGCTAGTGAGCAAACCAGTAAGCAGCATTCCTCCTCGGTTCTCAGTTCAGTTCCTGCTTGCACTTTCCTGCCCTGATTTCCCTCAGTGTTGAACCTTGACCTGGAAGTTGTAAGATGAAATAAGCCCTTTCCTCTTCATAGTTGCTTCTGGTCAGAGTGTTTTATCACAGCAACAGAAAAACAAACTAAAAACAGGGATGTTTGGGCCTGAGATTGGGCCTTGAGGGTGGGATCCTAGGCTTCAGCATCCTTAGGAAGAAGACCAGGGACCCAGCCCAGCACTGAACATGGGTGGTGGAAGCTGTGACAGAGGTACCAGTGATGCCCAAATGGTGATGGGAGGGGCCCCAGACTGTGAGAGTGGGGCTAGACAAGGAGGGATCTGGAACTTCAGGCTCCTGTCAGTCAGTCAGCCACGTGGACTTTACCACTGCCACGCCCACCCCACCCCGTGTTTCACCTGGATCTGGATCCTAGTGGCTCCCTATCTCTCCACCTAGACAAGTAAGTAGTCCCAGCACCAGGGACCTCGTGGTGTTGGTTGTAAGGTGGGGCTGAGACAAAAAGATGGATCCTGCTGTGATGTCGGAGGCAGATGTAGCCAGAGCATGCCTCTCTGTTTCTGAGCCTTAGAGGGTTAGGCATGGTAGTATGGGGCCCCTCTCCTGAATTCGGAGAGAGTCTGGAGGCGTGCACATCTCCTGAGCTCTTTATCTGTGTGCCCCACCCCCACAACAGGCTGTGCTACTTAAGATAAACCCAGCACTAATTTGCCCAAAGTAAGTAGGTACTCGTTTGTAGCTACAACATTAAGATAATTGCTATAAGGGTCTGCTTGTGTAATATGCAAACACATTTTGACAGCAACAAACCATTTTGCTATGAATGATGAATAGCAAAGTCTTGGGTGGCTTTGGAATCTGTTTTGCATAGCGTGCCTGCTGCTGGATCGCCTGTTCTGGTCTCAGGCTCTGGTGAAAACCCAAAGCTCTCCCAGTCTCACAGATGTCGGAGGCTCCCCCAGGGATAACTCCCTTCATGGGGGAGACTCTGGACCCGCTGAACTGCAAAGAGAGCAGCAAGTGGAGGCAGTGGACACAGGCAGGGGGTGGACACAGCAGAGCCACAACAGGCTGGGGACAGGGTTGAGGTTCAGATACATTTGAGCAGGACAAAGGGTCTGCTTGCAGTGTGACCTGTCACTCTGGCATTTATGAGGGCCCTTGACAATGCTGGCCTTGCACAGGGTATGTGGGGGGAGGGGGGCTTGGGCCCTTATGAAACTTAACTCCACCTATAGAGAACCAGAGAGTCACTTTCTGGTCATCTCTAGTGGGGAGCTGTGATGTGGGCACACTGCTAAGAGGGTTTGACACTCCTGGGGGGAAAGGGAGAATTTTCCAGAGTGAGGAAGTGCTCGCAGCCAGGGCTGAGACAGGACTTTTTGTTTGTTTTGTTTTTATTTTTGGAGACAGGGTCTCTCTGTGTAGCCTTGCCTGTCCTGGACTCACTTTGTAGACCAGGCTAGCCTCGAACACAGCAATCCGCCACCATGCTCGGCTTGAGACAGGACTTTTAAACATGTGTTTTGGCGAGTGCGGACTGGGGAGATGGCTCACTGAGTAAGAGTGCTTGTGGTAAAAGCATGACGATCTGAGTTCAGGTCTCCAGCACGCAGGTAAAAAGCTGTGTGTGGCTGTGCCCCTGTTACCCTAGCCCTGGGGATCGGGGCAGAGACAGGAGGATTTCCTGGCCTTGCTATCTGCCATTCTAGCTTTGGGTTCAATGAGAGACCTTGTTCCTAGGGAATAAGGCAGAGCCTGACAGGAGAGCTGATGTCTTCCCCTGGACTCCATGTTTGCATGTATGTGCAACTGTATTCACACACACATACATACTATATGCCATGTAGTTACATGAGAGCCATGTAACTCAGTGGAAGAGCAATTGTCTAGCATATGGTTGTCCTGGGTATATGTGTTTGGGGGGGGGGAACGGTGTATTAACAGCATTATTGAGTTCTTTCAGCTACAGCTGAGTTTATATTAATAAGGTGACTAAAGTGGCCCCAACTTAGCTTCAGAATGGGGGATCCAACCTGTCCTGGAGGGTTGAGCCACTCCTAGGGTCTTTACTGATTAGATAGCACCCTCCTCCATTAAAGGGGGTTATGTGCTTTACCCGAAGCTACCTGACTTAGATGTCAACATCACCCACAAATATCTTCACAGCAGAGACTCGTGTTTGAGCAAAACCTGGGCACTGGAGGCCCAACCAGTTGATATGCGTGAAAGGGACCCTGTCTCGGATCTGTGCTAAGCCTCACATTGGACCAGAGTCACTCCTCAGGAACTAGTGTCTGTTAGCATCACTGGTGGCTCCCGGGCCTGGAAAAGTCAGCCAGCCACATGGCACCTGGTCGGGGCATGATACGGGAAGGAGATCCTCAGAACTTCCTAGGCCTCTCAGAGGCAGTATGGTCCAGCTTCCTTCCTTCTTGGGTCTGTCCAGGCTGTCTACTCTGTGAAGCGTGTCCCCACTGCTCACAGCATCAAGAGCCAGGTGGTGCTGAGAGCCTCCCTTTAATTCCCACTCACTGGCTGCAGTGGGAAGAGGGCACCTGGAGCTCCCTGGCTTCCTGCACAGTGGTGCAGCAGGGCTGACTGTGCAAACTTCGGAACAGCACATCTGGGCTGTGCGAAAGGATGAAGACTTCATGCTTGTAAAGGGAAAAGGACCCCGGTGTTGGTTGGCTAAAGCAGAGGACGGGAGGAAAATGAAGCCATCACTGATGCAGAGGCGGTGCCTGTGGGCTCTGCATAGCTACTTGGCCCTGTGGATGGTGTGAGGCCTGGCTTCTCAGCCATTACTGGTTCCGGTCCAGCTGCCTCAGATGTGTGTCCATGGGTTGTGGGCTCTGAGGGCCGAGTTCCTTTACTAGGCTTTGTGGTAGGTTTTCCCTGCAAGATGTGGGCTCAGGGTCATCCCGCACTGGCCAGGCCTCCAGGTGAGCTGCTTTCCAGCATGGATACTTTTGAATTTGAGGAATGCTGGAGAGAAGGATGCCAGCCAGGGAAGCAAACCCGATCCTGAGTATGCATCTGGGGCCTGGGCCAGTGGCTCCCCAGCTCAGAGGCCCAGCATCTAGAGTTAGGTGACGTGGAAAAATACGAGTTGCAGGCCTGGGAAGACTGAGCGTGGGGTGCCACGGGTCAAGTCTCTTGTGTAAAGTATAGGAGGGCTGAGGTGGCCCAGCGATCCACACTGGTGGTGTAGGAAGAAATGTCACAGGCTAGGACGGGAGGGTAGGTGGCCCAGAATTTCAGGTGCTTTGGTCAGGGTTTGCATGTCTGTCTGTCTGTCTGTTGTAGGTGTGAGGTATGAAAAAGGGGTTCATGGGACACACAGCACCCCTCCCTGGTTGTCTCCTCAGGGCTTTATACCCTTGGCTCTCTCCTGGGACCTTTGCCCTCTCTGTTCCTCCCCCACCCTGGACTCCTTTCTTTCGGGATCTCCTGCCAGCATTGCCCTGGCAGCCCCAGGGACTTGGCAGAAGTTTAGCAACCGCCTTGCCTGTCTGACCACCCAGATAGAGGCAAAGCTCCAAGCCTGGCGGGGAGCGGGGTGCACACAGCAGCATGGCGGTGGCAGAGTCCTGCCTGTCTTAGGGTACAAATGGCTGAGGGCTTGTGGGAAGGAAGGGGAGCAGTACGGGGAGGGGGTAAGGGTGTGTGGCAGCTGGACACAGATTCTAGAAATGCCACTGTTGACATGAGAGAAGCTGCAGCAATCCCTCCGAATGACCTAGTTTCCTGTTTAGAGGTAGCCAGCTTACAACCCCCGCAGGGGGGCATCAGCAGGGAGAGCTCAGTACCACCATCTCACCTGGTGGAGAGATGCACCAGGAGAGATGCACTTGCAGAAGCACAAAGCCAAGAAGTCTGGGGCTTTCTGTCCCTGGGTCCTGACCTGTGAGTGACCTTGGGCTAGTGTCTGCACTGAAGCTGGTGCAGAGCTCTGGTAAACAAAGAGATTGGTTCTCCCCAGGGCACAGTGTTTGAGAAGGGTGCTCTCCCTCAGTCACTGCCTCTAGCTCTCAGTTATATTTCTGGGCGAGGTGTGTGCTTTTTTGAGACAGAGTCTTGCTGGGGAACCCAGGCTGGCCTCCCACTTACTAGTCAGTAGTCACGTGCCACCGAGTATACCCCCCTAGCATAGTTCTAAGAGGTTTCATACCCTATCCTAGAGAGGTCGAACCTCTCTCTCTGCTTATCAGAGCACAGAGCGCTGTGCTGCCTGTAGTGATGTCTCCTGGCTGTGGTTTTAGTTTCCCGTCTGTGTTTGAAGATGTATATTTTGTCAACTCTACTGCGCTTTAGTCAGTGAAGTGTCTTCCCCCTTCCCCAATGTGTGTGTGTGTGCGTGTGTGTGTGTGTGTGTATGTATGTGTGGTGTAGGTCAGTGTCCAGTGTCCAGTGTCCAGTGTCCTCTTCAGTTACTCTCCATAAGGACTGCTGGGAACTGAACCCAGGTCCTCTGCAAGAGCAGCCAGTGCTTTTTGTTTTGTTTTTTATTTTTCGAGACAGGATTTCTCTGTGTAGCCTTGGTTGTCCTGGACTCACTTTGTAGACCAGGCTGACCTCGAACTCACAGCGATCCACCTGCCTCTGCCTCCCGAGTGCTGGGATTAAAGGTGTGCGCCAACACTGCCCGGCCTTATTTGTAAAAATTTTAATCACGTTTATTTATCGTGTGTGTGTGTGTGTATGTGTGTGTGTGTGTGTGTCCCAGGAATGCTGGGGCCTCACATGACACCTGTTCTCTTTGGCTGCTGGCCAGAAGCCCTTTTGCTGTAGAACTTGTGCCTGGACCTCACACACCTGTCTGTGGGGACTCTTCTTACTGAGCACTGCAGGGGAGGGAGCGGCAAAGTCAGCCACCCTTGCCCTCAGTGCTCTTGACAAGCTCTGTTTCTGAATGTTTGAAGGAAGTTCAGCTTCTTTCTCCATGGTGGTCAGCCCTCATGAGGCCCCAGTACTCCATGGTGGTCAGCCCTCGTGGGGCCCCAGTACTCCATGGTGGTCAGCCCTCGTGGGGCCCCAGTACTCCATGGTGGTCAGCCCTCACAGGGCCCCAGTACTCCATGGTGGTCAGCCCTCGTGGGGCCCCAGTACTCCATGGTGGTCAGCCCTCGTGGGGCCCCAGTACTCCATGGTGGTCAGCCCTCGTGGGGCCCCAGTACTCCATGGTGGTCAGCCCTCACAGGGCCCCAGTACTCCATGGTGGTCAGCCCTCACGGGGCCCCAGTACTCCATGGTGGTCAGCCCTCACGGGGCCCCAGTACTCCATGGTGGTCAGCCCTCGTGGGGCCCCAGTACTCCATGGTGGTCAGCCCTCGTGGGGCCCCAGTACTCCATGGTGGTCAGCCCTCGTGGGGCCCCCAGTACTCCATGGTGGTCAGCCCTCACGGGGCCCCAGTGCTTAGCAGCTGTTGTAAAACTTGGTTTCTGACAACAGCCTGTGGTGACAGCATCCAGCAACAGGCAGTGATACTTTCTAGTGTTAGGGCTCTTGGGACTGGGTATCGGGTCCGACCTCTCGACAGTGCTTGGTGTTTGTTACAGCTCTCAGGCCTGGGTGTCTGCATCCCAATCCTCGACAGCAGTTAGAGTTGCGGCTTTAGGGCTGTGTGTCTGGATCCCAGCCCTCGACAGTGTCTGGTGTTCCGGCTCTCAGGCCTGGCTGTCTGAGACTGAGCCTCTGACAGCTCCCTGGAACTGTTCTAGCCATCGAGGCCCCTGGTTTCTTCTGACTCGCACCGCTCTTGTCTCTACCACATTCGTTCTTATTGCTTCTCCCTTAGCTTCTGGAAATCTTCATCTGCGCTCTTCCATTGTTTGGGTTTGCTGTGGTTGCTGGTTTGTTTTTGTTCTGTTTTGAGAAAGCATCTCACTACATAGCCCCCGGGGTGCCCTGGAACTCGCTATGTAGATCAGGCTGGCCTTGAACTCACAGGTAGCTTGTCTGCCTCTGCCTCCCAAGTACTGAGATTAAAGGCACAAGCCGCCTCCGCCACCACACACAGCATTAGAGGCACCTCTTATTGCTACTCCCATTGTCACAGCTGCTGTTGCCACCACCTTCCTTTCTTCCTGTTACCTGCTCAGCCCACTCTACCTGTAACTCAAGCCAGATAAGACCCTAGTATGGAGAGGGAAGGTGGGCACAAAGTCCCACCCCTAGCTAAGGACCTGTTGGCCATTGATGGTTGCTAGGAGAGGGACAGTCAGGGTTCCTTGGTTGTTTTTAAGAATGTAGCCCTGAGCAAGGCATGGTAGCTCATGCCTTTAATCCCAGCACTCAGGAGGCAGAGGCAGGCGGATCGATATGTGTTCAAGGCCAGCCTGGTCTACAAAGTGAGTCCAGGACAGCCAAGGGTAATGCAGAGAAACCCTGACTGGAAAAAAAAAAAAAAGGAAAAAAAAGAAAAAAGAATGTAGCCCTGATAAGTGGACCATGCTCCAGTGGAAGGCCGCTGATCCAGGAAAATGTAGGCAGCACAGACTTGACTTTCATGGGTTGAGAAAAAGAAAACAGGAGATATACAGGCGGGTGGGTGGGGAAGCCAAGGTGGATCTGATCTGGGAGTAGTTGCAGGAGGAATGTGAATGTGACCAAATCACACTGTATGACAGAACTAATAAGCCGGGTGTGGTGGCGCACGCCTTTAGTCCCAGCACTTGGGAGGCAGAGGCAGGTGGATCGTTGTGAGTTCGAGGCCAGCCTGGTCTACAAAGCGAGTCCAGAGTAACCAAGATAACATAGAGAAACCCTGTCTCAAAACCCAAAGAATAAAAATTTAAAAAAGAAGAAAAAAAAAAGAAAAGAAAAGAAAGAACTAATAAAAACAGAGGGAGAAAAAAGATCAGAATTGAGCAAGAAATGAACTCCAGAGAGACCCCTTTAATGGGCCCTGCTATTGCAGGACCAGGGGCAACACAGGAAGCTGCCTTCCTCTGACTCACAAAGGGATCCATTCACTTAGCCCACTCATATAAATGGGACAGAACAATGGCCCTGAGAGCCTGGCATGGGCATCTTTAACAACCATGGCAGGCCTTCATTCAAATGAGGAACTCTGCACCAGTCACAAGCCTTCTGCAGGTCTCGGTAGAAATGACTGCAGGGTCATGCAGAGTTCATGGGGGGGGGGGCGGTGTGATGGGCAGAAGTCCAGGGCAGCTTGTTGAAGTGGGTGTGGCTGGACAGAACTTTAGGAAACAGAGCTGTGCTTCCGCAGCAAGCAGGCAGCTGTAGTTGCCATGGCGCCTCCTCAAGGCCCTGTATAGCCAGCCCTCAGAGCAGCCAAGGATGGCTGGCTATTTGGCAGCCACTCATTCGCTCAAAATAGCAGGGGCACCAGGGAAGGGTCTAACAGCTGCCAACTAGGGGGTCCACTTCCCTCTGATAGTCAACCTCACAGCTTAAAACAAAGATACACCTGAAAAAGGATGGCTACAATAAAGGCTAGCAATTAATGGCTGACCAGTAGTGTTTAATACTGATTTGTCAATGCTTAGTTCCTGTCCTGGTGCTTTAGCAAGCGATAAGTCCCTCTAACCTAGCTTGCCTCATAATTCCCTTTCATTCCTGTGTCTCCAGCGGAGCTACAGTGACAAGGAAGCCACAACCACACTGGGGACCACAGGAGGGTCCTCAGTGGTGTCCATGGCTGGCCTGGACCCCGCGCTCAGCACAAGTCATCCGTTCTATGATGTGGCCAGACACGGCATCCTGCAGGTGGCAGGTAGGTTAACTGTCTGGCTGGTCCCCAGGCTGGGCGGTACAGTCTTCTGGGTCTTGCAGAGTGATGGGCTGTCACAGGCTGCCTGTCCCTAGTTGGATTTACTAGAACGAACAGTGTCGTGGGATCTCAGCCACAGCAACAGATGTCAGTAAAAAACGGACAATGGGTAGCTCACGCTCTCAGGTGTCAGGACAAAATACTGCCTCATATAATTTAGGCCTGAGGATCAGGAACTCTCAGTATGCACTTCCCACTTTTAAGTGCCCCTGCTCTGTCACCACTGGCTCTCACTTGTAAGGAGCTAGGATCCTATTGAGGAATCAGACAAGAAGAAGTACTGTCCCAAATAGTTGAAGACCCCAGAAACAGGAGTAGTGAATGTTCTGGCACCTGCTGAGTGTAGGAGGAATCTTAAGACGGCTTCGGCCAATGGGCACTTAGTTGTTTGAAGGCCCCAGTGTCCTTTTAAAAAAGCTTTAGGCTTAGGGAGGACGGTGCTAAATAAAATACAGGGGACATGGATTCACGTACCACATATATCAGCCAAAGGAAAGAAGGAAATCGTCACTTTTAATAAGACAAAATACATATTTAAAGCATGGTGATGCATGCCCGTAATCCCAGCACTCAGGGAGGCAGAGGCAGGTGGATCTCTGTGAGTTTGAGGCCAGCCTGGTCTACAAAGAGAGACCAGGACAGCCAAGGCTACACAGAGAAACCCTGTCTCAAAATAAATAAATAAATAAATAAATAAATTTAAAAAATCAGGGTTGGAGAATGCCCCTTGGGTTTCTGACCCTGCTGAGCCAACTTAAGTTTCTCTTGTGGTGTTTATTCATGAGTGTCTTTTCAAGCAGCCATACTGTGACTTGGAACTCCAGCTGAGGGAGCAATGGCCCTCAGACACAGGCCACAGCTGGTTTTGGAACCCACTGGCCCAGGCAGGAGGACTCAGTTTGGAAAACTCAGTTTTCTGGTGTTGTGCCCAGAGCCCCTGCTGGGTAAGGGAGGGGATTGTGTGGTGGGTTATAGCAGATTGTTCTGGAATCTTAAAAGCCTACCCATGCCTAGGCAGTCAGCACACGTGATTCTGGTTCATTCCTGTTCATTACCTTTCTGGGCATGCAGTCTTCTGTCCTGCATCATGTTTCGGGGAGCAGGGGAGGAGCACCCCTGAGGATGGCTGTAAATACTTCTTTACAACCCAAATGAGTTTAAAATGGGTCTCTTTCTAGAAGGGGGGCCCTTTGATTTATTCCAGCTCCTGTCCTTCAGGCAAGCAATCAGTAATGATTAGATCTGCAGAGGAGATGGCCAGGAGCCCTGGAAGTGGCTGGAGGGGGTCTCCTATGTCTTCTCCTCAGGGATGCGTATGGGTTGTGGACATCCAGCCTGCTGGGCCTCCAGAGGGCCCTGGGATGGGAGCCAGGCAAAGGGAGAAGGTGGAAGGGGCCACAAACAATAAAGTGGTGTTGAGGAGCCTGGACATCACAGGTGGTGGCCTGGGGGAGCTGCAGGGGAAGGGCAGGAGGCTCTCCCATGCACGGCAAGCAGAGGAGAATGGTGGGAGCTACAGATGGTGACTGTTCTGTGGGACCCAGGCTGGTGTGTGTGTGTGTGTGTGTGTGTGTGTGTGTGTGTGTGTGTGTGTGTAGAGAGAGAGAGAGAGAGACTTACAGGCTGATGCTGAGGTCTGGTGAGCAGCTGGGGGCCTTGGCCATATGTCCTGGTCCTGATATAGATGAGATAGGACGTGGGATAAAGGAGACATTCTCAATTCTGAATAGAGACACAATTGCCCTTCATTCTGAGAAGGGAGAGGAAGGTAGTGCTGCAGCCTTCCCTAGGAGAGGACAGGTTAAACCACGTCACAGTGGCATCTGCATAGCTCTGGCCTCTAGCTCATGGGCTTCTATACATTGTAAAGATGCCCACAGACAGAATGCATTGTGTCACTTCTCTCCTCGGTTTGTACAAATTACACATGAACCCATTTCCCTCCACCAAGTGACAGGTAACAGCACTAGGGCTGCTGGAACCGAGGGCCCCATCCAAGGAGCGTCAAACAACAGACATTCGGTCACGTGGTTCTGGGGTTCAGAAGTGAGAATCCAAGGTATGGGTGGGCTGGTTCCTGGAGGGTCTAGGAAAATCCACTGCAAACCTCCCCAGCATCTGGAGTCCTGGCATTCCTTTGTGCCTCTTGGCCTTTAACCTTTACTACACTTCATACCTCCTTTGGCTTTAACTTAAATTACATTTGCGATGACCCTACTTGCAAATTAAGTCACATTTGGAGGCTCTAGGAAGTCATGAGGTTTTTTTTTTTCCTTTTTGGGGGGAGGGAGCACAAGGAGACAGAATTCAACCCAAAGGTGTCTCCATAGCCACTTTCTCTGAAGTCTATCTGTGATGTCCACTCAAGGGCACCATTGTCCAGTGCAGTGTGACAGAAGTGCCACGTCCACTCTGTCCAGATGCTTGCTTCTTGACTTGTGTCACTGCTGAGCCTGTAGTGTGTGTGTGTGTGTGTGTGTGTGTGTGTGTGTGTGTGTGTGTGTGTGTGTAGTGAATACCCTGAGGGTACTAGGTGCCCATGCAGCCAGCAGCCCTTCACACACAACACACTGCCTGGCATCTCAGTCCTGTCCTCTTGATGTGTGCATGGGGTGGTGTGTTCACAGATGTGGGGCACAGTGTCAGGGCCAGGTGGGCAGCAGCTCCGTTAGAAGGACAGGTAGGTTTGGAGGTCAGGGGAATCGTATGTTTCTGTAAGAGAGTCAGATCTTGGAGTTACAGACAGTTGTGAACTGCCATGTGGGTGCTGGGAATTGAACCAGCCCTAGCTAGGTTTTGTTTTGTTTTTTTGTTTTGTTTTGTTTTGTTTTGTTTTTTTTGGTTTTGTTTGTGTGTTTGTTTGAGACAGTGACTGCCTATGTATCTCTGGCTTTCCTGGAACTCTGTAGACCAGGTTAGCCTCAAACTCGGATCTGCCTGCCTCTGCCTCCTGAGTGCTGGGATTACAGGGGGCGCTGGTACATCTGGGTAAGCTGGGTCCTTGACTGCACTGCGCAAAAGAATTTCAGGATGGAAATAAAAGAGAATAAGAAAAATAAAAATTTAAGGGCAGCTCAGAATGAATCAAGTTAGCAAGTTTTTGTTTTGTTTCATGTGTGTGGGTGTTTTGTCTGCATTTATGTCTGCGCACCGCATGCATGCCTGGTGCCTGTGAAGGGCAGAAGAGGGTGTCAGGTCCTCTGGGACTAGAGTTATAGATAGTTTGTGAGCCACTGTGTGGGTGCCTGGGTCCCCTTAATGGTCAGCCAGTGAGTGCTCTTTACTACCGAACCATCTCTCCAGCCCTGAGGATCCAGTGGGCAGGAGTTGGGACTCCAGGCTTCTGGTCCCCAGCCTAGCCCCTACGTCTTCCAGTGTGTTTCTGCAGTTCTATATAGATATGAGAAAGCCCCAGCCACAGGGCTCATGGCCTGGGGAGTAGTACATGCAGCATTTGGGACCTCAGCAGCTACCTGCCCCCTGCAGAGAAGCTGTGTGGTCTAGTTCACTAAGTGCCACTGTACGCCTGGCCTGAGCCTGCCTCAGGGGGATGGCCTTCAAGTCTCCTTGAGAGTCATCTGAAAGGACTCCTGTCACCAAGGCTACCATGGCTGCCACCAGCAAGCACCTCCTGTATTCCAGGGCCAGCATGCTTCATTCCTAGTCAGCTGAGCTGTGTGTGGTAACTCTCTTAAACTGAAGGCTGTCCCCAGAGCTCCAGACCCAGGAGCTGTTGCAAGTCCTCAGAACACATTCATTCCCCAAGGCCTCATGGCAGCCTTGTGTGCCATGAGCCGGTCCCAGCATAGGGTGACTTGGCCTTCACAGTGTAAGAAAAAGGGAGGCTCCTGTACTGGATGTGATTTCCCGTCCTGTCCAGGGCAACTGGGCCCTGACCACTCTGGCCTTCCCCAAGACTCGGAATTCCAGGAAACTACTGAGGGACACTTTGTGAGAAGGAGGCAACCAGATCCTGTTCTTGAAGTTAGATGTGGCTAAAGTTAGACCCGAGAGCTCTCGCCTAGTGGGACCTGTCACTGGTGGACCTAACCTGGTGGCTCCAGTGTCCCATCTGTTAGATGGGAGTGATGAAGGGTTGGAAGGTTTTCTCAAGAAACGTGTACATAACATGCCTTCCGTGGGCGTCAATTGGCCGAGCCCCAGCCCTAGGTATCCTAGCCCAGGCTAGACTGCTCTGGCCACCCAAGGCTTATGACTGAAGAAATCCAGCCCAAAGGCTGGAGGCTCACACCTTTGTTCCTCCAGGGGATGACCGCCAGGGGAGACGCATCTTCACGTTCAGCAGCTGCCGGCTGCCACCCTTGCACCAGCTCAACCATCAACGTCTGCTAGAGTAAGTATTGCCCTGTTCTCGGCCGCACGCATCTGCCTCCCAGCGCGGCCATCTTGGTCTCCATTTCCTGTGTGGATTTATAGAGAGCCTGAGTTCAGGATCTCCAGAATCCACTGCAGAGCTATCTGGGGGGAGGCTCCCACCACCAGGGCTACCGTGGCTTCACCAGCACTGGTAAAATATTGGACACTGGCTCGATTCTCTCTCAGCCAGCTGGGCTGTGGGCATTGACCTCTGAGGCTGGGGATAGGGCCCCTGTCCTGGGTGCATGGAAGTTCGTCTTCCATACCTGATGGGCACAAAGCCATCTAGAGAGCAGAAAGGTGTGTTTCTGGAAACAGCAGATCAGCAAGGCACCTGAGCCAGCTGGCTCACCATGGCTCCTGTCTCACGGGACTTCTGTAACTCACAGTGCTGAGCAAGTGATTGTCCTGATGGAAACCCCGTGTCTTGCGCCCTTCAGGTATCTGAAGTACACGCTGGACCAGCACGTGGAGAACGACTATACCATCGTCTACTTTCACTACGGCCTCAGCAGCCAGAACAAGCCGTCCCTAGGCTGGCTCCAGACCGCCTACAAGGAGTTCGACAGGAAGTACGCACAAAGCACCTTGGGGGGGATGGGGAGGGTGGGGAGGTGGGAGGGGTGGGGGTAGTGGGGGGGTAGGGAGGTGGAGTGAGGAGGGTGGGAGTTCCGAGTGGAGCACATCTAGGAAAGGGAAGTGGGTCTAGGGACAGGATTATGTACCTTGGCTTTAGGCACCAAAACAATCCAGCAATGTGATATATGGAGGAGAATGAGTCCTCTGTGCTGGGACTTCAGCCCTGATGTGTGCGGAGAGCCTTCTCGATGCCTCTGCTGTGCCCTGGAGGAGTCCTACCTGCATCCCTGTTGGCTACCACCTTCCACACATGCTAAGTGTCCACTCTTTACACAACCTGGTTCCAGGAGCCTTTGCCCTGTTCCAGGCTTCTAGTGAGAGCAGCTGCCTCTTCAGTGGGTGTGGCATAGCTCCAGGCTCCCCCACCTTGTGGCTCTTGGCTGGCCACGTGATGTAGCATCAAATCTCCAGATCTGGCTGATAGCCTTCTTCACGCTTGGCTTTAGTCTCACTGTGAGGGTCTGGGTGGTGATGGAGCATTGGCCGGCACTGACATGTAGGAAGTACCCTCTCTCTTACATCAACAGGGACATGTGACTTGGTGTGTTATTCTGTGGGGGTGTGTGTAAGAAATAAGTGAGTGGAGGAAGATGAAAGAACAGACTGTTTGACCTCGAAACATCAAAAGCTGACTTTGCTGGTCTGAGAGGTTGGCGTCCTTACGCCTCGTGGCTTGGCATCCAAGGGCACAAAAGACTGAATCCATTGTACAGGATCTGAGGATCAGTTTTTGTGGACGGTAGAGAGTGGGGGAGGGCCTGGATTTTCCAGGTCCAGAGATTGTTTTCATGATTTGTTTTGTTTTTCTGATAAACTGATCTTCGAACCGGTGAAGTAGGAGATAAAGTAAGCCACCTGTTTTTGTGACCTTGTGACCTTCTTAGCTGTAGGGTGAAAGATAAGTTAGGTTGCCTGTTTTTATGACCTCTGGGCTCCAGGGTGCACAGTGGAGGTTAGCTGCTTTCTAGAATTCCACCCCAGCAGGTTTCTTGAAGCCTGTCTTATGGCCACTGTTTTGGAGACATTACTTTTTTTTTTCTAGTATGTTCTTTACTATCATTTATCACTCACATGACACAAATGTGCCTCCACCATTGAGCCTCAGCCTGGCTCAGGGACCTGAATCACTCCTTCCCTCTCTCCAGGCTTCCTTCACCTCTGACCCCAGCCCTGGCACCTGTCATTTCTCTGGGGATCTGCCTCCCTCCTGAGGACTGTGTCTTTAGAGGTCCAGCTGCCTTTGTGGCCTCATGAGTTGACAGCGTGACTTCACAGGGAGCGTGTACCCACTCCTCCGCGTGCTCACTCCAGCTCCCCAATCTGGCTTAACTTCTGCCTAGTGCATCCCTTCCTCCTCCTTACCTCCACACAGTCTCACGCACTCTGCTCTGATGTCCCGTGCCGTGTCCCGTACCTCAGCTCTCTGCTTAGATGCTTTCTTTTCTCTGTCTGAGTTTGATTCCTGTCCTGAGAGACCTGTGTCACACTCACCCCCAAACCCTAACTTGGTCCCGGCCTTCTGGTGTGCTGGTGTAGTTTAACAACTGGCTCTCAGGCAGTCTAGGGGCCCTCACAGCAAGCTGTCCCCCCACCCCCACCTCCATGGCCTATGCACATTACCCACAAGTCATTAGTACTGTGCAGGTTTAATTCTGAAAGCCGCAGCTAGGTCATCCTGGCTTAGGGCTGTGCTCCATGCCCCTGTCCACCCGTCATCTGCACCTGCAAGAATATCCATAGCCGGGCTGGAGAGATGGCTCAGTGGTTAGGAGCCCTGGCTGCTCTTCCAGAGGTCCTGAGTTCAATTCCCAGTAACCACACTGTGGCTCACAACCATCTGTAATGGAATCTGATCCCCTCTTCTGGTGTCCACGAAAACAGAGCACTCATATAAAATAAATAAATAGCTGGGTGTGGTGGCGCATGCCTTTAATCCCAGCACTGGGAAGGCAGAGGCAGGCAGATCGCTATGAATTCAAGATCAGCATGGTTTACAAAGTGAGTTCAGGACAGCCAAAGCTACACAGAGAAAGCCTGTCTCAAAAAACCAAACCAACCAACCAAACAAACAAACACAAACCCAGTAAATAAATAAATAAATAAATAAATAAATAAATAAATAAATCTTTGAAAAAAAAAAAAAGAATGTCCATAGCCACAGGCTCCACTTCATACACTTGCAGTATAAAAAGTACAGTGGGTTGGCCAGGGTAGAGGGAAAACACCTTCTATGGTGTGTGTGTAAGTGTGTGTGTGTGTGTGTGTGTGTGTGTGTGTGTGTGTAAGCCAATTGTCATTTTCTTCTCAGGCACTATCCATCCTGTTTGTTGAGACAGGGTCTCTCATTTGCCTAGAACTTGCCCAGTAGGCTAGGCTGGCTGGCTAAGGTCCCTCCTGCCTCCGCCTCCTCAGAACTGAGAGTATAAGCACCTGACATCACACCCAGCTTTTCGTACATAGGTTCTGGGGTTCCCAGGCACTTTACCAACTGAGCCCAGCCCCTCCCTTTTCTGGTTTTTGGTTTAGTTTTGGACGTAGGGTCTCACAGTGTATCCCTGGCTGTCCCGGAACTCTCTACGTAGACCAAGCTGGCTTTGAACTCACAGAGCTCCACCTGGCTCAGTCTCTCAAGTGCTGGGGTTAAAGGTGTGCATCCCCCTACCCAGTTCCTTCTGGGTTTTGGTCCGTGTCCTTTAATTGAGCCTGTTGAGAAATGGGGATTTTTTTCCTGAGGTTTGGTCCTCCTGTGCAGTAGTCACTCGGTATAGGGTGTGCTGAAGTTGGGGGACCTGGAGTCATCTTACCCTTCTCTTCTCAGGTACAAGAAGAACCTGAAGGCCCTGTATGTCGTGCACCCCACCAGCCTCATCAGAGCACTGTGGAACATTTTCAAACCCCTCATCAGGTGAGCATGCGCCTGGTGGACCCTCACATCACCATCTCTGAGACACACTTCTAAAGGAAGGCTCGCTCCATGTGGGTCTGCCTCTGAGGCACCTATTGGGTCTCGTGGGGGTCACGTGACCACTCAAGCCAAGCACTACTGTGGCTCTCTGAGGTTGTGGACAGTAATGCTGGCCCTTGACATTGATGTCATGGCTAGTATTTTAAGTACCCCCTGACCCAGATGCCCACATTCTGCATCTGTATCTTGGTCTCCAAGGTCACAAAAGCCAGGAAGGAAGGGCTCTAGCCAGGGTAGCTGTATAAATGTAGAGGTTAGGACACAGGTACATGGGCTCCTTACCTCTGTCTTTGGGGAATGATTTGGGACAGCCTGTTTCCTGCAGGTAAGTGTGATATAGCGAGGAAGCTCACCCATGCTCAGTGCTCAGGTGTTTTCTTAGGGTTGGTCCTGTAGGTGTGGACACTCCATATAACTGGCCTCAGGGACTCTATCTCCTGCGTTCCCTCTGGCTTGCAGACAGACCACCCTGTGATGTGCTGTCTCAGTCCTCTACTAGTACAAACTGTATGACATGGCCCACAGCCACATTTCAGGCTTCCTTCCTGGAGCAGAGGAAGAGACAGACTGCTTCCTGGAAGCCCAGGATGGGTACCCCAAGCCCATGGGCTAGCCTTTTACCAGAGCCCAGAAATTCAGGGACTTCTGTGAGCTCTTTTCATGTCTGGACTCTTTCCCACTGGACATCGATTTCTCTGTCAGTATCAGGAAGAACCCCAGGGGACCACGAGGCCTGACTCTGCCAGGGCCCCGTTGGCATCTTCATCTCCTCCCCATTAAGCCACAAGCATCAGGCACAAACTGCGCACAGTCACATGATGGATGGATGAGCTTCACTCAGGAGGGCCCAGTTGTGCATGGGACGTGTTGGGACACTCGGGTGAAGCAACACACTCAGAGAGGGAGTGGCAGTGCCCTTCTCGGTCAGCCAGGAGGACTCAGGAGGGTTTTCAGGAGGAGCATTTTAGTGCAGGGAGGGCACGCATGGACATGACCCTTGAAACCCTCTGCCGCCGCCTCCATCATATCCCCCGCATCTCCTTCCTCCTGTTGATATCCAGCTACGGTGGCTCAGAGGCCTCTTGCTAGTAATGCACTTCACTCTCTCAAGACCACAGCCACGTGGGAGGTTCATGTTGAGTCCTGTGGATACGAGTGACAGGGTTAGGCACTACATCCTTTCTCCGTGTCTCCATTTTCCCCTCTGACTTCAGACAGGCAGCCCAACCCACCAACTGCATGGAAAACTCCATTTCTCCTGCATTCCCTATTTCCTACCTGCCCCCTTGAGGGCTAAGCTGGGCCTCACACCATGTTGTGTTCCGAGTCTCTGTCAACACACACAACATTCAGGACACCTCTGCCACCAGTCCTTGGGGCCTGCACGCCCTCCTTCACTAGTTAGACAATAAGTGATTGTAAAGGTGTCTGTACTCGGGTCCCAGAGCCTTCGAATATGTCATGTCCCACAGTGCAGGGGCTGTACAGGTGACATTAAGCTGGGGAGTCACAAACAGAAGACAACTTGGAATGTCCTACTGGGCTCTAGATGGTTGCTGGGGTCCTTAATGGAGAACCTTTCCCAGAAATGTCAGGAGAGAAGCTCAAAGGTGCCTCACTGCTGGCTTTGAAGGTGGAGGTAGGAGTCCCACATCAAGGGACACAGGCACCTCTCGGAACTGGAAGGATAAAGACACCGTGGCTCTGCCCAACCCTGGCCTTCCTCACTGACCTGAACTTGTGGAGGGGTACGCTGCTGCTATTTGAAGCTGTTTCATTTGCCCTGGGTCCCTGACAGCTGCCTGTGGACCACCCTTCTATATCCTAGGGCTCCAAGATGCCACTACTACATGCTGTTGAAAAATCTGCCCGCACTGATGTGTGCACACACATGCTTACTCCACATATTCCTGTTCCAATGTGTATGCTCATTTGAGTGTGTGCACACAGACACACACACAATCAGTGGCTTCTGGGCATTGCTGCACACACACACACACACACACACACACAATCAGTGGCTTCTGGGCATTGCTGCACACACACACAATCAGTAGCTTCTAGGTAGTGCTACACACACACACATACACACACCATCAGTGGCTTCTGGGTAGTGCTGTACACACACATACACACACCATCAGTGGCTTCTGGGTAGTGCTGCACACACACACACACACATACACACACACACACCTCATCAGTGGCTTCTGGGTGGTGCTGCACACACACACACACATACACACACCATCAGTGGCTTCTGGGTAGTGCTGCGCACGCACACATACACACACACACACACACACACACGCATGCACACACACACACCATCAGTGGCTTCTGGGTAGTGCTGTACACACACACACACATACACACACACACACACACACACACACACACACACATACACACACCATCACTGGCTTCTGGGTAGTGCTGCACACGCACACACACACACACACACACACGCATGCACACACACACACACACCATCAGTGGCTTCTGGGTAGTGCTGTACACACACACACACATACACACACACACACACACATACACACACCATCAGTGGCTTCTGGGTAGTGCTGTGCACGCACACATACACACACACACACACACACACACACACACACACACGCATGCACACACACACACCATCAGTGGCTTCTGGGCAGTGCTGCAGCCCTACCCTACCTCAAGCCTCATCCTACTGCCCCTCAGCTCAGCCTGCCTTCCCCCACAGTCCTCGAGTTCTATGGAATGTGGCATGCACCACCAGGCCTGGTTATTCGAGAGTGCTTTAAACTATCCTTTTGGAATTTAGTTATCTATTCGCCTTATGTTATGCACACCAAGGCATCTTATGTAGAAAGCCATGCCTTCATACTTCTAAACGGGGAGGCTGGTGCCCAGAGACGTCATACAGTTTGTAAAGGACTCAAGACTGGGATCCAATAACAGAATGAAACCAGGACATGAGCTGGAGGGTGGAACCCACCCAGGCTGCAGTTGGATCCTGAGCATTGTCCTAACGTGGGCTCTCCTGGCAGCTGCAGCTGTAACACAGACCCTGTCCCATGCCTGTGCTGGAATTCCTGACAGAGCTGCCCAAGGCCTTTCCACCTGTGTAAAAGGCCAGACGGGTCATGTGTGCTTGCTCTCGCTAATCCTAGGGCCCAGTGGGTGCCTGGCTAACAGGAGTCCTCAGGCAGCTACAGAGAGACAGATGTGGCTCCCAGGTGGGCAGGAGTGGCATGGGAGCACCCCGAGTGGCTGAAGCAGACAGCACTGTCTGGGAAGTTCCACTGGACAGCTAGGCCCCTGCTTGGCTCAGTGGGCTCCTCTTTTCCACACAGCACTTTATACCCCAAAGGAGCCTTTAATGTCCCCAGAGCAGAGGCCAGAGTGTTCCCGAGTTATCTGCTATCAGAATGCACAACCCCTTCCTCCGGGCCCAGGGCCAATGCTCTTGCACAGCCCAGGTTCCCTGGCAGCACCCTTGCCGTCTGGGAAAGCTACCTTTCTCATGGTTCGAATCCAGCCCCTAGGACTGATCCACTCTTGTCCAGGAGAGGGAGCCAGTGCACAGGCCTTCGCCTCCCTTGGAGTATGGGAACTGGTTTAGGCTCTAGCTGGCCCTGATCTCAGTTCTACTCTGCTCTCATAGGTGTCCCATCTCTCATGATCCCCCATGGTCTTGGTTTTTTTTTGGGGGTGGGGGCAGTGGTAAGTTGGATAATCTTATGTTATGTACAATGTGGAAGACACACAGATTGTCCTAACGGCAGCAGGATGTAACATTGCTGAGCAAGGAACTTGCCTTTTCTAGTCACTACAATTCTGCACAATGACTCAAGTTCCAAGTGTATCAGTGGACACAGGCCTCCTCGGCAGGTCAAATGGCTTGGCCCGGATCCCTGAGAGGGGATAGAATTGATGGCAGAGGCTGTACTGTCTCTCCACGGCCACCTGAAACACTCCTGCGGAGTCCCCCAGGGTCTCTCTACCCTTTGGTCTCTTGGGGGAAGAGAGAGCCCAACACAAAACCAGCACTCTCCAGGGATCATAGAGTCTCCAGGCATGCAGGCTCGGTCCTCAGGTCCTCTGAGCCTGGCACACAGTTATGGTCGGTATCAAGGTCGCCCTGGTAGAATCTGGAATCTCACGGAAGGGCCTCTGGGCATGCCTATGAGGGATTATTTTATTAACAGAGGTGGGAAGACCTGCCCCTGTGGGTGGGACCATGCCCTGGCCAGGGGATCCTGGGTTGCGTAAAGAGAGAGGGAAAAACTAAGCAGTAGTATGTGTGCGTGCTCTGCTGCCCCGGACATAATGTGACTTGCTGTTTCAAGCTCATGCCACCTTGATTTCACTGCCATGATGGACTGCACCCTGAACTTTGAGCTAAAACGAACCCTTTCGCCCTGAAGTGGTCTTTGTCTGAGTACATTACCACAGAAAAAGAAACTAAGACGCATACATCCAGTCCACACAGAAAGGCGCCCCTGTGCTGTCTGCTCTGTGTAAATTCACAGCCAGTTCAAATTGGAGACACATCATTTTATACAGGCGCGCCTCCGGGGCCTTTGGTCCATCCTGGGTCCTAGTGCGTAGCCTGTCTTCTGTGCGGCACCCTAACTCCTGCAGTCCTCTCTCCTTCGCCTCATTGTCTTATTCGCTGGTTTCTCCTTCCTCAGTCACAAGTTTGGGAGAAAAATCACCTACTGCAGGAACTTGCGTGAGCTCCAAGAACACCTTCAGTGCGACCAGCTGCTCATCCCCCCGGAAGTAGTACGGTGAGTGTCCACCTGGCTCTGGAATCCGGTATCCATGCACATGTTCAGGAGTGCAAGCCTCGAAGGTTGCGTGCGGTGGGCGGCTGGCTCTTCTCGGTGCCCAAGCAAAACTGATTAAGGCACGGGTTTGCGGTTCTGCTTCTGAGCCGGATATGAGAGGGGTTCCCTGGTGTGCAGATGAACCGTGTTTTGAATGAAAATGTTCCCGGAGTGGCAGGCACAGGGGCTCTGCAAGACAGCTGAATGCTGAATGCCTCGCCAGAGTGTCTGTGGCAAGCCAGGGCACAGGGTCATTCAGCAGAATAGGCGCTGCCTCAGGCCTGGGCCAGGCAGGTCAGCTCCAGCGGGGCTCCTGAGCCTGGTCAGCCTCTGAGCACTTCACTTCTCTCCGAGGGTGCAGCGCCCTGCCCAGGATGCCTGAGGTGGAAATCAGAGAGATAGCATATGGAGGGGTCCTATTGATGTTAACTGGGGGCCTGTTCCCCCCCCTCCCCCCACAGCACTGGGAGATGGCTTCCATAGCTAAAAGGCTGTTCCCGTGTGACGTGACGCTCTCCTGTTGTGTCCACAGCTATGACGAGAAACTACAAAACCTACACAAAGGCCAGCCGTCCCCTCCCACCAAGACTCCACCACCTCGGCCTCCTCTGCCCACCCAGCAGTTTGGAGTCAGCCTGCAATAGTAAGTGATGGGAGGTTGGAGGCTACTCTGCTACCCTGAACGCTGGGACCCCGCTGTATCCTGGGAGGTTGCCCCAAGCCTCTGCATCCAGTGGCTAAAGTTTAACTCTACAGGAGAGATTAAAGGGTCAAGTCCCCACTGAGTGGAGCTGAGGGCCCACTACTCTGTGTGTGTCCAGGCAGAGCACAAGAGCTTTCTGGTCACCTTTCAGTTCTGCCCTGCAGGCCTCTGGCTAGGACCCCCCCCCCCCCCTTCCAAGTGAGCTGTGCTCGTGGGACTTCAGTGGGACAGATTTTTGGTGAATCTGTCATCTCCTATTTGCTTACCAGGCCAGCTTCACTCCCATCACCTTGGGCCCCTCCTCCAGAAGCCTTCCCTGGTGCCCCTAGCCCCGCCCCCATCCAGGCTCCTCTGTGCCTTGCCCTCTGGGTGGTGAGTGTGTCCTTCTTTGGGTCCCCTGCTTTGGTAGTTAAACCTGCTGGTGAAGATCCAGGGCAATGCTTTTTGTTTTGTTTTGGTTTTGTCTTGGTTTTTCGAGACAGAGTTTCTCTGTGTAGCCTTGACTGTCCTGGACTCGCTTTGTAGACCAGGCTGGCCTCGAACTCACAGCGATCCGCCTGCCTCTGCCTCCCTGAGAGCTGGGATTACAGGCACCTACAGCACAATCTTGCCTCTAAAGAGAGCTTTCCTTTTCATGGCTTCTCAAAGTAAGCTGCTGGCACTCACAGGTGGTCCATCCATCAGAGATGGCCCCTGGTGGCCACCCCAATGGCAGGGCAGGTGCCTGCAGTAACCACGAGCTCCTCTAGGGGTTGCTGGTGAGAGGCCAGGCCGTGAAGTGGCAGTTTTCACACTGTATCTGAGGCCTCTCTGTGGCCGTTCTTCCTCTAGAGGTCTGCTGACATCCCTAGTGGCTCTTCCGTTCGGAGTTCCTTAGTGAAGAGGCTCCAGCCCTGTCGTCCGAACACTAAAAATGGGGCTAAGAACGCTTGCCACTAAGCCAGAGCATGCTGTATTTCACCACATGCTGTGGTGTCGTGTGTGCCTGTGATCCCTACACTGGAGGCAGAGACATACCTGGGCTCACTGGCCAGCTGGCCTTCCCTAATCAACACATACTGGGCCAGTGACGAATGGCACCCCAGGTTGTCCTTGGCAGCACCTCATACTCGCAAGCGCACATACACACAACCCCTTGAGAAAGAAAACCAAGTGTAATGCACAGATTTGTACAATGTGTGCCTGAGCGGCGACGTGAATGGGAAACTGTTGGTGGCTGTCATCGGCCTCTCAGCACTACTGTGTGGCTAGCTTCAGGAAGACTTGGTTTTGGTGTATGTGTGTGTGTGTGTGTGTGTGTGTGTGTGTGTGTGTGTGTGTGTACCATGTACGTGCCTCGTGCCCACAGGGGCCAGAAGAGAGCATCAGATCCCCTGGAACCATAGTTATAGATGCCTGTGAGATGCCGTGTGGGTGCTGGGAATCAAACCTGGGTGCTCTAGGGGAGTAGATAGTATTTGTAACCACTTAGCCACTGTCTCTCCAGCCCTGGAGAGGCCTGGCTTTGTCTACCTCAGATGGGAGGGATTGGTAGGCCAAAGAGGGAGTTCTGCGCAAATCTAGTCTGCAGACCAATGTGTTGATGGGGTCACTCATGGGGGCACAGGTGACTCAGGTGGCTGCACCGCTGAGAAACCCCAAAATCCAGCAGGGGTGACAGCTCAGGAAATCGGCATGCCTGGCTCTCCCTGTGGGACTTGCAGACAGCTCTAAGAGTCTCCTCCGCCCAGTAGTTGCTCACTGTTTATATAGCCTAATACAAGCCTCGTGAGTCCTGTAAGTTTCTGGTGAGCGCTGTGAGCCTTGTGGAGCTCCTTCCTCCTCCTTTTCTTCCCTACTCCAGGAAGGGACATTTCATTATGTGGCAAGCAGCTGCACAACCAGGTCACCTGGGACACCTTTGGTCTTGTGACTTGAGTGTTTGTAGGATATGTAGACACAGTTGTCAGTGGACAGGAGGCTGCTGGGACTGTTACGTTGCCAAAGTCATTTCTGTTCCAAGGCCAGTTACTGCTTTTAACAATCAGTACTTCAAACAAACAGGTAGAACTGGGGTGCAGCCTGGCGGCACAGTGCCTGCCTGGTATGTGTTATCGCCGCGGCCACTTCAACACCACACAGAAAAAGCCACTTCATTATCTCTTTAGGGAACAGCGAGCAACATCAGATGCCTTTGAATACATTCCGTGCACGCCACTTTAAAAGATAATCTGTGTGATTGCTTCTTTAAATTAATATTTTATGCTGTCTCATTGCCAATGACTATAATAAAATGGCAATAAACGTATTAAATAAAGCACCAGATACGTAATTTGTTTGGACTGTGAATGAATGGAAGACATTAAAATTCATAACCAAAGCCTATTCGCCAATGTTAATTTGCTGATTTAAGTTCATAACAGAAAACCATTACTTGGAGCGAGCTGCTTTAAGCCAACAGAGGGCAAATTCAGGGAGTCAGAGGTTTTACCCTAGGGCTGGACCAGGGCTTGGAGGCGCTTGCTCAGCATGTGCGAAGCCCTGGGTCCCATCTCCAGCACTGCAGAAATACACAGGCTTGCTTGCCATCCCCAGGGTGGGAAAGATAGAGATGTGTGAGTCTCCTCTGGGTAGCTGTGGGTCTGGGTAAGAGAACGGGTTGAGCAAAGCTCTCTAAGTTTAGGAAGTCCAAGCTAATTGACTTTACACAACCAGTTTCTCTGTGTCTACAACCAGTTTCTCTGTGTCTAGAGACGAGCCACTACCTTCCTCACTAACCCTGCTCAAGAGTCTTGCAGCCATGGGCCTTGCCACAGAACCTTCCCTGATAGCTCCACACGTGTGAGGCTGTGCGAGGCTCCTCTCCCACTCTCCCCCACATACATACATCACATCCTCCAGATGTTCCTCAGAGTAAAATGCAGTGTCCAGATGCAGGACTGACCCACACATACCTCTAGGAGCTGTGCCTAAATTGTTGGGTAAGCTTTCTTCTAAGTGTGCGATTCTGTGGGTTAGGGTTGTCATAGCCATGGGCAACTGTCCACATTGTCTAATGCCAGAACATTCATGTCTGTTGCCCTTCCTCCCTCACAAACCCCTCATAGTCGTGAGCCCACTTTCCATCTCAAGATTCTAGACATTTCATGTAAATGGAGCCACAGCACACGCGTGGCCACTTTTAGCTGGAATTCTTCTGCCTGGTGTCATGCTTAAGGGTGTAGCTGGTTGTGTTTATTGTACAGACACTGTTAGGGGTGCTGTTAGGTCTCTAGCGATTGCTGGGCATCTTGGTTGTTTCTGCCTTTTCATTGTTATGCATAACGGTGGCCTGAAAACCCACATCCGAGATTGTGAGCTTCCGGGTTTCCGATTCTCTGGGGTCTACAGCTAGGAGCCGTGTCCCTGGGTTGCACGGTGTTATCGGGGAGTTGTGAGAATCTTCAGAGCTGGAGCCTGGTAGCTAGGGGGAGGGACCTTGAGGTTTACAATCATGCCCTACTTCTTGCCTCCGTTGTTTCCTGATCCCCGGTGGTGTGAGGAAGCTGTGGGTGCCCACTGGCACCATGAGCTGGTCCTAGGGGTCATGCCTCTCCACCATGAGGGACTGTGTTTCTTCAAACCGTGAGCCCAAGTAAGTTCTTGCTCTGTTTAGTGGCTTTTTCTTAGGAATTGTGATGAGAAAAGTGGCTAATCCCTGGGGTGATGTGTTCCACGAGGACCCCCCCCCGCCGCCTGGCCATTTTCTAAGGTGGCCCCAATATTTCCCATTCCTACCAGCAGCTTGAGTTCCAGCTCCTTCATGAGGCTGTCAACACTCATCATTGTCACTCTTTATGGTGGCCGCTCCGGTGGGCACCGAGGGGGAGTCACCGAGTCTCCGGTTTTGTTCTTGTAGCTCGCAATTCAAAGTGTCTTTTTAAAATATAATTGGCTGTCTACATCACTTCTTTGGAGAAAAGTCCTTTGAGTTTTTGAAGAAAAGAAGAAGAAGAAGAAGAAGAAGAAGAAGAAGAAGAAGAAGAAGAAGAAGAAGAAGAAGAAGAAGAAGAAGAAGAAGAAGAAGAAGAAGAAGAAGAAGAAGAAGAAGAAGAAGAAGGCGGCTGACTGTTCTCCCAGAAGACCCAGGTTCAGTGCCTAGTTCCCTTACAGAAGCTCACAACTGTCTGTAACTCCAGTTTTAGGAGTTCTAGCGCCTTCTTCTGGCCTCTACAGGCACTGCACACATACGATGCACAGACACATGCATATGTAGATAGATAGATAAAATACAGTTTTAAAAATACATATGGGTGTTTTGCCTACATGTATGTCTACGTACCACATGTATACCTTGTGGAGGACACAAGTAAGTATCAGATCACTTAGAACTGGAGTTGGGGATGGTTGTGAGCCACCATATGGGTATCGGGAACCAGAGCCAGATAGGTGTTCTGGAAGAGTGGCCAATGCTCTTAACCACTGAGCCATCTCTACAGCCCCCAGATACTGGATTGTTAGAAGATATGGTTTACAAATATAATCTCCTGTTTTGTAGGCTGCCTTGACATTTTCAAGTGTGTGTGTGTGCGTGCGTGCATGTGTGTATTTGTATTATATAATATACATATATATATACACACACATTATGTGTATATGTGTGTGTTTGTAACACCCTTGGAGCCTCAGATCCCCTGGAGTTAGAGTTACGAACAGCTTCAAGCACCCAGTGTGGGTGTTGGGAACTCAACTCAGGCCCCTCAAGCCCTCTGGGTAGGACAGTGTGCACTCGTGACTGTTGAGCTATCTCTTAGCTTGATTTCAACCCTAGTTGTAACCCACACTAGGCAGTGTGACTTCAAGTAAAATGATTTACCTCTCTGAGATTCTGTTTGTCCTCTATAAAAATGGAGATGAAATGCTGCCACTAGCAGACTCCCAAAGACACGTGATGCAGTCAGCCGCCACCAATCCTTCGGCACTGTCCAGCTGTCTTGGCATCCAGGACCTCCCTGGCTGACTCTGTGGCCAAGGGGCTCTGTGGTGGTGGGAGCCACGGCCATTCCTCCTGCCTTGGGAATTGAATAACTATCTTAGAAGTCTGGGATAGGCTCAGAAGACAATGACTGTTTTGGAGGGCTGGGAAAGCCAGTGCCCTGGGACACGTGCTCACATTCCCTGCGACCAGCCAACCAGCTTCATTGCAGTAGCCACCCCCTCCCCGTCCCGCACTCCCCTGTTTGTGCATTCACCACATGCGATGCATGCACAAGTAGGAAGAAGCCTGCTCTGACTGACGGCAAGCCCTTCTCCCAGGGGACAGGCAGGGCTCGTGAGCAGAGTCTCCGCAGTGCCTTCCAGGCAGATGGCTGGACATTGCTCTGTCTCTCAGACTACTCCTGGGGATGCCCCCATGGAACCACAGCTCAGGCAATGGGTTTAATGTGCCCCGAACATCTTTACAGAGACCCGACCCTGCTCTGTGCCATTGAGGTGCCCAGGAGGGACATGGTATGACATCGCCCCATTGCCCTGGGCACACTCACCCAGGCAGGACGTGAGTGGGGCCCATCTGCTCCCCTGCGTGGCATAATTGTTATTCTAAGCACTGACTTTATGAGTCCATGGAGCAAGCCTCTCTCTGGGCCAGCGAGTAGGAACTGGAGGGGGACACTTGGAAATGGGGGGTCCTTGCAGAGACTCAGACCTGGGGGTACCCTACAGATAGCGACTTCTGGTCAGGCTCCTACTTGCTGTATGCATGCTCTGACAGATAGAGGTAGAATACTGCTTCTTAGGTCTGCAGGCTAGTGGACCCGAGATTTTGGGAATTTTTCTCTCCTTAGGGATCTGGGTTTTCTCTGCCGCCAGAGGAGGTGGGGTTGGACGGTCCCAAAGGCTCTTCCTATCCAAAGATCTGTTTTAAGTAGCAAAGTGCAGCGAAACCCCAGGCAAAAGGGTCCTTAGTGGCCCAACCTTGTCTCCCATGCTGAGCAGGACTCTCCAAGAATGGTGACCAGCCTGCTCTTTCGCTGTATGACCTGGACGGTCACCGCATCTCCCTGGGTCTACTTGTTTTCCTTCTGCCATGGGCAATTTGTGTTCTGCCTGGGGACACCACTCAGTCCTGGCAGGAGAATCTTCTCTGCCATCAACACCATTGTCTCCCTGTTTAACAATGCCCTTAGATGCCCCAGGCCCTGGAGAGGTGCTGCCAGCTTCCTTATTTTTCAGAACTAAGGAGGCTGAGGCCCAGGAGGCTAAGGGACTGCCTGGCAAGAACACAGCTCTGGCTGGGCGTGGTGGCGCACGCCTTTAATCCCAGCACTCGGGAGGCAGAGGCAGGCGGATCGCTGTGAGTTCAAGGCCAGCCTGGTCTACAAAGCGATTCCAGGACAGCCAAGGCTAACACAGAGAGACCCTGTCTCTAAAAACCAAAACAAACAAACAAACAAACAAACAAAAAAGCCCACAGCTCTGGGGAGGCCTGGCATGGGACATCTGGCTCCGGAGAAAGCAGTGGTACAGCTCCACTGCCCTGGTTCTTCCTCACCAGGGACACCATCTCCTCCCTGACAGGTGGCAAATAGGAAGCTGACATGGGACAGGCTGTGCAGGGCCCATCCATTCCTGGGCAGGGCCAGCCTCATGGCTACTCAGTGGCTATACAGGGTCCTACATGTGCGGCTTTAGCAGAGAGAAAGATCTCCGTGGCACCAACAACGCACACAGTCAGGATATATGTGGAGGCCATCGCTGCTGTGATGTGGGCATTGTGGTTGAACTAAGCCAGGCATGTAAGGTCCGTCCCTAACATCCCAGCACTGCCCACATGAGACTTGCTGGCTGCTTGCAGAGTGACAGCATCACTTTGGAGGACATTACGATGTGCCACCCTGATGATCCCTCAGCCAGCTCTGGAGGCAGGCCTCACATCACACTCACTTAACAGAAGGGAAAACAGGGTCTCAGGGAGGTCAGTGCTGGCTGAGGCTGGCAGAGCCAGGGCCATGGTCCACACTCCACTCCTCTGCTCTCTGCCTATGACTGGATTTATACTCCGAGTGGGTTGTTACTGAGCTCATGTGTTCGTGGAGGCCTTGACAATGTAAGTGACAGCATGCACAGAGTAGTGAAGAGGTGAGATTCTGGAGCTTGCCTAAGTTCAAATCTCAGCTCTGCCCTCAACTGAGCAAGTCATGTAACCAATCTGTGCCTCAGTTTCCCCATCCAAGTTCCAGTCAGCCTAAAACATTCATCTCAGTTTTGTAGAACAGAATGGGTGTTTTATGTACCTGGTTCTTGTATCCCAGGGTCCTGATCCACTTTCCTTGCAGTTCTTGGCCTAGCCTCACAAGCAGCAAGTGTGTCTCAGTCAGCTGTCACAGGCAATGCTGTGTAACAAGCTGTCTCCACCTCAGCATGTTACAGCAGCAGGCATTTTTTTTCCTGTGTCTCAGTCACTTCTTGTTGTTGACGCTGTGTAACAAGTAGTCTCACACTCAGCATGTTACAATAGACATTCTTTCCTGGGTTCCATGAAGTGTGCAAAGCAACGGGGTTTAACTCACTTTATGTGTCAATTTTGTCATTTTTGATACCCATACCAGAGGAGTGGCCTCCACCTGGGACATCTGTTCTCCCAGTAGGGGGCTGAAGTAAGTATGGCCCAGTCAGGAGATCTTGTAAAACATGTGTATTGTGTCCGCTTATGTCTCACAGCTGGTTGTGTGGGCAGCCCATGGCCAGTGTGCAACTTCCTGCAAGTGAAGTGATGCAGAGACACTTTTCCTAAGACACTGTAGCTCCCTCCATCACCGTCCCAGTCGGCACTAGATGCAAAGGACTCAGAATCTGTGTGAATCCTTCCAGCTATCTGCTGTTAACTGTGTCTCAGGCCCCATGTTTTCACCATGTACTTTTGTTTTAATTTTTCAAGACAGGGTCTCTCTGTAGTCTCGACTGTCCTGGAACTTACTATGTAGACCAGGATCCACCTGCCTCTGCCTCTCCCTCCCAAGTGCTGGGATTAAAGGCACGTGCCAACAAGCCCAGAACGTGCTTTTTTACAATTGAATGAGCACCTAGTCTAGTCTCCTGAGCCCACGCTCACAGTTAGACTTTCTTGTACCTCTGTCTGTCTTCTTGTCTGTAATGCTTTCTTCCCATCCCTCAAAACCCCCTCATTGAAGTAGCCCCTTGGGGGAAGCCTTCTGCCCCTCAGCATTTCCCACACCGTATTCTGGGTGGAATTCCAGCACTGTGCTATCCTTCCAATGTCCTTCTCGTGACTGCTTCATGGAGGCTGAAGGCTGAGTCTCTCCCTGGAGATGCCCTGATGTTGTGTATTTTCTCTTGAATGTGGAACCCGAGGGCCTTCCCCTGGCTGCACCTGCCATCAAGGTCTGACGTGAATAAGGCAGTATTTCCTTCTCCTTCAGCCTCAAAGACAAAAACCATGGTGAGCTCATCCCCCCGGTGCTGCGCTGGACAGTGACGTACCTGAGAGAGAAGGGTAAGGAGCTGGCTCTGGCGGGGACACACGACAGCGCCTTTCCAAAGGGGCTTCGTTTCAGCTCCTGAACACCCCACAGGCTAGGGGCTGCTGTAGCTGTGATCCAAGCAAGCAGTGGTGTGCAGGCACAGTGTCCTCTGGTGTGACCTCAGATGGTCTGGCTTTAAATACTTCTGTGTGTTGTGTGTGTATAGTGTGTGTATATGTGTATGTGCCTGCATGTGTATGTACGCTCATGTGTACATGTGTGTGTATAGTGTGTGTGTGCCTGTATGTGTGCATCTGTATGTATATGCTCATGTATGCATGTGTGTGTGGTGTGTATGTATATGTGTGCGTCTACATATGTGTGCATGTGTGTATAGTGTGTGTGTGCCTGCAGGTGTGCATATGTATGTGTATGCTCATGTATGCACATGTGTGGTATGTGTGTATGCATGTGTGTGTGTGGTAGGTGTGCACATATCTTGGATGTGCCTCATGTTCTGGCTGTGTGACCTTGAGCTACTTGCTTACCTTTTCTGGGCCTCCATCTCCTGGTCTGTCTAGTGGGCTTAAGAGGAATGACTGATAGACACTGTTGCTGGGTATATGTAGTAAGAATTCTGGAATTTTGATTTCTTTAAAAACACAAAAATGCTATAAAAATGTGCTTTTATTTTAACCTCAGGAGTAGGGGTGTTGGGCTGCTTTGGACTGTTCACAGCAGCTGACCATGATTTGCCTCGTGCTCTAGCAGAAACTTGATGCCAACTGCAGATAGTTTCTGTAGACTGTGTGGTGTTTGGAATTCTGGGAATTTTTTGGAGGATATATAAATGGTGGGGCCCCGAGAGGCAGGGTGGGTGGTTGTTGGCCAATCAGTTGTGGCTTGTTAGTAGTCATGCTCAAAGAAGAAACAGAAAGAAAAAATTAGATTCAAGAATATCTGTTTGTGTCTCTCCACCTCTGTCCTTGTTTCTCTCCTATCTAGTGATAGGGGTTGAAACCTGGGGGATAAAGGGTGGGAAAAAGAAGAACCCACAAAGTAGCAAAGACTGGCTATGGGTATGTGTCCCCCCCTGTGAGCAGTGGGTTCGTTGACCAGGTTGAGCCTGGGTCTGCAGGCCCCACGGCCCATGCCCTGTGGCTTGGAAGGCTTGGGCCCCACAGCTTTCTGAGACTGTGGCTGATAAGCAGAAAGAAATATTGCAGGCGCAAAGACACTACGGCCACCTTGGGTGTGGATGTGCATGAATGTGGGTCTGTGGAAAGGGGGTTGCTGCCCAGTGTCACCGTCTACCCTGGGATGACTTCCTCTCCTGGCTGTGAAGCCAGCAGAGGCCTGGCGGGGAGGCAGCCAACCGGTGATGTTGGATAGAAGGAGAAAGGCTGAGCATTTTCTCCAGGCTCACATAGCTGCTAGGATGCAGGGGCCCCTGGAGCCCCGGCCTGTGTGTTTCTGCACTCCTTTCTCTTGGGGAAGAAGTCGGGGAGGGACTGGAGATGGAAAAGCCTGACCTGTCGCCACAGGAGGTTGATGCCCCAGACGGGGGAGTCACAGACTCTTGGGAAGCTCTATAGTGCTGGGATCTGAGATGTCTACACCTCTCCCTGCAGGACTGCACACCGAGGGCCTGTTCCGGAGATCGGCCAGTGCCCAGACTGTCCGCCAGGTGCAGCGGCTATATGATCAAGGTGATGCCCCAGACCCCTCCCTCCTGCCAAATTCCCAACTGCCATCCCCCAGTCCTCAGGGTGGCGCTCCATACCTCACCTAGCTCCAGAAACAGGTCTGGGTGGGGCTGCTGCCAGGAACACTAACCACTGTAGAGCACAGGGTCCTGTGTCCCGCCTACCAGGCAAGGCACTGCCCCAGCCCACATTACCTATGTGCCTTCTCCACCGACACCAGGTGGCCACACGGTTTGAACTAACACTGCAAGGTAGGAAAATCACGTTAATGGCTCTCCATGGGTGGCTCCCACCTCAAGCAGAGGATTGGTATCTGAATTGGGGTACCCCTATAATAACACTAAGAAATCATCTACCTTGCTCCCAGGGACACTTGCCCTCTAGCCCTGCTTAAGCCCCAACCCAGCCCCACTTCTGTGATTACATGTTCACTCATCAAATAGTGGATCCACACAACCCAGAACTTTCTGTGTGCAGCCCCAGAGCCAAGGCCCTTTCCTTAGAGCTCAAACCGCCAACAAGAGAAAACCTTACCCTAAGGGAACCATAGCTGGGTCCACAGGCACCCTAGAAGAGGGGTACAGTAGAAGTAAGAGGGAAGCTTGTGGGGACAGAGGTATCCCCAGGACACATAACTGTGACCTACACCTCCTCCTCAAGCTCCCAAGCCACAGGCTGAGTGAGGCGCTCAGTCGTGTCATGTCCTTTGTTCAGGAAAGCCGGTAAACTTTGATGACTACGGTGACATGCACGTCCCGGCCGTGATCCTGAAGACATTTCTGCGAGAGCTGCCCCAGCCGCTGCTGACTTTCCAAGCCTACGAGCAGATCCTGGGGATCACTAGTACGTACCCACTTGAACCCTGGCCTTATGGTGTCCCTGTCTACTGACCCAGGTCAGCTTTGGCCTTGGCTGAGGCAGTGTCCACCCAATCTTGGTCCATTCGTGTCTAGCCCCATAGGTCAGCAGAGGGGAACTTGGGGCCACCCCTCTATTCAATGAAGGTGTAGCCTCTGCTAACATCAAATTGGCCATGCTGTCCTTGGGGTCAGGGAGAGTACTCCTGGCTTGCCTGGTGGCCCTACCCAGGCGGCTGCATCTCTCCTTCAAGTGAAGTGTGAAGGCCCTTCCTGGGAGCCCTGCAGAAGCCTTGTGCATCCCGAAGGTTGTAGTCTCCAGGGGCAAAGTGATATTTGGCTTCTCTGCCTGATAGATAGCCAAGGTGGCCTGCGTCCCTCCCATGTCCTCTCTGTGGTCATCGTTCTCAGAAGAGGGGCCTGATGCTATGTCATCTGCAGCCCAGAGCTGGCAGCCCCCTCATTTCCCTGGGAATGTGAATTGTAAGGAAATGCTTTGTCCATTGAGATCGCGAATCGGTCACAGCTCTGTTCCCCAAGATGATGACGTTTGTTAGAAAGCCCTCGAGCTTTTTATAAATGGGAACTCTGTGTCCCAGTGGGAGCGTTCATACAGTTTCAGGGTCTCTTGGTCACTGCACAAACTCAGTGGGAGGAGAGTGGTGTGTCAGAGGTTAGGGGTACAGGAACAGAGTCGCTTGAACACCTGTGGGTGCACCCGAGTCTCAAGGAGCTGTGTGAGCATTTGTTCATGGGTGATTTTTTAAAAAAGATGTATCTATTATGTATACAGTGCTCTCTGCCTGCATGTATACCTGCAGGCCAGAAGAGGGCATCAGATCACATTATAGATGGTTGTGAGCCACCATGCAGTTACTGGGAATTGAACTCAGGAGACCTCTGGAAGAGCAGGTGGTGCTCTTAACCACTGAGCCATCTCTCCAGCCCCCATGGGTGATTTTTTTTTTAAGGTGCTTCAGTTGGAGCCACCGAGCCACTTGCTCTGTCTCTTTTAAATTTTTCCTCTCAGAAATGGTCTCACTATGAAGCCTAATCTGGCCTTGAACTCACCATCTTTCTGCCTCAGCCTCTAAGTGATGGGATTATAGGCCTCTGCGGCCACACTTGATCTAGCTTTTACTCCAAGGCTATAGTGAGGGTCTGAGGACATAGGTCGGTTGCTAGGGTGACTGCTTAGCAAGCACAAAGCACAGGGCTCCGTCCACAGCATAAACAACATCTAGATCCCAGTCCTTGGGAAGTGGAGGCATGAGGTTTAGGAGTTCAAGGGTAACCTCAGCTACATAGCAAGTCTGAGGCCAGCCCAGGACACTTAGTACCCTGTCTCAAAACAAAACAAGACTCAAATGGAGGCCAACTGAAGGAACCGAGGGGCTCTGTGTGAAAGAGTTGCACCCAAGAGCCCTCCCACCCCTCCCCTGAACGTGGGCTTTCCTTCAAGAACAACACTCACTGAGAACCATAGGCAGACACGCTTATTGTAAAGGAGGCCAAGGAGTGAATGCTTTATCCTTCCCCGGCCATGCAGTCTCCCTGGGAGCTGCTGGCTCCATCCTTGTAAGCCACCAGCAGCCCTAGGCTACAGTTGCGTTCAAGTAACGTATTACCGAGAGCTGGCATGGTGGTGCCAGCACTTGGGAGGTAGAGAGAGCAAACAGAACCGTTATTAACAAAAATACGTACTGGCCCAGATGTGGACTGCTGTCCGTGCATAGATTCCCAGCCCTGGTCTAGCTTTTTCCTGTTTGCACAGTGACCTGCTTCCCAGCAGGCGGCAGTTTCTATAGCCGTTGCACAGAGGAGGAAGGAGTCTGGCAGAAGTAGTGGGGTGCTGAGCAGAGCCAAGTGGCCAGGCTGTCCTTGAGACTGTGCTCCCCCCGAGCCAGCAGCCTTATGTCATTGCAGGGGTGGAGAGCAGCCTGCGTGTGACCCACTGCCGCCTGATCCTGCGGAGCCTTCCAGAACACAACTACACCGTCCTCCGCTATCTCATGGGCTTCTTGCATGACGTAAGTGGGGCTAGCTGCTTCCCAAGAGGAGGACGGCCAGCCCCAAGACTGGCCCTGGGAGCCTCTTTACAGCAGTCCCTGCACAGGCCAGCCCTGTTGGCCTCAGGTCTAATATCACAGCCACCAAAGGATTTCACTCAAGGCCCAGGGAGCCTCCTCTGAGAAGCCTGAAAACCCAATCAGATGCCTAGGGATGGGAGCCAGGAGGGACAGAGGGGCAGTCTGTCATATGATGTTGCATTCTTGGCTTTGTGTGTGTGTGGTATATATGCATGTACATGTTCATGTGTGTGTGTGTGTGTGTGTGTGTGTGTGTGTGTGTGTGTGTATGTATGCACACGTGTGTGCATGAATATATGTAGATTGTATGAGGAGGACAAAGGTTAATGTTGGAGGAATCCCTCAGTCACTCTCATTTTTGGAGACAAAAACGCTTACCAAACCTGGATGCCATTTATTCAGCCAGACACTGCTGGCTGGACAGTGAGCAGTGAGGGCCAGGGATCTGCCTGTCATCGTCCTCCAGTAACTCAATGCCCAGACTGCAGACGTGTGCCATCACTCGCTCTTCCTTCCTTCTTTCTTTCTTTCTTTCTTTCTTTCTTTCTTTCTTTCTTTCTTTCTTTCTTTCTTTCTCCCTTCCTCCCTTTCTTGTTTTCTTTCTTTCTTTTCCCCCCAAGACAGGGTTTCTCTGTGTAACCCTGGCTGTCCTGAAACTCACTCTGTAGACCAGGTTGGCTTCGAACACAGAGATTCGCCTACCTCTGCCTCCTAAGTACTGAGATTAAAGGTGTATGCCACCTCCGCCTACCCCAGCATCACACTTATTTTTCTTTCTTTCTTTTTTTTTTTTTTTTGGTGGGTGCAGGAAGTTGAAGCCAGGTCCTGTGGCAAGTGCTTTAGCCGTCGAGCCCATCTCCCCAACCGCCTACCCCCACCATCACAAGATGTTCTGTCTGGTCGGTTACCTCTCACACAAGCACGAATGCACTCAGACCCTCTTAGTGGGAGAACGAATTCCTCAGGCTTCCTCAGGCAGGCGGGCTCTGGTGTGAGCTGTTCTTCCTTCCCACACAGGGCTCAGGTCTTCTTTGCCTTCTGGGCTCAGCTTCCTCATCTGTGAAGTGGGGAGTACCGAATCCTACTTCTCCAGGTGGCTGTGTAGGCCAGGAGGATGGGAGCCCTCAGCACTGAAAGCAACTTTCCTTCTCACCACTGTACCCAGGAGCCTGAGCTCCGTTCACCATCCATACCACCCTGGAGCCAGAGGGTGCTGGGTGCACTCCCCCACCAAACCCAGCCTGCCAAAGTGGAAGGGGAGTTGATGAGGCCCTCGGGACATTCTAGAAATCAGACTGTGAAGTCAGAGGGTCCCCGCAGTGTCAAAGCCAGAACCTTTCACAGACGGGGAAAACTCAGAAACCGAGGCCCCAAGTGGAGAAGCGGCTACACTAGATTTTGACACTGGCTGAGGCCTCCATTCCAAAACTCTTATTTATTTATTTGTTTGTTTGTTTGTTTATTATTTGTGTGGATGTGAGCGTGTGTATGCGTGTGTACATGTGCCACAGCACGCACACTTAGAGATCAAAAGACAGCTTGCAGCGAGCAGGCTCTCTGGGCCACCATGTGGCTCCCACGGATTAAGCTCTAACTACCAGACTCTGCAGAAGTTACCATAACTCACCAGCCCCACTGTTGTTTTTTGAGATGGAGTCTTTTCACTGGCCTGGAACTTGCCAAGCTGGCCCGTGAGCCCCCGGGGATCCACCTGGTTCTGCCTCCCCAGTGCTGGGGTGACAAGTGTGCGTCATGGTGCTCAGATTATTCTGGGGCTCAAATTCAGGCAAATGCTTGCTGAATCTTCTCCCCAGCTCACCCCTCCCCCTCCAGAGCTCTCTCTACCAAGCCAGTCTCCCTCGGGGGAGGGGGGTGGGGGTGGGTGGGTAAGGATGGAACGCAGACAGCTGATTCCCAGGAGTTCATTTCTCCGTTTTCTGTGTGGCCTCTTCCAGGTGTCTCGGGAGAGCATTTCAAACAAGATGAACAGTTCAAACCTGGCGTGCGTGTTCGGCCTGAACTTGATCTGGCCGTCTCAGGGCGTGGCTTCCCTGAGCGCCCTGGTGCCTCTGAACCTGTTCACAGAACTGTTGATTGAGTACTATGACAAAGTCTTCAGTGCCCAGGAGGCCCCCGGGGAACACACCCAGGACACTGTGGAAATGCCACGGGCTATCCCTGTCACCGAAGGATTCACGAGGACGGGCACTCCCCGGGCCTCACCATACCTGTCACGCCTCCGCATCCCCTGATTGACTGGAGGCACTTCAACATGGAGGTGACCCCTTGCAATCTATGCCTCTGTGCCCCTGTTTGTCTTATGAACTTGTCGTCTGTCTGTCAGAAGACGCAGGAATTAAATGGACCCGGGACTTTTTGTGCTTCCGGTTGCCGGGAGCATCTTGGTTCTGGGCTGTTGCTGAAACGAGACACAAGTGTGAGGTCAACTGCTCTGACCCACAAACCCAGTGTGACCTAAGGGACATGTGAGTTTGTGGACTAGGGGTCCAGAGCAGTCACCGATGCTGCAGGGAGGCTCTGGGCTTGTTGTTCCCACCTGGACAGGGAAGGGCTTATAACACACACACACACACACACCCGTTCCCACCTGGACAGGGAAGGGCTTATAACACACACACACACACACACACACACACACACACCTTTCCATTCTGGAGACTCCAGTGGTGGTAAAGAGGCTCGAGCTAGGAATTATATCCCTACCCGCAGCACTGTCAGCCTCAGCAAGTGTGTTTCTGCTTGACTCCTGTCTGGGCATGGAGCAAAGAGAAAGCTGAATACTCACCCGGAAGTGGATGCTGGTTTATTTGTATCTGTCACTGAGCAATAATGCAGCGGCCACATCATCTACTAGACACAGAGTCGCTCCCTGGCCAATTAGGCTGGACTGGTTGGCCAGCAAGTGCCAAATGCCTGCCTTTTTTTTTTTTTTAAATGGGTTCTGAGGCTCAAGCTCAGATCTTCTGGCTTATATGGTGATTTTTGGGTAGGTGGTGTGTAACTCACTCTTGCAGTTCTTGAGAGTGAGCTTGTAGGTGACATTGCGTCACACCATGGAAAGGTTGGACACTGGTGGGTATATGTGAGATTAAAGTAGACTCCAAAGACCTGGCCTGACCCTGCTGTTGGGATGAGTCTATTGAGTCGTCAGTGCCTTTGGTTTCAGTGCCTTCTGGATTCTTACCCCTAGGCAAGCTGCAGTCGCATGTGTCAGCTGCCCCATTGCCTGCCCACCATGCTCTGTAGTGCTCTCTGCTTTTTCTGTCTTTCTTGGTCACCCGAGGCTGTAAAATAAACTTTGTTCGCCTGTTTCAGTTGTTGCCCGGGAGGCTTACTGCCTCCATCTCCTAACCTAGGCCTAGTCCTAGTCCTGGAAGCTTCCAGACTCCATACAATCTAACCTAGGTCTAGAATGTTTTTAGCCTCTGAGACTTACTGCTTAATGAGCTCACCCTTTCTTGTTCTTACCGAGCTCTGGGCTGGCTGGTTCACCTCAGCTGTTCTGGCTCAAGCGCCTCTCCCAGCTGATTTATTTAATCTGGCTTCTCTTTTGGCCCAGAATTGCTCTGCTTGGCCTCAAACTAACTCCAACAGTCTCTTCTAATCTTCCAGCTTGTTCTGTCTTCACCTGTGTCTAAGTTGCTCTCTCTGCAACCTGTCTATTACTGTCCCAGTAAAACTGCCTGCCTCTCTCTGCCCACCCCCCTCTCTGAATTACCTCTTAAGTAGCTTCCCTTTCCTCTCTCCTCCTGAGAGTTGGGCATGTCCTATTCTGTCAGATCTTCTCTGATTCGTCACTTTTCCTGGCACTCAATTAGACATCACTTTCAAACATGGGTGCTTTCTTCTACAAACTAACTTTACCTTCATTGTTTGGGCTAAAGGCATGTACCCCCATGCCTGGCCCTAAGATTTTTCTTTCCCTGCTACTTGCTCTATACCAGGCTGGTCTTGAACTCAGATCTGTTTGCCTCTGTCTCCTTGATTAAAAACATGTTTGTATTCCAGCCAGATCTCACAGACCTAGAAGGTCTTTGGATGTGATCTCTTGCCAGAACAGCCATGTTCTGAACTAAAATTCCTCTACACGAGGCCACATGGATTCTTCTGGGCTTCATGAAACTGTGGCTTTTTTCTTTTTTCCTATTATCCTACAGAGTTTTTCTTCTCCCCCACCTTTTTTTCTTTATTTTTTCCTTTTATTTTTCCTTCTCTTTCTTTCCTCCATACTGTTTTTATTTCTTTCTTCTCTACCATTCATTCTTTCTCTTTGCATCTTTCTTTTTTCCTTTTTCTTTCTTCCTCTCTATTTTCCCTCCTCCCTCCCCTCCCCTCCCTCCTCTCCCCATCCTTTCTTCTTTCTAACAACCCTTCCTCTCTGACCCCAAACATTCAAACAAAGTGGGCTCCCAGCATGGCTCAGGATGGAACCCGAGGCAGCCAGCCCCCATGTCCTGTCCACAGCCTCTGGGAAGGCCACCATGCATCTACACACACACACACACACACACACACACACACACACACACACACACACACACACACACACACACACCCCTCCATGGCGTCAGCACTCACAGAATGCTGAATAACCCCAAAGGGTCTCAGAGTTCTGCTGCCAGGGAGAAAGAAAGGAAGAAAGAAAAATGATGACTCCCTTAAGAGCCCGCCATTGTGAGCCCCGAATTAACAATGACATTAAATCAAGCCTCATGCATTATGCAGCGGGGTTTACAGGGGAAAATGTGTTTCTGTGAAATATATGTTTCAAATTTCCTGACTTGGAGAGGTGCCCCCAAGATGGTCTCCTGCCGCTCCTTTGATAACAGTTTCTCTTCACAATCGGTAATTGTAGAATCCCAGCCCAGCGCTGCATGGCCCCCATCACCTTCCTGTGTCTCAGCACAATTTCCTGGTCCTTCCCGCAGCAAGAGAAAGTGATTACAGGGATCACATGTGCGAAGCACATGACATGTCCCAGCTTAAAACAATACTAACAATGCCTGGATGGCTCCAGGGTCACTCCAGGGTGTTGCCATTGCCAGGACACACAGGACAAATTATCCAAACATTCACTTTCTTTTTTTTTTTTTTGCAGAAATGACAGCCATTTGCAGGGACTGCAGAGGTTCAGCAGGCTGCTGCCCAGAACTTGTGGTTGACAATTCACAAGAATCACAGATACCTGGCCAGATCCACACGCCGGGGTCTGTGATGGTGCGGAATGTCAGGGAGGGAAAATGGAAGTTGGAAAGTAAAAGTCACTCATTGACGGCTGAAGGCCAGATTGACGCAGACACGGAGAGAGCAAATCAGAGCACTATGCGTCTAGGAATGACCCTGAGGCGGGACCAGAGCATTGCTGCAGGTAGATGCAGCCGGCCTGTCCTTAAGGGAGAATAGCATATAAGTCAAGGTGTGTCTCAGGGGTGACTGAAGAGTGTCCGGTGATGAATATGGCCAGAGCTGACCCGTGTGTGTTGATTTGGATCTCAGATTCTTCTGGTGACCGTCTGGCTGGTCAGCTGTCATACCTCTGTGACACCAAAACTTGCAGGAAAATATCACCGAAGGGCATCTCTGCAAGCCCGAATGGTTTTATACACACGGAATGATACAGAAGTAGTTATTAAAAACTGAATGGTGGCGCACGCCTTTAATCCCAGCACTGGGGAGGCAGAGGCAGGTGGATCGCTGTGAGTTCGAGGCCAGCCTGGTCTACAAAGTTAGTCCAGGACAGCCAAGGCTACACAGAGAAACCCTGTCTTGGGGTGGGGGGAAGACAAGCTTTGGTAGATTAAAGGGATTGTACTCAAGCAAAGAACACAATGGAATAAAAATCAATCCTGGCAATCAATGATCTCTGAGGGGGAGGCACCCAAGTATATGAAAGTGTTTTTTAAAAAAAAAGAAGTACACAACTCAGTGTGTTAAAGAAGAATCCAGAACAGAAGCCTCTTCTAGCTCTGCGATTGTGTTTAAGATTTTGTTCTTCCTTACGTGTATGCACGTGCATCTGTGTTGGGGTGTGTGCATATAAGTGGAGGTGTCTAAGGAGGCCCAGCTTTTCAGGTGCTGCATCACCTGGAGCTGCAGTTACAGGTAAGTGCTTGTGAACCACCTGGCGTGGTGCTGGCCACTGAACGTGGGTCCTTTGCAACAGCGGCCACACTGTCTACTAGACACAGTTTCTCCCTGGCCAATTAGGCTGGACTGGTTGGCCAGCAAGCGCCAAATGCCTGCCTGCCTTTTTTTTTATTTTTAATGGGTTCTGGGTCTCAAGCTCAGATCTTCCTGGCTTATATGGCGAGCACTTTGCTGACTGAGCCATCCCCCCGGCTCCCAAGAAAATAACTTGAATTCACGCTCAAAATAATCTAAAGACATGTGGATGTCATAATATATCAACATTTGTGAAGTGTTAAAGCAGGACCTCCAGGGAGAGCTAAAAGCTTGTAGGAAAAAAAAAAAAAGAAAAAAGAAAAGAAAAAGAAATGATCTAAAAGCAATGGCTAGTTCTGTGCCACTGGAGTCAAGGGAAGGAAGATGTACAGAAATTTGGGCTAAGAAGTATGTCCTAGCTTTCTCTCTCTTACTCTCTCGCTTTCTCCCTCCCTCCTCCCCTCTCTTTTCTCTCTCTGTCTCTTGCTCTCTTACTTTCTCCCTCCCTCTTCCCCTTCCTCTCTTTCTTTCTCTCTCTCTGTCTGTCTTTCCCTCCCTCTTCTCTCTGTCTCTCCCTGTCTCTGTCTGTCTGTCTATCTGCCTCTCTCTCTCTCTCTCTCTCTCTCTCTCTCTCTCTCTCTCTCTCTCTCTCTCTCTCTCTCTCTCTCTCTCTCCAGAGTCTTACTATGTATCCTTGGCTGCCCTGGAACCCACTGTTTAGAACAGACTGGCCTCAAACTCAGAAATATGCCTGCTCCTGCCTTCCAACGCTAGGATGAAAGGTGCAAACCATCACGCCTGGCCCTTAGTTTGTTTTCTGTTGCTCTGACAAACCCTACGGCTGAAAGCAGCTTGTGGAAGAAAGTGGCTACCATTGTAGACTCAGGAGTCGAGGGGAACAGCTGTCCAAGGAGCTCTGGAGAGAGCAGAGGCTGGTGTACACTGGAGGTCACCAGATTATGGGGTTCGGTAGGAAGAAGCCTGGAGTAGACATGGACAGTCATCTCAGTCATTCTGAAAGCCACCGAGGTGCCCCAGGGTTCCTCAGAGCCGCACACTGAAAGCAAAGACACAGGACCACCAGGTTTTGAAATTGGGTTTAATGCATCATACAGAAGGAAAACTACACTGGTATATTTAAGACGAACACTTTCTCTAGCCACTATCCACTGGACGGTCCTCCTTGGTCCCAAAATAAACTAAGTCTCAAGACACGTCAGCAGCTCCCCCTCCTGGGTCCAACCTTCCAACATCCTCCCACGTTTCTCACAAAATCAGTCCATCCAAGAAGAAACTCAAACCAACAACAAAAAAAAGAACCTGAAGACCGTTACCTTGCCAGCCGTGCGGTAGCGCACAGTCGGCACCGAGTAACCAATATATAAAGGCGTGCGCCTCACACGGCTCACGTCGTTCATCAATAAAAGAATATAAAAATCTTGTTCAACCCAGTGTAATGTGTATTAAAATAGATTTGTATCCTACAGCACAGTTTCTCCCGGAGTCGTGAAAAATGACAGGACGGAAAGTAGCCGGTGGCGGGATCCCAGCCAGCCTTCCCGCTCTGCACTTGTGTCTGCGTGCACAGGTGTGCGTCTGTGGCCCTGGTGCACGCATGCACGCACGCACGCACGCACGCACGCACGCACGCGCTCACTGCAATTCGGCACCATGTGATATGCTCAGGGGGAGCCCTGCGGCTCCTGGTCGCATGAGTTGTGCTGTGTCCCTCAGGACAGGGTGGGGCTTGCAAGGTGGGCTGCATGGCTCACAGAGTGCGCAGGGACCCCCAGGGCACCTAGGAGCCTACACTCCCTGCAAATGAGGAGACAGCATTGAGGGTAGCATCAAGGGCTCTGGGGTCTCCAAAAGCCAGGCCCCAGAGTGCACCGCCTTCCCCGCGGGATCTCTAAATCCCTTCCAGGTGCTCCACCTGGTCCCTCTCAGGGGGAGGTTACCAATTCCTGTATGGGAGCAGAGACCACCAGATGCCGAGGAAGGCAGGCAGGGGCGCGGTTCACATTACGGATCGTACAACAACAACGACAACAACGAAACGCTATACAAAAAAAAGTGTGAAGCTCTTTTTGGCATAGTGTCTTTAACTGGCAAGAAGTGGGCAGGATGTCTGGGGGCTCCTGCCAAGGGGAGTGCTCTAAAAGCTCCCACTGTTGTGAGGTGAAACCTGCCAGGTGCCTCTCCTGCTGGGTGACAGCTCCTTCTAGCCCAGAACTCCATGAGGAAAATTCCAGGGATTGGCAACAGGAAGAAGTGAGCGGCAGCAAGGACACGTGCTGGGAAAGGATGAGGCAGAGGCCAGGGCAGGCAGCCCATGCAGCGGTGACCCCAGGGATAAGCTGGCCTCTCGCTTGTCCAGTTACATTGACTGAAAGTTCAACATAGTAATACTGATAGGTCAGGGGCCAGCAGGGCACAGGGAGCCCCAGGGCCACTGGAGGACTACCTAGGTTAGCTACCCTCTCCTGTACCAGCGGCTCACCCCACAAACCAGCTATCTGTTGTCAGCTTGCCTCCCCACAGGCCGTGTGTGGCCTAGCATGCCTCACTCTCTGCAGTCGCAAGTCTTCCTCCACAAGAGAGCTGGCCGCACGAAAGCCGAAAGCCAGGGAGGCCTGACAGCCGAGGGTGAGGGCCAGCTGTGCCTCACGTGGCCTTCAGGTGCCCCCTGCAGCTGGTGTAAGGATCTACCTTATGCTGGTTCTGGCTCTAGGATGCTCGTCTCACTCCTTTCTCTCCTCCGTCACTCTGTCTAGTTTATTTTTTTTGTCTAAAATTCATAGAGTTTATGAATTAAGGCCGACAGATTCCCCCCAGGTCTTGAGAGCAAGGTCCCAGTAACTTTCCATGAATCTTAGACAGGTCCCTGGGGTCAGTTTTGGTTCTGGGGTTGCTGGAGGGCAGCGCGCATGGTGGTGGTAGAAGGCTTGGTCCAGGGCCCGGCCAGAAGCGGGGTGGGGCTGGTGGTTGCCATAGCGACCTGAAGCATCTGCTCACCCTGGATCAGTCTCAGAAGGGCCCGGATGCGGTCCAGTGAGGACTGTGTGCCCCTTTGGCGAGCCAGGAGGTTTGTCTTCAGCTCCAGGCATTTCTGTCAAGGGCAGAAGATATTGGAGATGGTCTCAGAATTGAGTTCTGCAGCATCCTGGGCCAGCCACCTTGGTGAGCCCACATTCTCTCACAGAGCCTTCCCCTCACCCCCAGCAGAGCCTGAAAGAGACCAAGGGCCTCACATAAATGGGATTAAATAGATGGCTGGGAGTGAGTGGCATCCTGGCACCGGGGATGCCTGTCCCTGAAAAGCTGCCAGGTTCCATCCAGGCAGGCAGCAGCCACTGAAGCCCACAGAACTTGCCAGCATGGTCTCCTCTCCTGCCTGCCCTCTAGCACACCTTTGGTACTAGCACTTGGGAGGCAGAGGCAGGTGGATCTCTGAGTTCAAGAGCAGCCTGGTCTACAGAGCAAGATCCAGGACAGTCTAGGTTACACACAGAAACTCTGCCTTGGAAAACAAAAACAAAAACAAACAAAGAATGAATACCAGTTGATCCAATGCCTCAGTCTATGTCCCTTTTGTGGCCTCCAAGCTGCCTGAGGCCTAGGGCCTGGCAGAGTAGCGATTTCCTCAATCTGTGGTCAGATGGTGCACAGGAATGATGGGGATGCTCTGGGAAAACGGGGTGAGCTGAGGACTCATAACCCTCTCTATAGCCTATCTGCACCCACCCCTTCTTGTGCTGTGTGTACAAGTATGAACGTGAACTGTGAGTGGAGAGTATACGAGCATGTATGTGTGTGTAGGATTATGTATTTGCACGTGTATATGAACATGTGAGTGGGGCTGTGTGTGAGAGACGGCATGTATGAAGGGTGCTGAGACTTCAGCCAATGTCCTAGTGTCATTGGAGATAAGACAGGAGGCTTCCAGCAGCAGGAAGAGCCCTGGAGCTGCAGGAAGCAGGCAGCCAGGTCCCTGGGAGAAGTGTCAAAGGTTTTGAGAGTTAGGGAGGGGCCCAGTTTTTCCCTCTCCCTTGCTGTGGGGCAGGCGCAGGGGAACCTGGGAACTCTAAGAGCTGAGGCTTTAGCCAGGTAGACAGACTGTTGGAAAGAGCACCGAGGGGATACAATCCTGTGCCATGAGAGGCCTGGTGGGGAGGCCAGCACATCTCTCTGAATGGAATGACCTTCACTACCAAGCCACCAAAGCGGCTTTTCTCCCAAGGGCACTGGGGGGGGGGGAGGGGGCACTGCAGAAGTGGGGCTCTTATCCCAAGGGCACTGGGGAGCACTGCAGAACTGGGGCTCTTATCCCAAGGGCACTGGGGGGCATTGCAGAACTGGGGCTCTTATCCCAAGGGCACTGGGGGGCACTGCAGAACTGGGGCTCTTATCCCAAGGGCACTGGGGGGCACTGCAGAACTGGGGCTCTTATCCCAAGGGCACTGGAGGGCACTGCAGAAGTGGGGCTCTTATCCCAAGGGCACTGGGGGGCACTGCAGAAGTGGGGCTCTTATCCCAAGGGCACTGGGGAGCACTGCAGAACTGGGGCTCTTATCCCAAGGGCACTGGGGGGCACTGCAGAACTGGGGACAAAGGAGCACTGTGCCCTAATCCCTTTGCAAAAAATTTGGGCCAGACACCTGAAGATTGGGTGCAAGGAGCTACAAGAAGTATGGTGCCTGGACTTGGGACAGGGTGGGGACAGAGGAATCCAGGTGACAAGCCTCTCTGGCTTGCTGGGTCCTAGGTCCTGTGGGTGTGAGGGAGAGGCCAGGCAGGGAGCACAGTTCTCACAGTAACACTAACCAGGGCCCCGTGTGAGGCCACAAAAGCACCTCAGATTCCCATTAGCCATGCTGAGGCTCGTGACCTGGCAGGGCCTTGTGCCAGGGCCACGTAGCTGAGAAAGGCAGGTTCAGAATGTCCCCAGCAGCTTGATAAGTATTCCCGGGCAGCATCAGAGCTGTAATCACCCAGGATTTGGTGAGTGGATGGCGAGGTGCCCACCCCACCTGTGCTCACCTTCACAGCTGAGGCCAGCTGCCGGTCCCGCTCCTCCAGCTGCTGGTGCTCAGTCTGCAGCTCGCTGCCACGCTGCAGCAGCTTCTGTTTCTCCTCTTCTTTCACTGGGAGAGAGAGGCCAGACCCACCAAGGGGGAGGTGAGTAGCTGGGCTGCTAGGGACCCGTCCCAGTCACCTATCACTACTCAGAACTCTGACCCAGAAGAACATGGGTTCACCCAGCACCCCCAAGGTCCCATATAAACCCATGGGTTCTTTCCCACTCCCAGGGACACCTTACCTGTCTTGTGGGTGACATAGGAGTGCACGATGGCCAGCATCCCAGTCCAGGGCACACCCTCGTCTTTCTTTAAGGCCTGAGGGGGCAGATGGGGTGATGAGAAAGAATACAGATCCTAGGACTTTCTGAGACCACATCCCAGCTATGTATACCACCACCCCCATCCCCTGCCCACCACCGGAAAGCATGCTCTCTAAGCCACAGATTCCCAGCTGTGACCAGGGGACAGTCGCCGTATCAGCCTGGTTCTCTGGGGGCTGCTCAGTGAGAAGTTTCCATCTAGGTTTCTCTCCCTTGCAGAAGCCAGGGGTGGGTGCCTAAGACCCCCTATCACCTTCTTGTGCATTCTCTGCTCCCGCCCATGCTGGAGGTCACCCAGAAAACTGTCTCAAATGTGCAGGGACGGGATATGAGTCCCTTCTGCCCACACCTTCCGCTGGCACTTGGGGCAGACCCACACGCCCTTGGGTGCCGTCTTGAGGGGCGGGTCCAGGCAGCTGAGGTGGTAGGCCCCCGAACAGGTGCCACAGGGCTGCAGGCTGGCTCCTCGTTTGCAGGCAGCACAGAATTCATCATGAGTGATTTCGCTCTGCAAGAGAAAAGAGGGTGGGAAGCAGCTCAGCCAGGCCCAGGCAACTCCAGAGAGTGGGAGGGAGAGACTCCCGGGCAGAGTGATAGTGTTGAGACATGCTGGACTCCAGCAGGAGGTGTGTGCCCCATGGGTACGGTTCCAGGGCACCCCTATACACCATGCGTGGGGAGTGAGCACAGGAAAGTCAGCACAGCAGGCCCCAGCAATGAGTCTCCTCCCATGGAGTAGGTTAGGGCCCAGCAGTGGTGAGTAATCCTCATGCATACAATGGCTCTCAGGGAAGGGGCTGTGGCCTGATCTAAGCTACACCTTTAGTCCCCTCAGATGCCATCCAGCAGGAACCACTGCCACTCAGGTGAGTCACACCTACATCCACATCCACGATGGGGATAAGGACAGCTGACACCGGATAGAACAGGACAGAACACACAAAGGGCACCCCTATTCGTGCCATGTACCCGGCAGTGCAGTAAGAGATAGGGTCCTTTGTGGCGGAAGACTTGGTTATGTTATGTAAACATGGTTTTGTTTTGATTCCAAGTGTGGGATGTGAAACTGCCTTTAGTTTATTCCCAGCTGATAACAGCCTCCTGAGAGAGCAAGGTGATCTTTGTCAGCTGGGAACGGCCGGGCACGGTCTTTGCCAACTGGAAAACATCCTTGTGCGGACTCTGCACGGGTATAAATAGGAACCCAGAGAGACAGGAGAGAGAGAGAGAGAGAGAGAGAGAGAGAGAGAGAGAGAGAGAGAGAGAGAGAGAGCCTAGAGATACGCTGCTCTGGAGACTGTTTCGAGAAAGCTGCTGCTGATTTATCCCACTGTTGCTGCTGCTGCTGCTGTTTAGCTGGACTACTGGAATCCTGACTACAAAGAGTGGAATCACACCAAGGAGCTGAGTTTAAAATGGTCTACACCCCGCCCCATCCCTTCTTTCTCTCCTTGGGTTGGAAGAGAGGTAGAGACAGTAAGGAACCCCAAATAAAATAGGCTTTAAAAAAAAAAAATCAAAGCCTAAAGCCGTTCTGTCTTTCCCAGAGGCCTCAGCTCTGGAGACTTTGCTCCCCAGCCCATCATCAGGCTGTGAGAAGGAAAGCTCTGCTGATGACGTACAACACCTGTCCTGCCACCCAAAGGGCCCTTGTCCCTGCAGGACTATCAACAGAGTTTCAGACTCCAGTGCTGAAGTGGTAGGAATGGATGGCTCTTGTCACAAGAGACTTGACACCAGAGGTGTCCCCAAAGGAGGCCTCTAATCCAGTGCAAAGACTCAGGAAGGGTGAGGCACCTGTCCAGGGTCACACGGGGAACCAGAAAGAGAGGTGGGGCCAGGACCACAAGCCCCGCCTCCTGCCTTAAAGCGGAGGTCCTCCCAGTACTATGGATGTATGGAAAAGGGGGGAATCTTCTACCACCTTGTGTGTCCCCTGCTGGGGCTTGTGTGGTCTGGGCACTGGTATATTGCTAGACCCAAGGGCACCTGTGTTTACTGCTACAGGGGGATCTTGGAAAGCAATGTGGCCATTCAAAGCCAGCTGTAAGCAGTCCCCTGGGCACGTGAGCATGTGGGACAAGGTTCATTTGGAATTAGATCAGAAACTTGGAAAGGACTGTTGAGATATTTCAGAGCATAGAAGCACCTGGCGCTGAGGCTGAGTTCCTTCCTTAAGACTCACGTGATGAAAGGAGAGACCTGAGCCCCCTCCCCCAGCCCACCCCTGCAAGTTGTCTTCTGACCTCTACACTTGCACAATGGTGCACACGAGTCTACACACACACAGACACACATGCACTCAAGCGCACACAACATAAAGAAACGAAGTGGGTCAGTAAGACGTTACGCACAGGATCCAGGTCCTGACCAGCTAATGCTTTGGGGAACAGGGGTGTGGGCTTTGTGGGTGGGTGGTGTTACAGGATCACAATGGGGTGAAACCCTGGGAATGGGTCCATAGGTTGGGCAATAGAGAACCAAAGATGGGCAGCTCTGTCCAGGGGCATACAGAGAAGCCCAGGCAGAGCCAGGGTAAAGGTCAGGTGGTACAGTGTGAGTGCCAGGCAGTGGAAGGGGGGCGGTTAGGGGGGGAAGTGCTGTCCTCTGCAGTAATGTAGGGCTCAGCCTGGAATGAGGGCACAAGGAAAGCAGATTTGGTGCTGGGCAGGCTCTGGATACCAAGGGAAGGCTAAAGCAATGACAGATGGTCCCAAACCCCTTCATGTAAAGATGGGGGTCACGTACCTTCCAGCAGGGGTCCTCATTGGCTAGCACAGGGAGGAAGAGGGTGGAGAAGATGTTAGTGGGGGTGGGAGGAGCACGGGTCATGGCTGAGGTCCCCCAGGCTTAGTGTGGCAGAGCCCTTGCCCTAGAGCATCATGGGAGTTATCACGAGGCCCAGTGACATCCAAGTTGTCAGAACCACCGTGCGATGAGAGAGGACTCTGGTTTGGTCCTGGTCAGGGACCAGGCTCATTGCATCTGAAGTCACAGTGAGGTGCCCCAGAAACAAAGCTAGAATTCAGATGACCCCTCAGAGTCACCTGCTTCCAGTTCCTTTTGGCTGTGGACCCTTTGCAGGTTAGGCTGTGATCTCAAACCACACACAGTAAGAACCACAAACAGGGTTTTCCTGCCAGGTGCCTAGTCACACCATCTGCAGTGAGGCTGTTCCTGGGAGAAACTGTCTACTGGCTCACAGCAGGTATCACGGGCCCATTGTGCAGATCAGCGGTCCAAGGGCTAGGGAACTGATGCCAAGAGCTACACAGAATCCTGAGAACCAGGCAGCCATTTCCTGCCTCCAAAACCACTGGTAGCTGTTTCTTTTCTTCTGAGACAAAGTCTTTCTGTAGTTTAGGCTGGCCTGAAGCTGACAGCAATCTTCCTGCCTCAGCTTCCTGAGTACTGTGATGACAGGGACAAGTGGCTCCCAGCCGTGGGGGATGGCTGGCACAGGAGAAAGGGCCCGGCTGAAATCTGGGATGTATGTCTCTGCCTGTCTGAGCTGGTCCCCAGAACCCAGCGCTCCTAGATTAGCTGAAGCTGTCCAACTGCCCAGAGCCAGGCCAGGAGGAAGGGCAGGGTTGAGATGAACCCCAGCCCAGCTAGGAAGGGAGTTGCTTACTCTCTCTAGTCCAGTAGCAGCAGGCAGCATGACTGAACAGGCAGCATGGGGCTTACACTCAGGCTGCGGGAGAGGGGGTGGAAAGTCGGGACATCCTCTACATGTGCCCTCGTGCCCTTGGCAGCCCAGCCCTTTGGTGGACGGCCCTACCACAGTGGCCGCCTTCAGCCTGGTCTCAGATCTGGACACCCAGCACAGGCGCACAGCTTGTGCTTTCCCACTGCAGTTTCTGTATCTGAAGGGATGGAGCCCGCCCTGGCAGTCCTCCTCTACTCTGAGAGCAGTGCTACATGAAGCCTTGAAGAACAGCTGAGAGACCAGGAAGGGGGGGTGGGTGGGGCTGTGGAAGCTGTGGCTCCAGCTGGCACTTACCTCGCGCTGTGAGGAACAGGGGGTTGTGGAGAAAACTGGAGGCCAGCCGCTTCCTCTATAGGGACAGAAAGCAGAACCAAGGAATCGCTCAGGCACTCTTATTTCACTACAACGCCCTTACCCAGGATGTTCCTGGGACAGCCCCAACACGGAGCTCTGGAGACTGGGGGTAGACTGTGCAGAAGACATCGGGTAGGGGGTGGGGGTGGGGGAGGGGGAGAGATAACAAGGGTACCAGGACCTCCAGGCCCAAGCCTGGCAGTTGCAGAGGCTTCCTTAAGCCCCAGGAGAGTAGCAGAAGCCTTAGTTTTAGTGACCTCACAGGCCACACCCCCCCCAAGACCTTGGTTGTCCCAAGTGGTTCTGGCTATAGCAGAAAGATTGTTCTAGAATCAGATTTGAAGCCTTCTCTCTCAAAGTAGCCAAAGCTGCATTCAAGGGCAAGGAAGGAACCTGCAAAGGGCTGCTCTTGGCTCCCATGCTCATCTAAGGCTCCAGGGTCACAGGGTTTTGAGCCGACTGACTGGGCTCTGGCTCACTGAATAAACTCTATGCCAAGAGCACTGGGGACGGTTTCTTAATATAATAACCACAGGACTGAAGCCCTGGTAACAGAATACATATTCTTGGTTGGAGGCTAAAGACAACTCAAAGTCTTTCCTTTCTTTCTTCCTTTATTTATGTTTAAAGTCAGGTTCATGTAGCCCAGGCTAGCCTTGAACTCTCTACGTAACCAAGGATGACCTTGAACTCCTGATCTCTCCATCTCCCAAGTTCTGGGATTACAGGTGTATGGCACCATGCCTGGTTTATGCAGCACTGGGGTTTGAACTCAAGACTTCACGGACACCAAGCAAGCGCTCCACCAACTGAGCTACAGCCTCAGCCATTGATGTTCATGTGAAAGGTCTCCATGTGTGGGGCCAGGCCTCGCTCACTAGACGCAGGAGAAGGGAATGGGATGTGTGCAAGAGTGAGCACCTTCTAAGGATAGGATGGGGCGGGGCGGTGAGGCAGAGCAAGGGATGGAGTTTGAGAAGCCACTTCCCTTGAACGAGGTACTATAGAACTGGTGACAAACATGCTCCGTGCAAGAGTGCCCCTTCCCAGCTACATTCAAGGTCCATGAGACATGGATTAAGTACCCACATCCTAAAGAAGGGAAATGGGGCCCAGGGCTTGGGACTTAGGAGCACCTGCCGTTCTCCCAGAGGACCCTCAATTGGGTCCTTGCTTCCTGCCTACCAGCTGCCCTGAAAGGTTGAGAGAACATAGGCCTGAGGTGTTACAGTCTGTCAGAGCAGAGAGACACCACAGGGGCCTCCCGCATGAAGGCAAGCACTAGTGGGCAGCCGGAGCCTTCGCAGTAGTCTCATGAGGAACCCAGCCCTCCCTGTAGCTAGCAGGTGTGTTCAATCCTCAGAGTGTCCTCTGATAGGAGGACTCCAATGGACAGCTTTTGTTTTGGGATAGAGTCTTACTATGTAAGCCAGGCTTGCCTGGAGCTCAAAATCCTCCTGTCTCAGCTTCCTGACTGCTGTGTTGCAGGTGTGTACACTCAGTGAGAGCACACTTGGCTGCTGTGTTAAGGTGCGTACACACTCAGGGAGAGTACACGCCTTGTTTCAATGGAATGCTTCTGGCTAGCAAGGATGGACAAGATAGCAGTAAGAGAGAGCTAGGGGAGGTCCCAGGGACTCTTCTGGTCCCATCAAAAGAGGGAAGGGCTCTATACTGTTCCTCCCAGCCCAAGCAGTGGCGCCCAAGAGTCCCACCTCGGTCTCCAAGAAGCCGCTATAGGCAGGGTTAGCAGTGCTCCTCCTCTTCCGCTCCTGCCGCTTGCTCTGGATTTCTGCAAAGGCAGACACAGCAGTCACAGGCTCCTCATCCGGCAAGCAGGGGCAGGCCAGAGCCCCCGGGAACTGCTTACAGCATGGGTCTGGTGGCTTTAGGATGAGTTTCAGGGATGGTGATGCAGGGACACACTCAACATAAGACCTTGTGATGATTTTAATAAGAATGGCCCCCATAGGCTCATATATATGAATGCTTAGTCACCAAGGAGTGGAACTGTTTGAAAGGATTAGAAGGATTAGGGGGTGTGGCCTTGTTGGAGAGAGTATGTCATTCATAGTGGATTTGAATGAGCCCTTGCTAGACCCAGGCTCTTTCTCTTTCTGTTTATGGACCAGGATACGCCTCTCAGCTACTTCTTACAGAACTGTAGCTGCCTCCTGCCATGCTCTCAGCCATGATAACAATGAACTAAGCTTCCGGAACCGTGAGCAAACCCCCAGTTAAATGCTTTCTTTTATAAGAGCTGCCTTGGTCATGGTGTCTCTTCCCCAGCAGTAGAAGAGTGACTAAGACAAGCTCCTCTCTGTCTCTTGGGACCCCTGCATGGCAGCAGCAGTGAGGCCCTGGTTCTCCCAGCCAGGCACAGCTTTGTGATGCTCATCAACCTCTGGCCCGCGCACACTGACCCACCTGCTTCCCCTTCTCCTCTCTTTTGCATGTTGCACCTTGCTCTGCCTCCCTCTGTAGCTGCCTAGGGTACCCATTCCAGATCGCTGTCATCTTCCTCCTGACCATTGCCAATGCCCCTCCCCCTTTTTCTTCCTGAGAGGTGCCATGAGCCTCTGAGGAAGAGGTCAGTGTCCAAATAACTACCGTGGGATGCCAGGTCATGGAGAGGTTTTTCTCCAAGTGAGGACCAATTGCGTATTAGGGAAAGTTCTATTCCCTCATTCCCTACAACAACTCAACAAGGATAAGGATACGGTTTCCCTTATGTCAGAGGTGAGGAAACAGGTCCAGAGTGGGCCAAAGACCAAAGAAATAAAGAAACACCAGCATCCACGGGTTAGCAAGTGGCAAGATTGGAGCGCGACCTCTGCTACTTCACTGCGCAGCCTCTAGGGTCGCAAGAGTGGAGAGACTTTTCCCTCCACAAGAACATGACAGTGCCACCTGAGGCATATGCGATCATAGGATGTGCAAAGTAGAATATTTCTCTGGCTTGTCCAGAATGACTGTGGTTCCCATTACCTGGGGCTGGGTCCCTAGGGGCCTTACATCCTGACAGGGCACAACCCTGATGTGGGGCACTCTGAAGACTGTGTTGCTTCTGTCTAGGGCCCCACCAAGCTCCCACCACTGTCCCCATCAATACCTTCCAGGTGTTCCGTTGTGACCAGGCCTAGAGCTACCATGAAGGCGATTTTCTGAGAAAAGGGACAGAAAGATGAAGTTAACACAGCTGTTGACCGACCCTCGTCCGTGTCAGCCAAGAACTATTCTGTGAGCCTCGGGGTTATAACCTGGGGCTGCCAACCACGAAACCACTGCTCTGCAGACACTGATGTTCCCGGAAAACTCGGGGGTAATATCATGCCCAGAGACTGTCCACAGTCAATGTAAGGGGCTCCTGGAAGTAGTTAGGCGCTGCTGATAGGGCTGGACAAACATATTCCTCAAATACACTTAGAAAACTAACAGCATGGGGCTGGCGAAATGGCTTCGGACCAGCTGACGTGCAGCTGCACTTGAGGAATGAGTAGGGTGACCTCAGCCCTCAGGAGGCACACACTATCGTGGCCCTAGTGGAAGCCAGAATGCATGCTGAGTCCCTTATTTAAAAGAAAAAAAAGTCTCCATAAATCCTACACATGCTCTCCTGAATACTCTGGCCTGTACTGCCTGATGTGACGGAAACCACATATAAATCGCTGTTTTACTGTGTTGTCTGGGAAATAACGACGGGAGAAGTGTCTTTGTGCTTCCTGTCAGGCCATAACTATCATGGCCTGATTATACAGCACAGGAGGAGAGGCAGGCGGGATCTGTGAAACTGGCCGCATCGCCGCAGGGCATGCCCACACTTCAGTGACAGGATCAACGCAGCAAATCCAAGCACTTCACTGACTTTCGAACTTTCTAGAATCAACATCCCCACCCCCACCCCCCACCGAGTCTCTCTTTTAATATTTTTGACTCAAGGTTGGCTGAGTCCGTGGACATGGACCTGAGGATACATACAGAGGGCTGAAGCAGCTGCCGTGCAGGGTGGCAGACTGAGCTGGGAGCTCCCTAGCAGCTGTAGTAAGAAATGGAACCGGGCCAGAAACATAGGCCCCTTCCAGTTAGCTCTACTGGCCTTGTGGAATATCTTCGGAGTGTAAGGACTTTGCCGAGGGGGATGACCCAGGCTTACAGCTTCATGGAAGTCAAGTAATAAGAGCTGCTTCTTCTTCTTCTTCTTCTTCTTCTTCTTCTTCTTCTTCTTCTTCTTCTTCTTCTTCTTCCTCCTCCTCCTCCTCCTCCTCCTCCTCCTCCTCCTCTTCCTCCTCTTCCTCCTCCTCCTCCTCTTCTTCTGTTTTTCGAGACAGGGCCTCTCTGTGTGTCCTGGACTTGCTTTGTAGGCCAGGCCAGCCTCGAACTCACAGCGCTGCGCCTGCCTCTGCCTCCTGAGTGCTGGAATTAAAGGCATGCGCCACCACACCTGGCTGTAATAGGAGCTTCTTACGTCTATAACCTTCTTTGCAGAGAGTTTGGGACTGTGATCGAGGAAGTCAGTCATAACCCCCAGCACAGTGGCCGGCCTCTGCAGCAGTGTTCTGGCTCCAGCACAGTGGTCATTACCATCCTGAGAAACTTGGCTGCAGCCTACCATGCCCCAACTCAGCTGCCCACAGTGGAGATGGCATCTCCAGTTCCCAATTGCAGGGCTGGGGAGCCAGGGCATGCCCCGGCTCTAGTGGAGACTACTTCTGACCTGTGCACGTGCAGCAGGCTCACTGCAGCTCTCACACACAGGGTGTTTGCCGTGAGGACATAGCCAACCTTGTAGAGCACTTCCTACAGGAAGCAGAGGCTGTGTACCCACCATCCTGTGCCCACATCCCTCGCAACTGCTCCTGATAGCCACCCTTCTCAAAGTGTCCAGGTGTCATTCTGAGTTGCTGGCCACCCAGAGTCCCTGTTGCTCCATCTCCTGGGCTGTTCTAGAGTTCTTCTGGCAGGATGCTTAGATGTGCAGGCCTCATCACCAGCTGTTTGTGTTCCTTTACAAAAGCCGATGTCTGTACCTAGCTTCACGGCCCAGGCCCATAATTCTGCTATTGGGGCAACTGGGACAGGAATAAAGCAAGCTGAAGGCCGGCCTGGGCTACAGAGAGAGTTCAAGGCCAGCCTTAGCAGTTTAGTGAGAGCCAGTGTCCAAGGAGGGAGTAAAGAAGGCTGGGGTGTAAAAGAGCTCAGAGATGGAGTGTAGCTCTATCCTGGGGACCACACAACAATCAAAACCCATGGCCTGCAACGGCCTGGAATCCCACCTCGGCCACAGAGGTGCCTGGGAGCTCCTGCTCTGTGTCCTGGGATTGGCACACAGCCTCTTGCAACAGACCTATGCTGCCCAACTCTCAAACTTTAACATGGGCTTCTACAGCAGGGTATGTTTTGACTGTTCTATTTAAGCCATTACGGGTGTTTACACTAATTACCGCAGTTAGATATAATTATACTAATTGTAAAAATGCGCAATAATTGACTAAGATGCACTTTGAGAGAACAAGGCGATGTCATCCAGAGAAATTTCTTGAATGTGGAGAATGCTGAACACCTCAAGACAGGGACAGAAAAGAACAGAAGAGCGCTGAAGGCAGCAAGCCAGCCGGGGCCTTAGCATGTAAACATGTGGAGGTCAGACATTGCTTCCAGCTGGACCCAGGGGATAGAGTCCCAGAGATATGGCCCACACATCAGCTTCATGTTCCAGGCAACCCAGTGGTGATATTTATTTATTTATTTGGGGGTGGGGTAGGCAGGGTCTCATGTAGCCCAGGCTAGACTCCAACTCACTATGTAGCCAAGGATGACCTCAAATGAATCCTCCTGCCTGTGCTAGAATTAGAGGTAGGCATCACCGCACCCAGTTTATGCAGTGCTGTGGGTTTTTCACAAACCCTAGAGCTCCGTGCATGCTAGGCAAGCCCTCTACCAACTCCGCTACCTCTTCCATCCCAGAAGGCCTACCGAACATGTGCAAGGGCAATACTCAAATCACCTTCTTGCCCAGATATTCTATGGCCCCCGTTACCTAGGGATTAATCCCCCAACCCTGACCACCTGCTTTTAAGCCTTCAGGAATCAGGTTCTGCCATCTCTCTGTTTAGGTCTGACCCTCAACTCTTAAGCTATCTGCTGTCTATAGCCCAGCTGACCTCTCTGGGAGTCCCCAGTTCTTTCCCACTTTGTGTTTCTGCCCACACTGTACCCTCTACCTCTAGACTGCATTCCTTTGACCTCGGTCCCTCAAACCCCTCTTATGCAATACCCACATAGATACACATGCACGCCCCCATAGATACACATGCACACCCCCATAGATACACATGCACACCCCCACACAGATACACATGCACACCCCCATAGATACACATGCACACCCCCACACAGATACACATGCACACCCCCACACTGATACACATGCACACCCCCACAGATACACATGCACACCTCCACACAGATACACATGCACACCCCCACACAGATACACATGCACACCCCCACACAGATACACATGCACACCTCCACACAGATACACATGCACACCCCCACACAGATACACATGCACACCCCCACACAGATACACATGCACACCTCCACACAGATACACATGCACACCCCCACACAGATACACATGCACACCCCCACACAGATACACATGCACACCCCCACAGATACACATGCACACCCCCACACAGATACACATGCACACCCCCACACAGATACACATGCACACCCCCACACATACACATGCACATCCCCACAGATACACATGCACACCCCCACACAGATACACATGCACACCCCCACACAGATACACATGCACACCCCCACACAGATACACATGCACACCCCCACAGATACACATGCACACCCCCACACAGATACACATGCACACCCCCACAGATACACATGCACATCCCCACAGATACACATGCACACCCCCACACAGATACACATGCACACCCCCACAGATACACATGCACACCCCCACACATACACATGCACATCCCCACAGATACACATGCACACCCCCACACAGATACACATGCACACCCCCACAGATACACATGCACATCCCCACAGATACACATGCACACCCCCACACATACACATGCACACCCCCACACAGATACACATGCACACCTCCACACAGATACACATGCACACCCCCACACAGATACACATGCACACCCCCACACAGATACACATGCACACCCCCACACAGATACACATGCACACCTCCACACAGATACACATGCACACCTCCACACAGATACACATGCACACCTCCACACAGATACACATGCACCCCCACACAGATACACATGCACACCTCCACACAGATACACATGCACACCTCCACACAGATACACATGCACACCTCCACACAGATACATATGCACACCTCCACACAGATACACATGCACATACCCACACAGATACACATGCACACCTCCACACAGATACACATGCACACCCCCACACAGATACACATGCACACCCCCACACAGATACACATGCACACCCCCACAGATACACATGCACATCCCCACAGATACACATGCACACCCCCACACAGATACACATGCACACCCCCACAGATACACATGGACACCTCCACACAGATACACATGCACACCTCCACACAGATACACATGCACACCCCCACACATACACATGCACACCCCCACACAGATACACATGCACACCTCCACACAGATACACATGCACACCCCCACACAGATACACATGCACACCCCCACACAGATACACATGCACACCTCCACACAGATACACATGCACACCTCCACACAGATACACATGCACACCCCCACACAGATACACATGCACACCCCCACACAGATACACATGCACACCCCCACAGATACACATGCACATCCCCACAGATACACATGCACACCCCCACACAGATACACATGCACACCCCCACAGATACACATGGACACCTCCACACAGATACACATGCACACCTCCACACAGATACACATGCACACCCCCACACATACACATGCACACCCCCACACAGATACACATGCACACCTCCACACAGATACACATGCACACCCCCACACAGATACACATGCACACCCCCACACAGATACACATGCACACCCCCACACAGATACACATGCACACCTCCACACAGATACACATGCACACCTCCACACAGATACACATGCACACCTCCACACAGATACACATGCACCCCCACACAGATACACATGCACACCTCCACACAGATACACATGCACACCTCCACACAGATACACATGCACACCTCCACACAGATACATATGCACACCTCCACACAGATACACATGCACACACCCACACAGATACACATGCACACCTCCACACAGATACACATGCACACCCCCACACAGATACACATGCACACCCCCACACAGATACACATGCACACCTCCACACAGATACACATGCACACCTCCACAGATACACATGCACGCCACCACATAGATACACATGCACACCCCCACACAGATACACATGCACACCTCCACAGATACACATGCATGCCACCACGTAGATACACATGCACACCCCCACACAGATACACATGCACACTTCCCATAGATATACATGTACACCCTCACATAGAGATACACATGTATACCCCTACACACAGATGATGCATGTACCCCCCATAGATACACATGCACAGCCATACACAGATACACATGCACACCCCCACACAGATACACATGCACAGCCACACACAGATATACATGCACACCTCCACACAGATACACATGCACACCTCCACACAGATACACATGCACCTCCACACAGATACACATGCACACCTCCACACAGATACACATGCACACCTCCACAGATACACATGCACGCCACCACATAGATATACATGCACACCTCCACACAGATACACATGCACACCTCCACACAGATACATATGCACACCTCCACACAGATACACATGCACACCCCCACACAGATACACATGCACACCCCCACACAGATACACATGCACACCTCCACACAGATACACATGCACACCCCCACACAGATACACATGCACACCCCCACATAGATACACATGCACACCCCCACACAGATACACATGCACACCTCCACAGATACACATGCACGCCACCACGTAGATACACATGCACACCCCCACACAGATACACATGCACACTTCCCATAGATATACATGTACACCCTCACATAGAGATACACATGTATACCCCTACACACAGATGATGCATGTACCCCCCATAGATACACATGCACAGCCATACACAGATACACATGCACACCCCCACACAGATACACATGCACAGCCACACACAGATATGCATGCACACCCCCCATAGATACACATGTATAACCCCACACAGATACGCATGTACACCCTCACACACAGATACATATATGTACATCTCCCTTTATCCCCCAAGTAACCTCCCTCTGTCCTTTCTCCTGTAGCTCACAGCTCACTAGAAGTTTCTTTCTTTCTTTCTTTTTTTGTTTTTTTCACTAGAGGTTTTTTTTTAAAAGATTTATTTATTTGTTTGTTTATTTATTTATTTATTTATTTATTTTGTATATAATGTTGTGTCTGCATGTACACCTGCAGGCCAGAAAAGGGCGCCAGATCACATTATAGATGGCTGTGAGCCACCATGTGGTTGCTGGGAATTGAACTCAGGACCTCTGGAAGAGTAGTCAGCGCTCTTAACCTCTGAGCCATCTCTCCAGCCCCCCACTAGAAGTTTCTTAACCCCTGTTGGCAGCCTTTGTAGCCACATTAGTCTTTGTCCTAAGAAGGGAGCTTCCCCGGGGCCCTTCCTGAGTCTCCTGCTCATAGCACAGAGTGTGAGTTGGGAGCAGACACCAGCGTGAACACCGAGGGAGGAGAAGCACAGAAAGCGAGTGATATCTTGGGACCCCAGGTCATTGCAATCGCCAGGAGTTTGGGGGCCTAGGCAACACTTTGCTGACGTGGGATGAGCTGAAGCAGAGCACCTGGCAGGGACCACGCTGACTGGACTCTTGTAGGATGAACGAGAGATCACCAGTAAAATCAGGACCTGAGAGGAGCATATAGAAAAGACCACAGCAGAGCGGGGATGTTCTGACTGTGGCGGGGCTCAGAGTATGAAGCCAGGTCCTTAGAGACCAGCCTTGATCGGCTGCTGCCCGACCCCACGACTGCAAGTGTCTGCAACTCAACTGTTAGAACGGCTCCGTTTACCCCTCTTCCTCTAGGGAGTGAAAGGAGGTGTCATATTGCAACTTCTAGAAAGTTCTTAGGGCATCTGAGCTCTACCCCTTAAGCTTCCAGGATGCAAGACCGACAGGAAGGAGCGGCAGGGGCTATTTGCTGCCCAAGATAGGGGAACAGCTCTTTCTGAGCTTAGCCCTGAGAGGGACAAGGCTGACAGCCAGGGATCCCTGCAAGTGGACGATGCCCCTGATCTACTGGCTTGTCCTCAACTCAGAATCCTCCAGCAACCCAGAGGAACAAGGCCTTTCCACTCCTGTCTGTAGGCAAATCACCACACAGGACACAACACTGCTGACAGTCAGCCAGACAAGCAAGGCGCTAGAATCCTATGCCGAGCAGGACCCTACCCTGCCTGCACAGCCTGGAGATCCGAGGGCACAGACTCAGCTCCCCTGCTCTTCCCAGTGAGGCTGACCCCACCCTCTCTAGAGCCTTGACTTAAAGCTAAAAAGGGGAGTGGTGCTCCCGCAGGCCACGCTACCTCAGGATTCTCCTGACTGGGGGGCTGATCTTCCTTGGTGGCCTGAGCTCCCTGAGATGGCTCCTCCGTGGGTGGCGGGGGCTCTGCTGAACTCTCAGGCTGCGTCTGCACTTGAGGCTGAAGGATGATGACCTGGAAGACGAAAAGGATGAGAGGGCCAGGGCAGGGCTCCGGGGAGGGAGGGGCCTGGAGCAGCTAGGAGAGTTAGGTAGGTCCTGAAAAGGTGGTACCACTTAGGAACTAGGTGGCTGCCCTGTGTTAAGGTCCTTGCTTTCCCCATTTCCTCCCACCCCCGTGAGAGCATTTGTGTGAGAGATGGCCAGAGTTACAAAGGACACAGGCTTGGGTGCAAATCCTATCTTACCACTCCCTGATTATGTATGTGGCCTCAGAGAGGTTAGTTACCTCCATACCACGCTGAGCCTCAGGGAACACGCTGGCAAAAACCTTGGCAATGCCAGCCTCCAGGGGGCGCTAACTCTTTACTCTCAGCTCAGATGCAGGCATGCTGAGCTTGGGAGCACTCAGGGCCTCCTCTGCCTAAGATCGGGTTGAGAGGCAGACGGACTAAGACGGTTTGGAGTTGCCTGGGGAACAAGACATCAGCTACAAGCAAGAAAGTCAGGTAGAGGGAACCTGACTTGTTTTTGTTTGTTCATTTCGTTTCCCAATCCAACTTTTGCATAGAACGGCTCTTGACCACCCGACTCTAGCAGCCGAGATGGAGCATTAGTATCAGACTCTCTTGCAGCTACCCACTCAGTCGCAAGTTATCAGTTTATTGCCCCCCATATTAATGACCAGCAATTCTCTCCGGCCCATACCCATTCACCTGTCCCCTTACTTATTCATTCAAAGATTCGCTCAGTTGTTCCCTTACTCGTAGCACCACTCACGCATGCTAACATTCATTCAGCCGTTTGACCATGCTCCGCTCACACACTCATCTGCTCACACACCTCCCGCTCCTTCACACTAATTCATCTTGTTGACTGTTGGTTCACACACCCCCCGCCACACACTCACCTGAGTCTTTCTCCTTCATTCTTTGACCATGTGACTATCGCACCACCCAGCTACCCATCTGTCTAAGGCTCAAGCCCCAACTGGACAATCTGCAACACATCATCCTTTCAGAGCTTCCGGTGGGACACTCACCTTTTTGTCAGCGCTGATGAGGAGGGGCTGCACTTTGATGCTGTCGCTGGCCACGGGCACGGTGGTGCTGGGGGTGATGGTGGCAGCATTGCTGGGGGAGGTGGAGACGATGGCATAGGCCACCCCGGCACTGCTCAGGGGTGAGGTGATGGCGGTGGGCTCGGTGAGGGCCTGGGTCTGGCTGCTGGATGTTGGCACATGGTTGACGGTGTTGTTGGCAGTGGGGAGGGCTGGGCTGGGGTTCTTGATGCTGACCACAGTGGCCTTTTGGAATGTTGGGGGTTGCTTGGGTGGCCGGTCCCTGCCCGGGGTGATAGGGAGGCTGTCTGGAATCAGAGTCTTTGGCCTAACCTGGGAGAGGAAGGGATGTGTGTCAGACAGACCACACCAGACACGAGCTGGTGACTGAAGGCTTGGCAACGGGACAAACCTCAAGCAGACAGGTTGAGTTCTGTATTAGAGGCAAAAGGACGACACCCTCTACAACCCTGCTCTGGGTCTCCCAGCAGGCATGGCCTTGACTCCAAGGCTCAGACTACTCCAAACACCATCTCCCTCGATCGGTTGCGCACTGACTTACTGACTGCTACCCACCCACCCGCCCACCCATCCTTGGGCTCAGATGAAGCTGCTCCTTCCGGGCCACAGTTCTTTCTGGCTTAAATGAGAGCAAACCACGAGGGGCATAGGAGATGGGAGTCAAACAGAGAGCTCAACTAGAATGCATCTCCATGTCCGAAGTCCACATGTCCCTCTGTGTCACAAGAGCTGGGGGTACCGCCCTTGGGCAGGACCAAGCCCCACGGGTTCCCTGACAAATATATTGGCAGCTCCTGCGCCTTGGGCACCAATCACTCTATAGAGCCCACACAAATGGAGGTGGAACATAGGCTGCAGTCACCACACGGTGGAGACCACGGCTCCAGTCAGCTTGTGTGGCTAATCCTGGGTGGCCTTGGAGACACTGCTTAATGTCTACGTCTGTGCACCAGGGGTGATGGAACCCACTTGTCACCACAAGAAGGTGACAGTATGCGTAGCTGGCTATCACCAGCCTCCTGTCACCTGCATTTTCATCATCACAGCCACCACAGCTGCAGACTCCTGACCTCATCTCAAGTGAAGTCAGTCTAAGCCCAGATAGTTCAGGCGGGTTGTGGAGAATAAGACTTAAGAAGGGACATGACTTGAATCCCATTGAAGCCGTGGGCATGGGTGTCCTGGCCATTCCATGGAGGGAAACTGAGGCAAAGCCAAAAGAGGAGAATGATGGTACAGTAGGTGTCGTTGTCATTAAGGGCAGAGGGACCTGAGCCAGGACTGCTGAAGCTGTGTGCTGCCCTTTCCACTCTCCCTGGCTCTGCTCTAGTGACACTGGGGAGATCCTGCTGGATCCTCACTCTTGGGAAAGTCACAGGCCTCAGTGTGCTGTGGTCAGTGGGTTGTGCCTATGAGATCCTTCACTGCCTGACACGAGCCGGCCCTCGATTCAGATGGCCTTCCTATCTCTTCCTCCAGTGGGCCCTGAGAAAACCAAACCAGCTCTCCCTATCTCGGAGGCCATATCATAGCTGGGCAGTGTGTCCAGCCTAGCTAAGGTGAGCCTGTTGCTTTGTCCTTGTCCAGTATCAGGGCCAGTCTCCAGACTCTAGGCACAGGACCACACACTGATTAGGGAAGGACCACCTCTCAGCTGCAGATGGCAAGTACTGAGGAGGATCAGTAGGGACAGTTGACATCTCAGGGATGCTGGGTCAATGGTGACACTCTCCTGGCTCCTTCCTGACCACCTGCACTGTAACACTGGCCAGATGACATTTCCTACCTCAGACCAAACACAGTGAACAGCCGTGGGGCACATGCTGGACACTGAAGACGGTTTAGCCAGGCTTAAACACAGGCCGTCCACCTCAAGGAAAGATTTGGGGACCTCAGAAGATCCAGTGTTCCCTGCAGTCACACAGAGAACCAGGCCAGCAGATCCTTATGGAAGATCCACAGCGTGCCCCTTTCCTTTCTCAGGGTCAGCTTCCACCCTTACGAACTTCCAAGAGCAGCAGGATGGGCCCAGGTGTGTGCTAGGCACCACTCAGCCAAAATGACGACCTGAAAGCCAGCGAACTCAGAGAAAGGCCGAATGGGAGGCAAGAAGGCCAGGCGCTGTGAGCAAGAAGAGGAGGCTGGGTGGGTGGGGCAGAGGGAGTGGGGAGTGAACACGTGGGACCATGTGTCTGTCAGTTGCAGGACTGTGTTTCTGTGGGGATGGGAGCAGCACGGACTGCTGGGAGGTGGAGAGCAAGTGGAAGGGTGGCTGGCTGGGAAGCAGCAGCCCCAGACGAAACAGCACAGACCCTGGCAGAGCCCCTGTAGGCCCTCCCTTGCTGAAAAGCCTTGTGGAGCTGTTCACTGCCAACAGGCAAGGACAACACTGTGGTCCTGGCTACTGTACCTCCCTGCCTGCTCTCACCTCACCCTCAGGGGGACAACTCTAGCCTTCCCAGGGCCTCTGCCTTGGTTTCTTCCTCCTGGGGCTCACCCCCAACTTTGCTCTACAATATCCCCACTGCAAGAGATCTTTGCGGATCTCAGCATAGGATAGGCCATCTCGGAGCTCCCATCAACCCTTCACACACACCTTGACAGATCCTTTAGACTCTGACCCTTTTAGGGACAAGGCCCTTTGGGCTTCGGGACAGGTGGGCACTTAGGTGGGGTGCATTACCTCATGGACAAGGGCTCAGGACAGCTACTTCCCTTTATCCTTGAGCTAGGGGCATCTGTTCAGCCTCAGAACTCTGAAACAAATAGGTTCCATTCTCATCTCTGCAGCCAGTGGGGCCTATGCAGGTATGGTACACATAGCAGGTGCTCACCAAAGCTGAGCCATTGTTAGGTGTCTGCTACATACTTTGTGCAGGTATAAGCTCTCCCTGTGACTGCCAAGGCCAACAGACTCAGCAAAGAGCAATCTGCCCCTCTGATGGAGGAGCCTTCTATCTAAGAGGGTGAAAGGGGCTAGGTGACTTGCCCAGGAAATGGAGGCCATCTGAGGATCTAGGTTGGCACTCAGAGCCTGAACCTGCCCCTGTACCACTTACCAGGAAAGTTGTTAGTGTGGAGTTCCTCAGACCTTCTGAGTCCCCCAACACCAGAATATACACCATGCGTAGCCCAGCAGAGACAAGCTTGGAGGGCCAGTGTGCCGAGGAGGGTCTACCCTGGTTGATCCTGGCCAGCCTTATTCTTCTACAAGAATTTCTGGCAGTGACCCACTCAAGGGTTTCACAATTTCTCATTGTTTGAAAAACCAGATTCAGCTAGGCACAGCAGGGGGGGAGGCAGAGGCAGGTGGATCTCTGTGAGTTCGAGGTCAGCCTGCTCTACAAAGTGAGTCCAGGACAGCCACGGCTACACAGAAAAACACTGTCTTGGAAAAAGAAAGGGAGGGAGAAAAGGAGGATGGAAGGAAGGAAGGAAGGAAGGAAGAAAGGAAGGAAAAAAGAAAGGAAAAACCAGATTCCTCACCATGAAACCTCTGTACCAAATGTCTCCCCTAATGAATGGACAGAGGAGATGGAGGAGGGAAAGGCACTGCCTGAGGGAGGGACCCAGAAGCCGAGCTGAGGGGCCGCAGACAGACACTCACCTGAGGTAGCACTGCTGCTCCTTGCCCGGCCAACCTCTGCAGGGAGCTGACCTGAGGACCCGTGACAGGCACTGCAGTGGTGGTTCCCAAAGCCTGAAAGACAGAGCACTAACAGTCAGGGTCCAGCACCAGTCCAGGACCATAGTCTCAGAAAGGCAAATTCCGCTCTTGCTTGCCATATGACACTGTGTTTGGTTTGGGTTTTTTCATAGTAGTCCATCATCATTTAAGAAATATTGGAAACAGCCAGGCATGGTGGCGCATGCCTTTAATCCCAGCACCTGGGAGGCAGAGGCAAGTGATCGCTATGAGTTCGAGGCTAGCCTGGTCTACAAAGAGAAGGCTACACAGAGAAACCCTGTCTCCTAAAACAAAACAAAACAAAAAAACCCAGCAAGACAAAATGTACGTGTGTGTGTGTATGTGTGTGTGTGTGTGTGAGAGAGAGAGAGAGGGAGGGAGGGAGGGAGGGAGGGAGAGAGAAAAAGAGAGAGATATCTGACTGGCCTTGTACTTGTCTTAGCTGAGGATGACTTTGAGTTCTGGATCTTTCTGCCTCCATTTCCCAAGTGCAGTAACTGCCAGGCATAGTGGTGCACACCTTTAATCCCAATACTCGAGAGGCAGAGGCAGGAGGATCTCTGTGAATTCAAGGCCAGCCTGGTCTACACAGGGAGTTCCAGGACAGTCAGAGCTACACAGAGAGACCCTGTCTAAAACAAAAAACCAGGGTATGGTGGCATTCAATGTCTGTAGTTTTAGCACTGGGGAGGCTGATAAAGGCAGCTCTCTGTGGCTCTCTAGCCAGCCAGCCTCATCAAATCAGCAAGCTCCAGGTCTGAGGGAGAGACACTGTCTCAAAAATCAGGGCAGGGGTTGACACACATGGACACACACAAACATACATGCACGCAAGCACAGGAGTGCATGTCAGCTCTGAGGACCGCCTCCCTGTCAGTGTGGATTCCACACCACTGTAACATACAGAAACTGTCGGACCTCTGTGAGTTCGAGGCCAGCCTCAGCTACAAAGTGATTGCAGGACAGCTAAGCTACACAGAGAGACCCTGTCTCAAGAACCTGTCTTCTCCCAGTTCAGCTACCAGCTAATGTAACTGAAGTGACTTGCTCAGACCCATGGAGGTGGGAGCCAGGCAAGGATGGCCATCCCATTAGCAGGCTTCCAGGAGCTTCCTGGGAACCAGAGGCCTGCCTGGAGAAGGCTGCCACACTCTAGCAGGCTCTGCCATGCCAAGGCTACACCTCACTCCACTGTCCTCTTAGAGCAGTTCTTCCCATGAGCGGCTATGTGAGGGTAGGGCCCTGGACGCTTGGGAGTGGGCCAAGGGCCTACTTTTCTCAAGGCCTCTCTTTTGACTAAGATGCCTAAAAACAAGACTGGTTCTGCCTACGAGGGACAGAGCACCCTTCCATGTGTCTCCGTGAGCCCCTGTGTGCTTGCCATGTCCAGTTGCTCTGGCTTCTCTGCTGGGGGTGGGGTGTCTCAGGGCGCGTGTCTGGGGCTACTTTGTACCATCTACTTCTCTTCGAGCCCATCCTGGTACACTGTTTCCATGTAGACCCCCTCAGCTGGGGGCGTTTCTTCGGCTGTCTCTATCTAGTGCCCCCGCTTCATTCAGAAAGCCTCAGACGAAATGTGACAGGGCCAGCTCGTGATTATCAGTGACTTACACTCAGGGAAGGGAAGGGATGGGAAAGCCAGGCGAGTGAGGGACAGCCAAGGTTCACTGGAGACCCAGAGTCTCCAGAGGGCCAACAACAGGGACAGTTTTGCTTCTGCTCTGTGCTTGATTCTAAGTTACCAAGAAACACAACCAGCTGTGTAGTGGGGGGGGGGGGCAGGGAGCGGGGTGCTGTTGTCCTGCAGGCAGTGGGAGATCTGCACAGCAAAGCCCGCTGGATGCTTCAATCAAGATCCTGGCCAACTCCATACAACCTCACAGCCGTGTGTCCATTACGGGGATTGGGGTGCCCGGCCTGTTCTTTAGAGAGTACTAAATACAGGGTGCCTTTAAGTGCAGTGTCCCACAAGTCAGGCTTGTGGGGACAGGTTCTGTATTGTACTGTGAGACCCACTACCTGGAGCACCAGAGACCTGACAGCTCTCAGTCCAAGCCCACACCTTCTACGATTCTGGAAAAAGTCAGTAGCAAACTCTTTGCTAAGGAGGGTGCTGATATCGTTGTTTCTAGACAAGGAAGGAGTGCCCTCAGAACATCCATGTCACGTCTCATAGATGGCCCAGCCCCCCTGCCAACGCTGCACGAACCAAGAGTGGGCACACTCTACCCGGCATGGAAGCTCACGCGGGCATCCGTCCTTCCCCAGCCTCATAAAGCGCTCATTAATAAGTGGGAAGGCATTTTGTCTGCGAAGGGCTGACCTCCCCCCTCCGCGCTTGAATTTATCGATACAACCGAAGCAGTCGCTTCAGAGGTTGGATTACTTAGAGCCGCACTTCCGTCAAGATAAATGAGCTGCTGATGACGACATTTATAGCTCTGAGCGTTTTAATAGGGGGAAAAGGGGCCATAAAAGTCAAAGATAACTTCCCTGTATTAGCTCAGCCCCACAGGCAGTCTGGGAGAGGGCGGGGAGAAGCTAGCACGTGGACAGAGGGCAGGTTCAGGCAGGCCCTTCAATCTTCAGGGGCAGAAGCTCCCGTGGCTTTGAAAAACTTGTCTTTGGCGAATGTTTCCTAGTGTCAAGGAAACTCGACTCTCGAGCTTGGGCAGGGATGAATGAGGGAGCAGATGAACTACAACACCAATTATACACAGGGATTCTTTTTTTGTTTTGTTTTTTGAGACAGGGTCTCTCTGTGTAGCCTTGGCTGTCCTGAACTCACTTTGTAAACCAGGCTGGCCTTGAACTCACAATGATCCACCTGCCTCTGCCTCCCAAGTGCTGGGATTAAAGATGTGCACCACCACCGCCTGGCTCTTGATGTTTGGGCCACAAAGACTAAAGGCAGTGGCCCTTGTCAGGTGGGCACTGCACAGCCATGGGGTGAGGGGACAATAGGAAGTATGAGAGAGGAACATCACCTCAGGCCTGAGTAGGTCAGAGGGCAAACCGAGAGTCAACCGATTCTGGTGACCTCCTTTGGAAAGGCTATGTGTGAAAGGCTTGGTCCCAGGGTGGTGTTGTCTTGGGGAGGTGCTATGGACCCGCAGAAGGTGGGGCTCAGCAGGAAGTCCTTAGGTCTTTGGGGACATAACCTAATGAAACTGTGGGGCCCTTTTTCTCCCTCCTCGATTTGTGGTTCCGCCTCCTGGCCATAAAGTGTGCACTTTGCCCTTTCATGTACCCCATGTATTCTCAGAGGTCTAAAGCCATCTTGGACACGAATGTCCAGAACTAGGGGCTAAATAAAACCATTCTCTTTACAAATTATCTTGAGTGCCTCACGACAGTGACACAAAACTAACGGATACACCCTCCTAGCTGGAAAGCCACAGCTGCCTTGCCTCCTCACCTCTTAAGGAGGGGGACGGGGTCTACTCATCTGCCTTCAGCACAAACAGAGCATATTAGAGCCCCATTGCAACTTATGGGTGGGACAGAGCTGGAGCCAGTCTGCTAGGGTGAAGACAGTGTGAACACTGTGGAGGAAGGGCTTCCATGTCACCTGCCTCTGTCCCACTGCTGTGGCTGGGGTGGGACATCTCAGCTCTCACATCTGAGACCATCAATGCCCTCTTGCCACCCTCTACACACTCCTGCACTTTCCTACCTCTGATGGCTTCGGCGAAGGCCGTCTCTAAGCCCCCAAGCCAGTGCAACTCTTTTTTAAAACGTATTTTTATTTTATGTGCATTGGTGTTTTGCTTGCACATTTGTCTGTGTGAGGATGTCAGGGCCCCCTGGAACTGGAGTTACAGACAGCTGTGACTGTGGCTGCTGGGACTCGAACCTTGGTCCTCTGGAAGAGCAGTCAGTGCTTTTAACCTCTGAGCCAAACCAGTGCAACTCTTAATGACAATACACAAAACCCTCTGGTGATGACTGTCCCTGTGACAGCAGAGATTGACTGAACAGGCTGTGTGTGGGGATCCCTTCCCAGACTCCCAAAGATCTTCTCTTCATTTTCTCCTCCCAACTCCAGGTGGCTAGTGCTGCTTTGGGTGGCACTTGGGACATCAGAAGTCATCCGGGCAAGGCCACCATGCAAGAAGCCTTCTGATACTAGCCAGGAGGGGGTTTGCCATAGCAATGGCCACCACAGCATCCAGACTGGACAGGGGATCTGGGGCTCGGGATGTCAGTTGTGTGAGTGGCTGCCTTCCAGGGACATGTGGCATGATTCTTGCTTGTGACTTTAGAGCTGAGTTCCGTGGGTCCATGAGGGCCCAACAGCAATGATGGCCCTGTTCTGACAGTCACCAGAGAAACACATCCTATGGCTGAAGTCCCACCCCCTAAGTCACAACCCAGTCAGGAGGTCCAAGGGCCAGAACCATAGGACTACAGCTAAGAGGCCATAGGACCCAGGTTCCTTGAAAATTTTTATATGCTAAGATCCCAGAGCCCAGGAGAATGAATTCTAACACTGAGGCTTAATTAACTTATAAAAGGCTCGTTTTCCCCTAGAGTTCTAGAAAAGTGGCTCTTAACCTTCCTGCGACCCTTTAATACAGTTCCTCATGCTGTGGTGACCCCCCCAACCATAAAATTATTTTCATTGCTACTTTATTAACTATAATTTTGCTACTGTTATGAACCGCAATGTAAATATCTCTGTTTTCTGATGGTCTTAGGTGGCCCCTTGAAAGGGTCATTTGACACCCCCCAAAGTGGTTGCGACTCACAGGTTGAGAACCACCATTTTAGAGGGTTACAACTGGATGCACAGCCTTGCTCCTTTGTGTACTGTTGGGGAAACTGAGGCTCTGTAGCTGGGAGATGTTTCCCTAAGGCCACACCAGTAAGGCAGAATCTCAGAGCCAAGAAACCATATGATAAGGACTGTGCTCTCAGAGAAAGCTGGGTGGGCCTCATCTTGTCCTGAGAAAGGACTCACTCTAGTGGGCCCTGCATCTGGGACGTCACAGCCAGATGGGGTTGGCATGAGTCTTCGGCTCACGTGGACTTTCAGCTACCAATAGCAGTGTAGACAAGCTGTTGAGAGCAGGCATGATGATCCAGTCTCGGATAACTTGGGAATGAAAAACAAGATGCTGTGGGGGATGGGGGCGGGGCATCAGCCAGAGAAGACAGGGCAGGACCAGCTCAAGCTAAAGGCTCTGGATGCTAGTCTCCACTCAGGCCAGATCCCTAAAGACTTCTTGGGGATGAGATACAAGGTGTGTCATGGCAGAGATGTTGCCAAGGAGTCAGCTCACAGAGTCTGTACTGAGGGGTGGGTAGCGGGGAAGGCAGGGCCAGTGTGGTGGTTTGAATGGGAGTGACTCTCCTAGGCTCTGGCATTTGAATACTTGGTCCCAGTTGGCTACTTGGAGACAACTAAGTAGTGTGGCCATGGTTGGAAGAGGGATGTCACTGAAGACAGGCTTTGAGAGATTTTTAGGTGCAATTTCCAGATCCCTCTGTTTCCTGCTTGGCGGTGAAGATGTGAGCCCTTGGCTTCTTCCTCCTGCAGCCATGCCTTCATCTCTGCCCAAATAAACACTTTCTTCTATAAGTTGCCTTGGTCATGGTGTTTTATCACAGCAACAGAAAAGTAACTAAGATAGCCAGTGAATCAGGCGTCCATAGCCTGGCTGGCATCTGGAGCAGAGGCCGGGATGTGTGTCAAAGCAAGAGCACCCGGGGTGAGGCCAGGTCAAATGGCTGGCCCTTCAGAGCTTAGATTCATTACATGTGTAGTGGGCCCACGAAACATTGTCACACCAGGCACATAGATGAAGATTTACGTCCCTTGAGCCATCTGACCCCTCTGGGTTGTGTCACATGGTTTGACCGTTGTGCTCCAGATGAAAACATGGGTTCCACATGCAGAGACTGCTGTTTGCCCCCCAGGGCTGGACCTAGGATAGCAATGGTGTCACATTTACCTAGATCCCAATTTCCCTGCAGGAAGGTCTTGGAGCTGGGTCCTGAATGCTTAATATGTTCCCAGCATGTTCCACATAGCCTGTCAATCTGTTGAGGGGGAGGTGCCAGGCATAGGACACTGGGGTCTGGGCCCCAAGATGTTCACAGGGTGTGGCAACAGAATCTCCAAATCTCTGTTTCTCTAGCCGGTCCCTTGCTGTTTAGGATAATACCTGGTTGGATGGCGGTAGCCAGGGTTCTGGCTTCCCATGGCCAGTGAGGTGTTTTCCTCCATTTTGGCTGGGTAGAGGGAGATGGGGAACCAAGTGGGGGATGACTGCTCCATGTGGCCCAGCCTTGGCGGACGCAGTCACAGGGTGCAGCAGTTTAATTGCATGTGGGTGTGTGATTTTTCCCGTATTCTTGCAAAACTGCTGTGATGTGTAGCTCAGATAACAAGTGAGCCTCAGCATCAGTAGCTACTAATAAATATTAATATGACATAAGCGCCGCTTTGACTGTCATGGGAACCAGCTAGTAATTCACAGATGAAATCGACAGTTGCCTCTACCACTGTCGGCAGAGAAAGGCTTGTCCCAAACAATACTGCTGGCTCGAGTTTCTGGGCTTACCCCACCAGCACTCAAACTTGGGTGTCCCCACTCCTGTTTCCGAGACACAGAGTCTTCATTAACCTCATTTTGATGGGTGCCACCTGAAGTCTTCACAAATACTCAGGGAAATCAGCTAGCTGTCCTGCCTCCCCCAGCCCACTGCTCACAGTCACGCAGGATACGGTGACAAGTCAGGACCAGTGCCTGCGTGTGAATTTCCATCCAGTGACATCCATGCAGTCGCTCTATAGCCTTGTCCCCAAGTCAGAGTAGCAAGCACCCCACCTTCCTGTTACCAGGGCCAGAGAGGAGGCTGGGAGGAACCCGCATGCTTGGCAATGGGACATTCCAACATCTCTGCTGCCCTGGGTCCTGAGCCCCAGAGGACAAATGCGTACCATTCACCAAGGCCACAGTGTAATGACAAATAGGAAGGATGGATGGATGGGTGGATGGATTGAAGGAGGGGGGGGAGTGATGGAGGGAGGGAATTGGGCAGATGAGAGGGGTGCATGAAGCTGACTACCAGGTGAAGACAGGAAGCTTGGGCCTCTGCTCCCCACTGCATACACCTGCATCCAAGAAGGCTGGGACAGCACCACTGTCCCTAGGTGGGGAGAAAAGAACCAAGAATGTTCAAAAGCTCCCAGCATCTGGAGGAACTAGACTTGGCTGTGTCCCCAGAAAGTCTTGAGCACACATCTTATCCTGCCCGCTACACTATGGAACCGTATGCAGTTTGGTGACATGCAGCCAGGCCTGCTGGGGATGGGTGAGGAAGGCAGGGAACACGGAGGACTCCTACATCTGCTACCCCTCAGGGAGCACGGAGCAGAGGAGGATTTAAGCACCTTTATGCTCGCTCAATAGGTGCAGACCATGGGAAGGCCTTTTCCAGTGCCTTCTGCACTGGGCAACTGGAAACAAGCTTAGGGAGGCAGAGAGCAGAAAGGCTTCCTGGAGGAGGCAGTGTCTGAGCTGGACCTTTTAAAGTTGATTCAGAATTTTTAAATGGGGAGTAGATGAAATACATGGGAGTTAGAAGTAGGGGGTGGGGGAGCCAGTGGCAGGAGCATGTGAGAACCAGAAGAAGGAGGAACAGGGGTTCCAAGTACCACTGATCCGAAAAGTGGAGAAGAGGAGACCTAAGCAGAGGCTCCATCAGTGGGGGCCTTGAAGGCCATGCTCAGGAGCTTGATCACTCTGGAAGTGACAAAGCAGAGCAGGGTCTTGACTAGCATCACTGGGGGCAGGTATGTCACTACTGGATCAGGAGCCCTGTATGCATAAGGCTGTGTTGGACCCACAGCTGATGCCCGAGGGCATGCAGAGGGTTGGCGTTCTAATCCCTTCTAATAGGTTGGATGCCAGCTAGCAGCCTCCCTGGCTCACTGTAAGAGCACAGCGAGGCAGGCAGGGGAGGGCACACCACGGTCTACGGACCCATCTGGACCTTTGTATTCTCTCCTGTTGGGAGAGAATTTTCCCGTGAGGTCCGCCCCTGCCCTGCAGCCTGCTCTCTCCCAGGATGCTAAGGATAACAACCTCCAGTGCAGGGCAGGTGCCAAGCACTAGCTGCCCCAAGATTCTCAGGGAACTGTTAGATTGTCAAACTATACCTTCGGAACAAGAGCCCTCTTTGAAACCCAGGCCCTTGACATCTAGGGAAGGGGTCATTTGTTATAGCTATAAGAAGCAAGGTGACTGAGGACAGTGACACCTGGCCACCGTGGCTCAGCTGCCAGTGCAGATGGCCCGTGGAGCCGGTGACCCTAACTGAGACTTGGTCAGCTAGGGCAAGGTGCCCCAGGCCACTCAGACAATGGCAGGGGCCCTTCTCAGAGAGCAGCTGTCAGTCAGCATGAGAAACACCAGTGACGAGGCTCTGCTGACATCCGGAAATAACCCTTTCTGCAGCACTGGGGTGGTGGAGTAGCTTAATTAACTTGAAAGGATATAATTTTATGCTATTTAGTACAAATGCACACTCTAAATGGCACCGAAGTCTAAAGATCAGAGGCTGTGATCAGTGGGGAAGAGAAAAAAAAATAATCATGGCCATAGGATATGGGCAAGCAAGGGGCATTCTGGAAACTTCTGCGTGTAAACGGAAACCTCTGAAACGACACAGCTCCTGCCACAGAAGGCAACCAAGACAATGGCAGCTAGCTGAAAAGGGTTCTGTCCCCATCAGCTCCCCTGAGGAATGAAAAGCATCTTGGGAAGAGAATTGGACTCAGCGGGCCTGTGGGACTCTCCTGTCCAGCCTGCCAGCCTTCCTGATGGGGATGCTCAGGCTGAGGAAACCATCTCTAAGAGAAGCTGTGCAGACTCACAACAGCTTGAGGACTTGGGCAAGAATGCGCCCAGAGGAATGGGTGGGGCCTAGAACCTCTGTGGAAGGACAGCAGAGTTAGACTGTCCATCTCTGTTCCCAGAACACATAGCAACATGTGATATATTGATGAGGGGGAACTGAGTGACGAGGGGTCCTGGAGCCTGGGGAAAGCGGAAACGACATGGACAGCAGGGGCAGCTCCTTCCTGTGTTCCGGGAGCCGGCCTGCGTTACACATGTCACCAAGCATCCATGCTTGGGCCTCAGGGGCGTTTACATCAGCTCCTTGACAGACAGCCAAGTCCGTGTCCTTGCAACATGTCGCAGAATAAGGACGTGTGCGAGACCCCACACATAGTAAACAGCCACTGGGAAGATGCAGCTTGCAACCGCTGACACGCCCCTCATGGGCCATATCACCTCCACTCCCCTTGAATCTAATTTGCACAATGTCCTGGTACATAAAGGCCAAAGAATGCCTGTTACATGAACCTCCGTCTGAAGAGGACCCAGGAGTAATGAGATGCAGGGCCTACCTTTAAGAAGTTTGTGGTACCTTCAGGGTCACCGGTCCTCGGATGGACGGTGACTACACAGACGGAGAGACATTCATCAAAGTTTACTGAGTTGCAAGCTCAGCCCTGTGCTCCTCCCTGTCTGTGACCTGCACCTCACTTTTAAAACGCTGGCCTTATCTTTGGAGAGGGGATGACGTTCACTATAGAGCACCCCACAGCCTGGTGCACGAGACTCACCACTCTGCTCTGGCTGAGGCTACGTTTGAATGAGGCTGGGACGGTCTAGGCCAGCGGTTCTCAGCTTTCCTAAAGCCATGACCCTTTAATACGACAGTCCCTCATGTTCTGGTGGCCCCCAACCATAAAACTATTTTCCTTGCTACTTCATAATTGCCATTTTGCTTCTGTTATGAATCATAAAGTAAATACTTGTGTTTTCTGATAGTCTAAGGTGACCCCTGTGAAAGGGTTGTTCGATCCCAAAGGGGTATTGACGCACAGATTGAGAACCACTGCTTTAGGCTGATCCCTGGTTCCTACAGGACTCAACTCATTGCCACTGTGCTCACAGCCATGGGGCCTCAGGTGGCATGCTCCGGGTGACTTTTCACTGCCAATCACAGGAGGGCTTTCAGAGCACATTAACTATAAAGCTGAGGTACCACTGCATGACATCCACGGGCTGGCTGAATGCTTGGCTCGTTTGCAGTCACGGACATGCAAAGACTCCTGATAAAGGAAGTAGGAAGGTGGCACAGGTGACTATAAGTCCCACACCATACTCCCTCCTGATGGCTCCAGTGGCCCTGTGTGGCAGGTGACCTATGGGAGGAATGATCCCAAGTACCCCCTAAATGCTGGCCCCTCTCTGACCATGGACCACCTACCCCTTTTGGTGAAGTGTTAGGCAGCCATGTGGCCACACATGTTCCAACTGTGAGCCCTGGACAGGGGCGAGGACCTTCTCCATACTCTGGAAACACAAGTTATGGTAACAGTCAGTGATCTGGGAATGCTCCCTAGAGATCGCCACAGACAACAGAGAGGCTCAAGGCTCAGCAAGATGGCACGTGTCAGCTGGGCAGTGGTGGCGCATACCTTTAATCCCTGCACTCGGGAGGCAGTGACAGGTGGATTGATGTGAGTTCGAGGCCAGCCTGGTCTACAAAGTGAGTCCAGGAAAGCCAGAACTGTTATACAGAGAAACCCTGTCTCAAAAAACCTTAAAAAAAAAAAAAAAAGACGGCGCATGTCTCCAATCCCAGCTACCTGGGAGGCTGAGGTGTGAGTGTGGTGGGACCAGCTTCTTAGTGAGAGCCTGACCCCACAAAAACAGAGGTGGGAGTGGGGGTTGGGGGATGAAAAGGAAGGAGAGAGAAAGAGAGAGTGGGGTTGGGGGAGAGAAGGAGGTAGGGATCCCTTGTATGATCAAGAGATAAAGTTAGACCACAAAGGGCCTGGAAGCTCCCAGCAGAGGGACAGCCCAGAGGTGCTGGGCGTTAGGGCCAGGAAGCGCCCTCTGCCAGAGCATCATCTATTTGTGAGTGGCTAGACTGTAGGACATCCAGGGGTCACCACATCTCTGGTTCAACCTCACTTCCACTTGGACTATAAGATGTCAAGCTCAGTGGCTCTCTAGGCCACCCTGAGAGTTGGGGGAGGGGGTCGTCCCAGCCCTCAGGGAAGCTTGCCAGGAGCATGGAAGGAGGGTTTACGCTCACACTGGCACTACACATAAACACTCCTTCTGGGGGCTGGAAGGAAGCATTACCACGAAGATGCTCCAGTCACCCGTCCTGATGTCACCCCAGGCCCATCAGTAGCCACAGGCATGTGGCTCAGAGACCTGCCACTGTGGCTGTGGGAGTGTGCGCCAGCCACGCAGACTTCTCGTGCCTGGGCTTTCCCCATTGCTAAGACAAAAACCGTTACGTCCTCAGGGTGTCTTCCTGCCATGTCTGACATACACGTGGCACTAGAAGGCTCTGAAAACCCAGAGCTGTTGTCCAAGTGAGACTGTAGGACACCCTGGCTCAGGCAGCCTTTGATGAAGCCACTTAACCCCCAGAACCTCTGTTTCCCCATCTATAAAATGAGGTTGGGCCAGTTTTATAAGGGAAGTTTGTGAGGTGGATGAGGCAGGTGTTAGCTGAGAACAAAGTGATCCGGCTCAGCTTAATCCTTCTAGAGAAGGAAGCCCAGGACTCACGCAATCTGAACTGAGCAGCTGTGTGTGTGTGTGTGTGTGTGTGTGTGTGTGTGTGTGTGTGTGTGTGTAGTGATGTTGCACCTGCAGCTGGCACAGCTGCCGTCAGGGGACACAACACCCCATTGTCTCTTTGGGGCTTTGTGAGAAGGTTGGCATGACTAATTAGAAACATGTTGAAAATGAACTTCAGATCCTGAGTTGTCTGGACTGAAAAGAGACAAGAGCCCTGGGCCCACCACGACCTGCAGCAGGAGACATCTTAGGAGCCATGCATATGACATGACTGTCTTCTCTAGTGAAATAATGGTAGCACCCCTCTGCGAGCTACTGCTCTGCGAGACTGAAGACCCCTTGTGTGGCCCCCGGGGAAGCGGTCCAGCTCCCTGTCTCCAGGTCCTGGAGGGGACGGCACTAGGAAGCTGCAGCAGCCAGTCCTGTTCATAGGCATTTCTCCGTTGAGGTGCAGCCGGGGACACTCTGTCACTCCCAACCTGTGATCCTTATAAGACTCTGACTGCCTCCTGACCTCTTGTCCTTGAGTCCTCTCCATACGACACTCTGCCTGAATGTCTTCGCCTCCTAGCTCCTGGCACCTGCTAACACCTGCTCTGTGCACCAGGTATAAGACACATGCTATTTCAAAGGCAGCGAGGGAAAAAGGAAAAAAAAAACTCATCACTATTTAAAAACATTAATTATATGTTAGAAATGATAGTATTTGGGACATGCTGGTTACACAAAGTATATTATTACAGTCAGCTGTCCCGGTTCTTCTGACTCCTCTCGGCGGCTGACGAGGCAGTGCACGAGGGGTTTTCTGAGGTGATGGGACTGTTCCCTATCTCCTCTCCACGGGGGGGTGTGAGTTACCTGGGTGTCTGCGACTGTCAAAACTCATCAGGCAGTACAATTAAGATCTGGGAATTTCAATGTATGTAAATTATATATCAAAGAAGAATTACACATTAAGAGGGCAAGCGCTAGTCACAGCTCCCATTTTAGAAAGGCAGAGCCCTGGGGCAGCTTGGGGAGCACCCATGGGGCAAGGCCTATACTATGGGGGCAACCCCAACTCTGTCTCCTATGGATAGCTCTAATGTATTGGAATGGAGTGGACATCCCTGACTATGTCTGGCAGGGCCTGGGAAAGGGATCTAGGATGCAGATGTGGAGCAGGAGGAGGGTAGGGATTTCCTGGTAGCACAGAATAAGTGTTGGGGTTCGCAGGGGTTACACCGCTGTCCACACCCCAGCTTTGCTGATCACCAATATAGCCTGAAAGGTGGTGCTTGCATCAGAAACAATAAAAAGTGGAAACCCAAGCCAGGGCAGGGAAGACAAGGGACTTCAGAGACCCACCCTGGCTCCCGGTCGGGCATACGAGGCAGCTGTAGACCGGACGCTGAGCAAGCAGTATAGTGGCTAACACAGTGCCCATCTGTCTTGTCCCCTGCTAGGAGCACTGAGGAACTCCTAGCAGGAAACCTAAGATAGTCCAGGCAGGGCTGGGGTTAGGGATATTCCTGCAGAGACAGACATGTGATGGGCCAAGGGCCAGTGGGTGCGGCGGGAGCCACATTCTCCATCAGAAGACACCATTAATCTAGGGTGGAGTAGGAAGAAGAAAGGACAAAGAATCAGGGGTCAGACTCCCAAAGCCAAAGCTTAGAACCGAACAGAGTCCTTATCAGTCAGTGTGTGAGGTAAGACGAAGGGTCGCCATACACTTAGCCCCGGCCGGTGTCGTCACTTTGGATGTAGGTGACAGAACATTTGTGCAAACTCCTGATACCAGGGAGGGAGTTAGCAAGAACCCCATGGGATCCAAAGAGTTGGGTGAAGTTAAGCGATGAAGGCAAAGTTACCAAGGTAGAGATAAAGTCCTATCCTCCAAAGTGCACCCAGCCCAGAGTCAGGAGGTTTGGAATCAGGGTGAGCCCTTGACGTTCCGAACCTCAGTCTCTCCACCTGCAAAGTCAGCAGTAGGTACAAATGCACTCAAAGTGACTCTTAAGTCATCAGCAACCTCTGTCAGGTCATGGGCACTGCAGTCACTAGGCAATGACCCCGCCCCCATGCATGCCTCCTCTTGGCCAGAGGCCCAAACCTGCAACTGACCCATTAAGACAGGTGTGATCCTTCAGGCACCTCAATCATTTGGATCTACAGACACAAACTGTGATCCCTCCCGTTGCTACCGTTAGCATCTCCCATCTTCTTCCTGCCTGCTATGAGCCACACCATCACACCTTGCCAGCAGCATGTCCATGTAAGCCAGGGTACAGAATGCGTGCTCAGAAATTTGGGCCCAGTGCACAAGGGAGTGTTTCGACTTCAGGCTTGGAAGCCTTGAGTTCTTGGTGGTAACTTGTAGGACAGGCTACATCCTGGGGCCTCAGGGAGGAGGTGGACCACTGGAGCTATAATATCTTGAGCTCTGTGTGTATTTTGGACCACTGGACACTAAGTACTCTTTGGAGAGCAAAAGGTGGTCCCTGCCAGGACCCTCAGTCCCAGTACCTGGACCACACAAGTGAGGGGAGAAGAGCCACAAGATCACAGCCAAACTGGCCCACCTTGTACTATACCTGACACAAATATAAATGTATCCTTTATTCACCTGATGTAATTGTCATCTTGGAGGCTTAATTCCTCTGTCTGCTAACCTAGGCCTAGTCCTGGAAGCTTCTAGCCTCCATACAATCTAACCTAGGCCTAGAATGCTTTCAGCCTCTGAGACTTACTGCCGAATAAACTCACCCTTTCTTGTTCTTTCTGAGCTCTGGCTAGCTGGTTCAACTCAACTGTTCTAGCTCTAATTCTTTTCAAGCTGATTGATTCAAACAGACTTCCCTCAGCTTCTCACTGAATTGCTCTGCTTGGGCTCAAACTAACTCTAACAATCTGTTCTGATCTTCTGGCTCCTTCTCGTTCTCTGGCTCGTCTGTCCTCACCTGGGTCTAGCTTGTTCCCTACGCAATCTGTCTCAGTAAAACTGTCTCTCTTCTCTCTGTGTCTGTCTGTGTCTCTCTCTGCTGTTCCCTTTTATGTCACCTCTCTTTCCTCTCTGTTCTCCTGGGAGTTGGGCATAGCCTGTTCTGTCAAATCTTTCTCTGATTCATCACTTTGTCTGTCCCTCAATTACACATCATTTTCTTTTCTCCCCGCCCCCCCAGGAAGACAACTTTTATTTTTTCTCTTTACATACTTAAGTTTGAATATGATTACCTAGATGAAGAGGAAACAAGTTTTTAAAAGCAAAATATCCCTTTTATTATATATATATTTTTTACATGTAACTTTTAAACCTAGATCAAGTAACCACCTTTCTCTCATCACAGGAAAAGGGTCCTGCACATTTTGACAGGCAAGAGATTTTAGGAAATATAATTGCCCCTGAGAACACAAGGAGCTCTAGATCCAAGACTGGCTCATTGCAACTCATCTACATGTCACTTTCAAACTTCCCCAGACACTTAGAAGGCACCGGCCCAGACCAGCAGGTTGTTCTTCAAGGTCAGTGTCCAAAGTGGGAGGGCCAGGAGCTGAAGAGATGAAGAAGATAGGGGAGCTGGGGTCACGTGATGCTGCACAAGCTGAGTCTTAGGCAAGGCAAGTGTGTTAAGAAGTACAGTTTGCAGGGAGAGTAAGGCAGACTCAGCAGAAAGCTGGCACACCATAGGACAAGGTCTGAAGGAAGCAATATGGAGGAAACACAGGGTATCTTAAGTGTGTCCCAGACAGAGCACATGACAGCCTTGGGACTGATAACCACAGTCCCTTAAGGGGAAAGAGCTGAGTTTCCAGGATCCAAAGTTGCAGCTTCTTCAAGACCCTGGCTCCAGGCCATCACTGGCCTTACTGAGCACATTCCTGGTTTTAGACTAAGAACTACATCCCTCTCCATACACCATCAGAGCCTTAGGGGAAGCCTGGGATCAGCTTGGCTTCCAACAATTCCTCTCTTTCACTGTTTAAGGCCGAATGAGTTACTCACGTCTGAGTGTCCAATGGACTCTGATATCCCCTAAGCCAAAGCCTCCTAATGATGTAAAAAGCCTCACTAACACACGCAGTCTCAGTATAAAATCAAATGAATGCTGAAGGACGTTAAAAGGGGTTGAGTCCCCGTAACTTGTACAGGAAGTCTTTGGCCAGTTCAGATGGAGAACTGAAGGCTCAGAAGTCAATAACTACTTGAGCTAAGAAATCTAAACCACCATCCTCAGGATGTCATTATTTCCTGTAAATATTCTTAATTTTATTCCATTTTTATTTAGATTCATTGTAGCTTAATGGAGTAAACCTGACGCAGCCAGAGCCAACATGACATTGAAAAATTAACTGATGCTGTATAGTTTGTATTCCATCTCCTAAGCAACAATTGCTCTTAAAACATTTAACTTTGCCTCCAGTTTTTAAAAAAATCTGTACGTTCTTGTGTTGCCAAAGCCACAGAAGTATTTTAAAAGCAAGCAGATTTCCAGGGAGTGGTGGTGCACACCTTTAATTCCAGCAATCTGGAGGTAGAGGCAGGTAAATCTCCAAGTTTGAGCCCTTCCTGGTCTACAGATGGAGTTCCAGGACAGCTAGCGCTACACAGAGAAAGCCTGTCATCGCAAAAAAAAAAAACAAGCCAAACCAAATAAAACAAGACAACCTCCCTCCCCCTCAAAAAAAAAACCCCACAAAAACCAAATGCAAGCTGATTGACAAAATGGGTTTGCACCTTTTGAGTAAGGGCCACTGTAGAAGCAGCTTCAGACATTATAACAATGACAGACTGTATCCCCTCAAACTGTAAGCCAAAACAAGCCCTTCTTTCCCCTTGTTGCCACAGCAACAAGACTAGCACTCCCAAGTGCTAGGTTTATAGCTGTGTGCCACCATGCCCAGCCTCCTGTACTTACCCAATGAACATACCCTCTCCGCCTATGCCCTGCCATCAGTCTATGTCAATAGACAGGGAGCATCCTGGTTCATGACAAAACAAAGAAAGCATGATGCAGATAGACGCTCCAGGTGTATCCAGGTAAGCACGGTTCCAATGGGCTGGACGTGAGGAAGGAGCCAGGTTGGAGGGCGGGGGTAGGGAAAGCCATGTGTTCTTGTTTGCTTTCTGTTGCTGCAATAAACACTACAACCCAAAGCAACATGGTGGGTGGAGATTTGTTTTAGTTTACAGAATATATATAGAACAATCATCAGGGGATGCCAATGGAGAAACCTGGGAGCCTGGACTGAAGCAGAGGCCATGAAGGAATGCTGCTCCAGGCTCTTGCATCTGGCTATTTCTTACACCACCAAGGAACGCCTTCCCAGGGATGGCATCACAGACCCTGGATGGGCTTTCCTTCTTCAATCAGCAATCAAGAGTCTTCGCCAGACCTGTCCACAGACCAATCGAAGGAGGTTCCATCTTCCTGGCTGACTCTAGTTTGTTAACAAGTAAGATCAGAGTCCTTGGGCACCCCTGGACGTTACGCTGACAAGTGTCTTCCTTGCTACTCAACTCTTAACAGGATGACAGCCAGGACTCAACAACCTTAAGCCACCTCAGTCCATCGCAGTTCCAGAAAGAGGCTGCAAATTAAATCTGATAGTCAATGAAATCATCAATATTTAATTTACTCGTCGCGGGTGGCAATTTACTTAGCTTAATGGCAGAAATATTGGGGTTTACCAGTCGGTCAAGTGGCTGTGAGGTGGCCGCCTGCCTTCAGGAGCTGGCTATGCCAGGCTTGTGGAAGGTGTATATCCTGCAGGACCACCCCACATTACCCCGTGCACATGCAGGCTCGATGCCAGCTTGAGTCTGACTGAAGTCATAAGTGGTCCCTGGGAACCACCTGCCTTCCAGGAGCACCCAAGGCAGGAGTTTCATTTTTGAAACTCATTTTGGAAACAGGATGCTTTTTTGCGTTTTTTCCCTTTCTTTTTAGAAAGAACTGAGGAGGGGAGGTGCTGTCTGGTGGGACTTCCTCTTCCTGACTTCCAACCTCCCTCATCAGGTTTACATGAACGAGTGTGGAGTTCTCTGGTTATTTCCAAATGCTCATAGAAAACTGGGGAACTGCTCACAAGTAAGTCAAGTCATTCAGCCACACTCAGGGAAGAGAGAGGAGGTGGTCATCGCTGCCACCGTCCATGACAATCCTTGTCTCAGCTTGCTTTCTGTTCTTGGGTACTGGATAAAGCTGGGGGCCACCATTCACCTGACAGTCCCACAGCCAGACAGCCACTCTCCTCCATATGTGTACCCTCTTGCACACTGTTGAACCGCTGCACCTCTGGACAACCTCCCATCCCCAGATGCCATGGTGCCTCCTGCCAGCTCTACTGCAGTCCTGGCCCCTGTAGAAGGACCAGCTCCTAAGTCCATGGTAAGCCAGGAGCCCAGGGGTCACACATATGGATCAGTTCTCACACATATGGGAACATCCTTGCTTGCATTTGTTTCTTGCAACCCTTAGAAAACTCGGTGTGGGGAGCAGGTGTGGTGGCACACACTTTCAATCTCAACTCTCGGGGAGGCAGAGGCAGGTGGGTCTCCATGAGTTCAAGGCCAGCCTGGTCTACAAAGAGAGTCCAGGACATCCAAGACTACACAGAGAAACCCTGTCTTGAAAAGAAAGCTCAGGGGGTCAGCTCCACATTAAGCGCTGAGGGGAAAGTGCATTTGTGCGAAAGGGCTGGTGCATCATGTCTGCTTTGGAATCCAAAGAGCACTCTCAGAGGGACTGTAGACTGCAGTTTTTAAATAATGTATGCACAGCCTCAGGAGTCAGCCTCCTTTCTTAACAACCGCTTTCCCACGCCTGAGTTTTCACGGGCTCGACTTTCCGTTCCTTGTGCTCACTGCCTCCAATATCCCTGCTACAGTGACCTCTCTTGTGCCAACACGGAGGCACTCTTCCAGGACCCCACCAGATGCCTCACCACCCCGCATGGACTTTCCTCAAGGCCGTGGGACCCCTTTCCTTCACTAAGGTTCCTGCTTTGTTTTCTGAGTATAACTCCTTATTTTAGGGGAGCACCTGGCCTGGGGCTCACTGAGAAAGGGCAAAGTGAAACAAAGGGGCTTTGCAAGATCATAAGCAGAAGCTAGGTTGGAAATTGCACCCTCCACACTCTGCACAGTGCTGATGGCTTCTTCCTGGGGGGCTTCTGGGGGGGTACACTCCACCATCTTTTACAACTGACCATGCATCCTCTCTTCCCCGGTGGCGAGGGTCTTAGGAAATCCTGCGTTCTGGAATATGAATGATCACAGATTTTGTCTCACCCTTCGTGAGAGACAGTCTCTCTTCTTCACGCTGCACTCTGTGGTCTCATCTGGGCTCCAGACAGACACTTCTCATTTCCCCGGCTTCCACTGCCAACCCATCCACTTAGCCTATGTCAGAGGCCTCGGACCCTCCTGCTGCTGATGGTAAATTCTCCATCACGCATCTCTCCTCTTCCTGGCTCCTGGCTCTGCTCTCCTGATGCTGCGCTCTACCCGATTCCTTGGAGGACCAGATTTTGGAACTGTTCCTCTGCTTCCCACAGCCCTCACCTTGTGGATCTTCTGTGGCATAGCCCTGGCTGTCAGAGAGCAGAGCTCAGCTTCTACACTGTAGTGGTTTGAATGAGAATGCCTCCCCCCCCCCCCGCCGCCATAGGCTCATATGCTTGAATTCTTAGTTCTAAGTTGGTGGCACTGTTTGAGAAGGACTAGGGGGAGTGGCCTTGTTAGAGGAGGTGTGTCAACAGGGGGATGGGCTTCGAGCCTTCAAAAGCTTGCATCGTTCCCAGTTTAGCTCTGTTTCTGCCTCATGCTTGGGGATCAAGATGTAAGCTCTCAGTTACTGCTGCAGTGCCATGCCTGCATGCTGCCATGCCTGTCCACACTACACAGAGAGCTTGTACCAGCTACTCCATTCCCTCAGTGGGAACAGGCCATCCTCCTGATCAAAGGAGTATCTAATAGCATGCACTGCATCACAGTGTGTGGCCTTGACGTCCCCGGGCCAGCCACTTAGTCCCCAGTGGCATGGGCTTCCATGGGTCACTCACACCACACACTGTACCAGCAGCAGAGATAGTATTGTTTAGACTCCCAGTCACTCAGGGGCTCCCCTATTGGAGGACGGCTGGTCTTGGGAGAGCCCTTTGCAGCAGAAAACAAACACTAATGAGAGAGAAAGGCTTGGCTTTGAAATTCAAATGCCCCTGTTCCTCCTCACTTTTTACAGACACCATGATCTAGCTTGTCTCCCCCAGGCCCCCCAGCTTTCATGTCCTAATGAAGATATAGAAGGGTATTAAGACCTCGTCAGATTGACTTTGGCAAAGCGGATAATGAGTTCCATTCTAAACATTCCCTTCAGGTAAAGGGGAGAGCCTTGAAAAGTCACATGTCAGAAACCACTCTTTCCAAAGCGCAATAGGAAGCTGTGAACGAGACACTCAAAAGCCCGATGCTGTCAATCACCCTCTTTCACACTCCATCCTAGCAGAGCTGACCTTTTGGAACAAATACTGGTCGTCCAAGGTGGGGGGAAGCGAGGAAGAAGAAAGAAGCAGACGGGAGGAGGGGAGAGGCAGCCAAGACATACCCACACCCACCTCGCCAGGCTGGCTGTCCTCGGCTAGCTCAACACCAGATGACTGTCACTGTAACAAGCTACCATTCCAGCAAGGACTCTCAGCTCGTTGCCAGGGGGCGGTGCCAACTTGACTAGTTCCCACCATAGCAATCACAGCCTGCGGGAGGAGCCTGGGAACCTGGCTTTACTACGTTAGCCCCTGAGGGCTGCATTCACAGAGGGCCAGGGCCCTGGTGGTTTCCATCCCGCTGACTCAACAGCCTCCAAACAGACAAAGAGGACTCTGTAAGTCACCACCTCCAAAACAGGAGAAAGCTGGGAAAACCGAAGTCTAGTGGCTTTTCCTAGATCTAGAGAAGAGAGAGGGCACAGAGCAAATCTCCAGACTGGAGAAACCACTGGCCAAAAAATCTCAGCTGGCTGCCCACAGAGGCTGCTCAAGTCAAGAACTTAAGGCGCTATCATGGAAGCTCTGGAAGCTTCATTCGTCCAAGTTTGAGATAGACTCCCGGGGGCAAAGCCTTAGTCGGGAGCACACTCGTGAGCTTACCTCCAGGAATACCGCTAGAGCCTCAAAGTGAAGATCAGGGCTAACAAGGTGGCTCAGTGGGAAAAGCATTTACTGCCAAGCCTTAGGACTTAGTTTGATGCCAGAGCCCACATGACAGAGGAAGACAAGAACCCACAAAGAAGGGGAGGACCAGTTCCCTCAAGTTGTCCTCTGATCTCCACATGCGCACACCCCCAGATAGACAAATAAATGCAAATAAAATTTTAAGTGAAAATCAGAGAAAAATCCCCTCATGCTTAGTAGGAGGAAGATGAGTGTCTTAGTTAGGGTTCTATTGCTGTGACAAGACATCATGACCACGGCGACTCCTATAAAGGAAAACATTCCATTGGGGCTGGCTTACAGTTTCAGAGGTTTAGTCCATTATCATCATGGTGGGAAGCACGGAGGTGTGCAAGCAGATATGGTGCTGGAGAAGGAGCTGAGAGTTCTACATCTTGATCTGCTGGCAGCAAAAGGAGACTGTGCCGTACTGGGCATAGCTTGAGCATAAGAGACTTCAAAGCCCACCCCCATAGTGACACACTTCCTGTAAAGTCCACGCCTACTCTAACAAGGCCACACATACTAATAGTGTCACTCCCTATGGGCCAAGCGTTCAAACACATGAGTCTAGAGGGATCATACCTATTCAAACCACCACAGAGAGAACAACCGTTCTGAAACATGCTAACATCTGTGCAGCACCTACCGTATACATAAACACAGATGGAGGAGCCCTTACTGAACTCCCAGCAGTGATAAAGCACCACAGGAAGTGCAATGGGAAGACAAGGGAGGAAAATGTGTGGCTCCTGCCTGCAGAAGCTGGGTAACCAGCCAAGGAAGACCTAGCTCATCACGGTGAAGTCTGGATGAGGTGGTATCACCACTAGGAATGACTTAAGTAGAGTGAACAAAGCCAATACAAGGTGTGTACGTTTTAACGCTGATGACACCCCCCACCTGGAGCGTAGCAGGAGATTGTTTCTTAAGACACCTGGCTCAGGCTGACCCCTCCCCCGAATCCTTCAGAAGCACCAAGAGCTGTGAGCCGGGGAGACAGACAGCAAGGCAAGGATGTCATCCTTTGCCCAGAGGGTTCTGTGAGACACCATAATAATGGACAACGGTAAGGACAAGTGGACCATACGGCAGGGTTTTGATGTGGTGTGACATATCTTCACACAAGTTACTGACATGCCTTTGTGCTGGTATCACACTAAGCAGGGTTCTACACTCACAGGCAAGGCCAGGAACCAGTGCTAGAGGATGGGCCCCATGCGTGCAAATCAACAGAGAATCAGAGAAAGCAGACAGCCGTGCAGACGGCAAGCATCCATCTCCCTCCCATGCTAGGCTCGCTGTTCAAATCAGAGCTGCCGAGCCAGTGTGAGCGTGATTTAGATTTAATAAGCCCTGGGTGGTGGGTGATGATGTAGACATATCAGCAAATAGCAGAGCAGCCCCTGTTATTGAAAGTTTCGATCATATAACATTGCGCAGCACTCAATCATTGGACAAGTAAATCAAAATGAAACATGAATTAACAAATGAATGCTGTCGGGTTTAAGGCCAAGGAAATCCTGTCAGTCTCTTCCTTTCCCAGCACCGAGCCACAGCCTGTCTGATTCTCCTGAAGGCTGATTCACCACCTCCTTCTATTGTATTCACACCTCCTGCGCCAAGCTTCCTACATCCTCAGTCCAGGGCCTTTACGAGTGCCGAGAATCTTCCAGAAGCCCACCTTGTGCACCAAGCCCATCTTTTCTCAGGATGGAGGCCACAGTCCTCTACTGGGACACTTCAGCTCTCTACTGCAGGCTAGTCCCTCGGGGAGTCCAGCCTAAAGGATGCCAGCACCTGCCTGGCCTTGGATGCTGTCTCTGAAGCTGGCACTGGCCTACCACTAGCAGCACTGCCTGCTCCTGTCTGACCACAGCCAGCCTACAAAGTGTATGACATGGGTCATCCATCACTCACGGGCATCTCTCATGAGCTGCTGGAGCCCAGAACACAGGTGCCTGCCTGACCTGCTTGTACTCATTGAAAGCTCCACCATTCTTCATCCCTCCCCGCTGATAGCAGAAGACGTTTATGACTTATCTGCTCTTGAGTACAAGCTGGACAGCATGGCAGAGCCTCCTGGAGGAAACGGGGTAGCTGTCCGTGGTCCTGAACCTAAGCCCAAGCACACCAGTGGTCACACGTCTGGTGCTGTCCGCAGTGCTGATCCGGCTCAAGTCCACTGGCTGCTCTGGTGCTGTCCGTGGTTCTCAGAGAGTGGGGCCCAACCTGGGACACTCCTACATTTGGCTGCTATGCTCTGTTCCCAGTTTACCCAAGAAAGGGACATGCATCCGTTTTCTTTTGCTTCCAGATTTTTAGTTTGATTAAAAAGAAAAGCTAAAGTACAGTGTTTATGCCACACCAGGGGGAAAAGGCAAATTACAGCTTACCTTCAGTTGACACAGCTGGCTTCACACACTGTTCTACCTTGTCTCTTAAACTTACACATCTACCTCTGGGAAGCTCGAAATGCCAGGGTCTAGAGGCAACACACCTGACCCCCACCTTGGACACAGATGCTCACACCTCCAGGCATGCTTTATAGATGTACTTTATGCTGGAGATCAGAATGTTAAAATGTGTAACTTTTGAAAATAACAATAACCAAATTAAAGGAAGCTGGGAGCCTCAGAACAAAAGGCCAGTGATGCTCCCTAGAGTCACTGGTGTGAGTTTACTGAAAAGCTGAAGAAGCTGGAGCCTGGCATCACAGGCAATGACAGCAACAACAGACAACTCACTCAGGAAGAGATGCACATGCCCACACTGGACCACTCTGGTCCACTCTGGCCAGCCATATCAGCTCCCCACGTTTTTCCATCCAGAGCGCAGTCTATTATACAGCAGTGACCACATGGAAGGTTCTTCCTCACTTGTTGCTCCACATGTCAATCCATTCTGAACACGGCCACAGCATCACGGACAGACACACTTAGGTGACTCTCAATCCACTCGAGTTGACAAACCAGATTACTATCATAGCTTCTAAAATCGCTCTTAGCTTCTTAAGTTCAGGTAAAATCTGCATTTCATCGGCTTTTCACAAACACACCATTAAGTGACACTTAGCACCCACCCTGTTGTACCATCACTTCCCTCTCCTTAGTCCATGAAAGGGGGACTTGACGCCTCCTCTCTGCAGGATGTTTGCACATCTGACTCTGTAGGGAAAACTAGGAATCCTGGGGGGGGGGTCAAGTGCAGGGATCCTATTCATTGTTTGGGGCTAAGGACATCTTGTTGAGGTAAATTAATGTGTGAAGATGTGGTCATGTAGCCCCTAGGTTGACCCAGATACATTTCCAGCACCACCACACATCTAACAAATGTAACCTCAGGCTGGAGCTGCACTGAGAGACACAGCACAGACCTCTTCTCAGAAGGCGGACTTTAGTGCACATGAGCAATAGGGTTTGGAGGGGACCATGTTCTGATAAAGGTCTGTAAAGACATGAGAGCAAGGCTGGGGAACGGCCATGGATAAAGTGCTTGGTTCACAAGCATGAGGACCTGAGTTCAGATCCTTGGGACACCCAGAAGCTGGACACAGTGACATGAGTCTGTACTCCTCCTCCTCCTATGGCAAGAGAGGAGGCCGAATGGAGAATCCCCAGAAGTTCACAGTCAGACCAGTGTACAAACTAATAAACAACAACAAGTCCCATCTCAAATATGGTGGAAGATGAGACCCAAGCTGTCCTCTGACCTCCACATGTTATACTATGGCAGTCTCACATGCGTACACACTCTCTCTCCCTCTCCTCAATATTCTCACACACAAAGACGAGAGAGAGAGAGAGAGAGAGAGAGAGAGAGAGAGAGAGAGAGAGAGAGTACAAAGGAAGCCCCAGTCATTGATGGCGCTAATTCAGGGTAGCTTGGAAGCTGGGAGTTCCACAGGCGCATTCCCCACTCCATCTCCCTACACACCATGAAGTCACTTCACACACAGGTATAAAGTGCTGCACCTGAGTCTCTCCAAAGTGACTAATTAGCTTTTACTCAGTCTTGACCGTAATTGGTCCAGGGTCGGCCACCCCAGGGAGCCCAGACACTTCACGAGGGGACTGTGCCCTCTCAGGTTAACCCAGGACCAGGAACCAACATCTGCCACCCCGCACTGAGCTCTGAGTCATCAGCACGGCTAATTAGCACTAATTGTAATATCGTTTCTGTCTCGTGGCTAATACATTTAGACTTGCTAATCAAATCAAACCATTCCACCTTGCTTTCTGCCTTCGAGTAAACATTTCTGCAAAATGAGAAATAAACAACTCCTGGGCTTTGTTGGCTTCTCTGAGCTACTATCTGCAGACATGGGTTGGGGGTGGGGGTAGGTAGGGACCGAGTATAAGGTACCCTGCTGCTTCTCTCTGGGACCAAGGGAATAAAAGGAATCTGAGAAAGCTCAGGCTTGGTTGTCCAATCAGGTTGAGAAAGAGAAAGAGAAAGAGAGAGAGAGACCTGGATCCTGGAAGGGAGAAAGAAGGGAGGAAAGAAAAGAGGAGGAAGGGACAGAGGTAGGAGGAAGGAAGGTGAGGAGCTGGCCTGGCTTGACTGTTAGACAAACACCTTTGTAACTTCCAGCATCTTTGGAGACACTTCTCCAGCAACCTCTGGTAAGGCTAGTAGCTCCTTAGAAACCCCCCTTCTCTCACCAAGGTGGTGCACCTAGATCTGCCTCCTCTGTTTGGCTGAGCTTGCTGAGGGCAGGCCCTAGGTCTCCAGATCTGGGTTTGCCAGCACCTCACCCTGAACCTATCCTGTAGCAAGTGTACTGTGGCACATCCCCACCCCCACCCCCACCCCCAGCAGCAAACACTCAGCCTAAGGATTGGGCTAATGTTGCAGAGGAGGGAACCAAGAGTCAAAGCCACCAGGTGATTGCCTGGCGGTTCTGATCGGCACAGAGTGGAACTGGCTCAGAACGAGTCTTTGCTGGGCCTGGCCCACACCTGTGCTCTTTCTGGAGTTGGGGGGGGGGGAACGACGGACACGACACTGTCATCCCAGTGGCCACACACAACACGCCCCCAGGAACTGATAGGAAAACAGCCAATGACAGCAGTACCTAGGGCACTCTGTTCAAGGACGGAAGGGAGTGATTCTGAGAATTCTAGAAAGGAGATTGACAAAAGGGTGACCATGGATGCAATTTAGTATAAATGGGACCGGTTACCATGGCAATCTCACTATAGAAATGACTCGCCTTACATACTACCCCACTGCCCAGGAAGGGCTAGGCTGCCCCCGGGGAAACGTCAGAACTCCCACATGGCACCTGGGCTGTTCTGTATCTTGACAAACACCAAGCACTCAATCACCATTTTAGAGGGAGCAGGAGTGTGGACTTAACCCGGTTCTGTCAGATGTGACCTAGACAACATCACTTTGCATTCTGCGTCTGTGGTCCTACCCAGAGAACCCCAGCAGTGTCTGGCCCTGGTCCACTTCATAAATGAGTGTGACAATAGGACAACAAGATGAGAGCAAGCTCTGAGCACCAGCTGTAGGCACAGGTCACTACCACCTTCTGCGAGCCCTCAACACTGGAGCTGCTAAACGAATTTCACAGATGAGAAAGCTGAGGCTGGAAGTTCAATTACACTCCTGTACAGTCCTGTACAAGGGGTACAGGACTCCCAGCTGAATCTGGACCTCGTCAAGGCCATGTGTTCCTAACTCCTCTACAGGACCACACAGCTTGGCTTGTCCTGCAAGGCTGTCCAACCCAGCATCTCGCGGCTACTTGCCCAGCAACGACCACAGGGTTCATATACAAACTAAGACAAGGGAAGGCATCCCACATCAGATGAAGCTGTCGATTGTCATTAATTTCAGATTTTGTTTCCGGAAATAATCGCTAGCAAGGCTTATGGAAGGCATTGGAAATAGGGATTTTTTTTAATGCAGTGGTCACTGTTCATCTTTTAAGTGGCTCATTAGAGATAAGTTACAGAGTAGCAGGGTTAGTGAGGACGGAGGCCCCAGGGGCTGATGGGAGCATCTAAGAATGAAACAGCAACTGAACTGTGATAGATTGGAGCTAGCAGCACCCCAAGACAAAGTCCAGGGGACAACATAAAACTGGATATGGACGGAGTTGTGTGCACAGGCAAATGAGGTGAGGGTGGGTGTGAATAACCTACAATGGGGAAAAGGGATTGGCTTCTCGCACCCAGCAATTGGCTGTAAAGTTAGCCAGTACTGGTGGCTCTCAAGGAAATCTGGCCATCCCTAGGTCCTGAGCTCCGGACACACGCTGGTGCAGGCAGCACACACACTGTAAAGGCTCCTTAGTGGAAACTGAGCAAAGATTGAGAGGAAGAGCCCCTTCCTCGGAGCCAGCAGGCAAGAGTAGCAGAGCACACACAGGGTCCATCCCACCACCAAACAGACCACAGGGTGGTAAGAGGGACCTGATAGTCTTCTCTCTCTCTCTCTCTCTCTCTCTCTCTCTCTCTCTCTCTCTCTCTCTCTCTCTCTGTGTGTGTGTGTGTGTGTGTGTGTGTGTGTGTGACTGAGGACTGAACCTAGGGGTCCTCATTCATGCTAGACAAGCCTCTCCCATCCCTAAACTATATTCTCAGACATTTTGTGTGTAAACTTTAAACTACTTTTTTTTTTTAAAGAAATGGTCTAAAATCTAGCCTAAGAAAAGCCAAAACAGACAAACAGAAACACTCAAACAGTAACCACTTGAGACCAAATTGAAACCAATGTTTGCCTCCTGCTATGGATCCATTAGGTAAAATCAAGTGTAGTCAGGGGCCAGTAAAGGTACTTGTCACCACACCAGACAATTTCAGTCTAATTCCCACTTGGTGGGAAGATAGAGCCAATGCCCACAAGTTGCCCTATGACCTTCACATGCAAGCCATGGCACACACATACATACAATCAATCAACCAACCAATCAATAAAAAAAAATGTACCACATGTCTAGCTTTGCTACACAACCCCTGTGGCTTTGCCACGGTCTGAGGAGAAGAAATGCAGTGAGTAAAAGAACACACAGAAGTGTTGAAAATTTAGACTTTCAGAAATCTGTCATTCAAACATCCCAGGCTGTTTAACAAATAATCTACAAAGAAAAGACAGCAGGCACGAGAGTGATTCAGGCAGTAACAGCACCCACTGCACAAGCTCAAGGACCCAAGTTCAGATCCCCAGTTCCCATGTAAGAGTCAGCTGTGGTTCCATGCTCATACACACACCTGCAACCCCACTGCTGGGGCTGGGAAGAGACTAGAGGGTTGAGATGGCTTGCTAGCCAGGGAGCCTAGCCGAAAAATGATGTCCTCTGACCTCTGAGATTGCACTAATGGATGCACATATATCACTCAAATGTAAATACATGTATATACATCACACATATGTATACATATGTACATATGTCACACATGTATCACAGACATGTACACAAAAAAAAGAAAAAGAGGGCAGAGGAACGGATAAGGAACCTTAGGTTAAGAGAGATTAAAAGATACCTGTTGTTTAATAGTGTCCTGGGTACTTTTTATATCAACTTGATATAAGCTTGAGGCATTTAAAAGGATGGAACCTCAATGGAGAAAAATGTCTCCATAAGGTCCTTTAAAAGGCATTTTCTTTTATTGTTTTTCTTTCTTTCTTTCTTTCTTTCTTTATTTATTTATTTATTTATTTTTCTTTGTGTAGCCTTGACTGTCCTGGACTCATTTTGTAGACCAGGCTGGCCTCGAACTCACAGCGATCCATCTGCCTCTGCCTCTGCCTCTGCCTCCCGAGTGCTGGAATTAAAGGCATGCACCACCATGCTTGGCATAAGGCATTTTCTTAATAAGTGACTGATGGGGGAAGGCCCAGTCCATTGTAAGTGGTAACACTCCTGGGCTGGTGGTCCTGGGTTCAATAAGAAAGCAGGCTGAGCAAGCCATGGAGAGCAAGGCAGGAAGCAGCACTCCTCCATGGCCTCTGCATCAGCTCCTGCCTCTATGTGCAGCTTGAGTTCCCGTCCTCGCAGCCTTTGATGATGAACTGTCATACGGAACTGTGAGTGAAATTAACCCCTTTCCTCCTCAAGTTGCCTATGGACATGGTATTTTATCACAATAGTGACTCTAACTAAGACAAATAGATTCAGACTAAACTATCTGGTCTAGAAATATACTTCGGGGTAAGAAAACACTGTTTAGAAAAAAAATTAAGAAAAGCAGTTAATACAAAAGACAGGACAGTTTCCTCAGCAGTGGCTGGGAGTCATTTTGTGGGAGGCTTTTAGTGTTGTTGACAGAATTCCAGTTCTTGGCATAGGTGCTATTTGTAAGCACCATACATTAGGCCATACATCAGGTTTTTATGGTATTCTGTATCTATGAGTTAGCTTACAATAAAAAGATTGTTTTAACTTGTAAAAAAAAAAAAAACCAGTGCATCTTGAACCACAATAAAACACTAACATCTGCAGGGGAATTAGTGCCTGTGAAACCATTATCAGTTCTGTTTTACAGACAGAGAAACTGAGGCTTAAGAGCTTCCATGCCTCGCTTAGGTGGGTGAGGAGGTCCAAGGCTCTAACTGAGCCTGTGGTGGCTGTTCTTGGTCGTCACCTTGACTCATCTAGAATTATCTAAAAGCTAAGCAGCTGGGCACACCTGTGAGGGATTTCTTCTTCTTCTTCTTCTTCTTCTTCTTCTTCTTCTTCTTCTTCTTCTTCTTCTTCTTCTTCTTCTTCTTCTTCATTAAATCATTTGAAGTGGGAAGACCCATTTTTAAATCAGATCCTTTGAGGTGGGAAGACCCACCTTTATTCTGGCCTTTCTGCCGTCACCCTATATAGAGGGCATGGAAGAAAGGGCTTGCCTTCTTTGCCTGCTTGTCTTAGCTCTCCCTGGAAAGTCTGTTCCTTCACTGTCATCAGAGCCTACTTCTTCAGGATTCCAGCTTTTACTGAAGACCAGCTGAGACATCCAGACCCATAGACTAAACAACTGCCGGATTCTTGGACCTTTCACTGGTAGACAACCGTTGCTAGACTAGCTGAACCACAGGTTGTAAGCCATTCTAATAAATCCCCTTTCTATACATAGATTCATTCCATCAGCTCCGTTCCTCTCAGAAGCCTGACTAATACCGGGCTCCTTATCTGTGAATCTCCTCAATCATTCTCTGACATTAGTAAAGCATGACTGCCATCGCTTTGATGATAATCATCTCTCCATAATCACCATCATCACTATCACCACTACCATCTTCCATCATTCATCACCACCACGCCATCCTCTCCATCATTCATCATCATCATCACCATTGTTATTATGATCTCCTCCATCATCAGCATCATCACCAGAGTCCTCACCATCATTAACATGATCACCATCTCCATCAATCACCTACCAATCATCATCACCATTATCATCACTACCACCATCATCATCTCTATCAATCCTCATCCCCACCACCACCATCTCCAGCAATCATCGTCATCTTCCATAAATCATCATTACCATCATCACACCACCATCTCCATCAATTATCACCATCATCACCATCATCACCATCTCCCTCAATCACCTACCAATCATCATCACCATTAACATCACTACCACCATCATCATCTCTATCAATCATCATCACCACCACCACCATCTCCAGCAATCATTGTCATCTGCCATAAATCATCATTACCATCATCACACCACCATCTCCATCAATTATCACCATCATCACCATCATCACCATCTCCATCAATCACCTACCAATCATCATCACCATTAACATCACTACCACCATCATCATCTCTATCAATCATCATCACCACCACCATCATCTCCAGCAATCATTGTCATCTGCCATAAATCATCATTACCATCATCACACCACCATTTCCATCAATTATCACCATCATCGTCACATCCCATCCCATCAATCATCATTACCTCCATCAATCATCATCACCACCACCATCATCATCAGTCACCATCATTGCCTCCCACAACCATCACCACCATCATCACCACCACCATTTCCATCAGTCGTCACCATCACCTCCCATCAGTCATCACCACCACCATCATCCTCACCTCCCATCAATCATCTCCATCACTACGATCCCCATCAGTCATCACTTGATTAGAATCTATCCCTTTGTCATCCCCATCATCTCTTTCATCACAGTAATCATCACTGCCAACTTCCCAAGAAGAAAAGATCCAACAAAGGTTGGGAAAGCAAAACCAACTATATCTTTCCAGTTTTTTTTAGGTGTCCAGACGGTCCACCTCAACCAGAGCCAGAGTTCTCAAACTTCAGAGGTACTGGGATCTTGTGGATGGCATGTAACACACAGAGCCCTAGATCTAATGGTGAAGACCCTGACCTCTATGGGCGGAGAGGCACCAGGCACTTGTATAGGTAGACAGATGTGGGCAGGCAGTCAAGCCTGCTGTGATGGAGATGGTGGTGGCAACGTTGAGGAACCTGTGTGAAGCGTGTATGCAAGTCATGGACAGCAGATCTCAGTTAATCTATGACTGCTTGTTCTCAGGAGTAATGGTGGAAGTTCCCAGCACACCTTGTATTTGCTTATGAGCTCCTACATTTTGTTCCATGATTTACCAACCTAATCTTAGAGCTTCAGTGTCCTGTCAATGAAGGAAAGAGGTGTGCATTGGAAGTGGAAGCAGGAAGCACGGTCTTTTGTTGTAGGGGAAGGGCTTGGGGACCGCCATTGCTTACTTTATGTCCTTGAGGATGCAGTGCAGTCAACTCAAGTAGCCACCATCTTGGGGTGAAAGTTCAGTGACCCCTCAGGTATTTGGTGACTCTGACAAGTGGTCAACAGTGTGTCAGGAGATGCTGCTGAAGAACCTGGGGCCAGACTGTGAAAGGACCCATCTGTTCACTGCAACCACCTCCTAGATTTTATTCCTCAGGCCACAGCTTCTGAACTGAAGCCGACTGCCTCCCCACAAAGGCTGAGGGCAGGCGTGCAGGGTTCCAGAAGCCCACGTAAGCCTGCAACAGAAACTTTTCCACTTCCACATGTGCACTTGGATGAGAAGTCAAGCAAGCAAACATCTGGAGCAACTGTCCTCGGCAACCGAGGTGGTGAGAGCATTTGGCATGTTGGGGTCAAACTTTAGAATAAACAACATTGTAACAACGCAGAAGACACATGCTGCAGGGAGGAACCACTTAGGCTGCTGGACTTTCCCACGTGAGTGCTGCTGCAAAGGGCAGAAGGGCAGCTGCAGAAGCAGGAAAAATAGAGGATAAAGTTAGCAAGATGAAGATGTAGGGACCAATGGGAAACTGGAGGCAATGGAGGCCTGTGCAGCCAACAGCGGAGGGAAACAGCCAGGAGATGTGAGCAGAGACCACATCACTCCAGAAGCCACCTGTGCCAGGCTTTGCCACACCCACCATGTATCCTCCCACCTCCAGTCCTACAAGGCTTGATGATCCCACTCAGAGCATGACTCAGGTCCAAGAGCGAGCTCCAGCTCACAAAATCCATAAGGTTTAGGGATAGAATGTGAGAGTCGATGTCACGGAGAACTGGTGACGGCTCAAGAATCCCCAAGTCCTCTGATCCCTGAACACAAGCGCCCACCACTTGTCACCATCCCAGTCTTTTTCCTGTTTACAGAAGAAATGCCTACAGAGGTACCAGTGGTGTGTACACAGAGCCTCTCAGTGGTGTGCAAGGATGTCAGTCCTAGCCTCGGCTTCTAAGTAAGTTTCACAAACATTAGCCAAGTCCTCCAGGGGCTCCTGCCTGGTCATCCCCACCACTGGCTCCTTCTGTGACAGGGAACTCACACCTCCAACTCAAGCTGTTCCATGCCTAGAGGAGTCTGGTGTGAGAGGAGCCCACCTTTTCCTCAGGTTGGTAAATCCGGTTCTTCCATCTTTTATGAGCTATGGGCTGACTGCTGGTGGAGAGAAGGAGGGAGACTCACCAGCCCTCAGCCTTGGCATTTTTCTCACGAGATGTTCCGTTAGGTTAACACTCAGGATGGTGCCTGCCACCTTAAGATACTGCTACACAAATGTTACTGTTTTAATGAATGAGAGTGTTCAGGGGAACCAATCGCCCACACCTGTGATGAACATGCAAGTGGGAGAGAAAGGAACAAATGACATAATTTAAAGCCTAAATAAACACCACAGCTGGTCTATACTTTGAACACCCACATTCTTAATGTCAGTGTGGACACCCAGTGGGATGTCACTGCACTGTCATCAGACATCAGTGCACTCGGAGGAAGTATGTCCATGTCTCCATGTCACCATGTCCCCAAGACAAAGACTTGCTAGGGGCTGGGGAAGCTGCTCAGGAGACAACCACTCCCTGGCAGACAATAATATCAAAGTCATGGCTCCCTTGATCACAACATTGAGTCAGATGAGCAGTGGCTACAGCCAGACTATCTCCAGAGAATAACCAAGTTAGCACTTCAGGCTACTCTCAGGACCTCTGCCCTGCTCAATTTGTCTCGGAGGCACCCCCAAAGACAGAAAGGAGGGCCTTGGATACCACAGACTTGGCAGCCGCCAAAAGAGTCAGATGATGACACAAAGGGGTCTATACACAGGAAACTCTTACTCTGCCTTTAAAAAGAAGGAATGCCTTTAATCCCAGCACTCGGGAGGCAGAGGCAGGCGGATCTCTGTGAGTTCAAGGCCAGCCTGGGTCTACAAAGCAAGTCCAGGACAGCCAGGACTACAAAAGAAAAAAAAAATGAAGAAGGGGCTGGAGAAATGGCTCAGAGGTTAAGGGTACTGACTGCTCTTCCAGAGGTCCTGAATTCAATGCCCAGCAACCACATGGTGGCTCACAAGCATCATAATGTGATCTGATGCCCTCTTTTAGCGAGGAGGAGGAGGAGAAGAAGGAGGAGGAGGAGGAGGAAGAGGAAGAGTAGGAGGAGGAGGAGGAAGAGGAGGAGGAGGAGGAGGAGGAATTTTTTTCTGGGAGGAGGTTGTGCATGCCTTTAATCTCAGCACTTGGGAGGCAGAGGCAGGTGGAACTCTGTGAGTTCAAGGTCGGTTCAGTCTACAAAGCGAGTTCCGGGACAGCTAGGGCTACGCAGAGAAACTCTGTCTCAAAAAACCAAAAAGTAGAGCAAAACAATAAACAAACAAACAAACAAACAAAAAGAAGGAAATTCCCATTCCTGTTTGCACACAGACAGGCCTGGATGGCACTGAGCCGCATAAAATAATTCAACGTGTGGTCCTTTATCTGAAGCCCTCTGAAGGAGTCAAACTAAGATGCAGACGGTTGAATGGGAGCTGCAGGGTGCTGGGAGGGGTGGGTGAAAGGCTGTTTAGTGTTGACAGGAGTTTCAGCTCTTAGCAGATTTGGGGGCTCTGGAGATGGGTAGTATCAGTCACACAACAGGCTGAATGAGCACCACATATCCATCAACAGTGAGGTGGTCTTATATCGCCTACACTGTGTCACTATAAACAGTTTCAAATCTTGGGTTTTCTGCGAAGTAGGTAATAAAGCTTGCAAGAGTAAGGCAGAAACTTCTGCAATCTGCTGTTCCCTGCCCGTCTCCCTTGCGCTGGAATGGACCTTGGGCAGGCTCCCACCACTTGGAACCTTCGGGTGTAAAACAGAAAGAATGGTACCACTGATCTGCCCAGGAGGAGCCAAGCACTAGAAACCCAAAGCTAAAACACAGGAGGCCTGAGCCAACATGCCTGCCTGCTCTGTCAGCCCTGCTACACTGTCACTCTCACTTGGTTCTGACATCTGCCCTCCAGCAGGTCCTAGGTTGTCCCTCAGTTGGGACAGTGGGTGAAGGCTGCATAGGAGAAACAGAAGCCCCAAGCAGGGTGCTGCTGGTGACTCTTGACAATGACAGCAGCAGTGGGGGTAAAGCCAGGCCACTGCCTCTTCTGCCGGGGTCAGTGCAAACCCTGGCATCCCCTTCTCCTAACCTATAACCCGTACATGTGCCAGGCTGAGGTGACATCCATGGTTCAGGTCTACCTGGAACCTTGGACTATAACCTTAACCAGAAATAGGGCCTTTGAACCTCACCTTGTTGAGGTCATCCTAGGTCAGAGTGGCCTCTAAACCCAAAAGACTGGTGTCCTCATATGAAGAAGGCAAAATGGCACAACGAAACAAATCTGTGGCTATGTGTAAGGAGCAACAGGCTGGGGCTATAGCTCCATTCACACGTAGCTTGCTTGACATGAGCAAAGCCTTGGATCACTCAATCCCTAGCACAGAATTTGAGGCCAGCCTGGGCTACATGAGGCCCTTTCTCAAAAAACAAAAACACAAACCAAAAGAAGGAAAGATGACAGAAAGCACTGAAGAGATAACACAGCTTGTGAAGACGCAAGCAGGGGCTAGAATAAAGTGTCCATGAGCTAAGGCATGACAAAGACCAAAGCTGGAACAGGTGGGAGGGCTCCTTCCCTGGGGCCTCTGAGAAAACTCAGCTCTGTAGATACAGTAATTTCAGACTTCGGGTGCCCAGAGTCATTAGCTATGCTCACTGTTGCTTCAAGCCCCAAACTATATCCATCTGATCGATACCCAGAAAACGCACAGCTGAGGAACAGAAGACAGCAACTGGATGAAGTCTCTGGGATCTGGCAGCCCCAGTCCAGCCCTGAGCAGCTCTTGTTCCTATCCTGGAGGCTCCGTCTATCAACCTCTCTACTATGACTCCCCACTTACAGGCTGCTGCTGAGCCAGGAGTTGCACACCCCCCTCTTCCACTGCCATCTCCAAATCAGTGTGATTGTAAGAATGAAACACACATAAGAATACTCCAGTCCAGGAAGCACAAGAGAATCCACAAGGCAGTGGGCACCACTTGTGGGACCCCAGCTGGGCGAGGGCTGCACACTTTGCCAGGCCAGGCCACCACCCCTCTGTGCAGCAGTCCCAGGCTAGAGAGTCCTACCCCCACCCCCAGCACCCCCATAGCATGTTTATCTTTTTTATTGATTAAATAAAGCCTAAAAGAGACAGAGCCTTGGGAAAGCACGGGAGGGGCACACACACACACACACACACACACACACACACACACACACACACACACACACACTCTTCTCTTGAGTCACCAGGGCTGGGCCATGAAGGGGTGGGGGATAAATTACTACGCAAGTCCAGGCGCACTGGGATGTAATAAAATGTGTTGCTAAGATACAAGCACCAAGGAAGTTCATTAAAGGCTGCTTTAACCCCACTGCCAGACTCTTCCTCCTTCCAAGGTGGCTTATTTGGTGCCGTCCCTTGTGTTTATAATTAGATCCACAGTGCGAGAGGCCTGTGCTGCCCATTCATGTCCACTCAGCAGAATGCATTAATAAAATAACTTAGATATGCTGACCTGGGCCTCAGTGTTGGGGTAGAGCTGCAGGTCTATTTTACTTAAAAAGCCTCACTCACTGATCTAAATGGCTAACGCCCTGAGGAACCTCAATGGCTCTGTGGTTACGCAATCTCTCTGGCTACGCTGTGCTCGGCTACGCTCAGCCGTCCTCGCCTCGTGGGATCTCATACGGGGATCGCAGAACGGTTACACCTGGGAAGTTCAGACACACCACAGTCTCCGAACACCTTAGAGTCTCACGTTTGCAGTCTCAGTGGGTCAGCCCTCGTGTTCTCTTAAGTAGCCACCATGAGATGCTACCACGGGACAAGAGGTTGAGGGAGAGAAGAAGTCACGTCTAGGCTATGACCCAGCCCAGTGGAGCTACCAGAAGGTTGACCCAGAGGAAGAAACCCGACCTTGTCTGATAGATCAAGCAGCTGCCTACCCCAGCGAGGCTCTGGATGAGGACAGCCAGTCCTCAGGGTTTTCTCCCAGGTGTGTTTGGAAGCCTGCTTCCAATGCACCGACTGACACATCAGGCACCTTCACTTCGCACTCACAAAGCAGGTATATGAGGCCATGTCACAGGCCCAAGGGACTATGCTGAGGTGTTCCCTCCCATCTGAAGTTTGGGAACCCAGGTTGCCATTTGGCCAGAATCTCCCTGTTAGGGAGAAGCACCTGGCCTTGGCCACGGTTAACAGTCATGGCCTCTTCTCCTCTAGGGTGGAGTGTGGCTTGACAGCACAAGTCCCCCACAAGCTCTTCTCGAAATGGTGTCAATCCTGACCCCAGCATGCAGGGCTAGGGGCTGATTTAAAACGGGAAGGAGAGCCTGGCGTAGTGGCGAATGCCTTTAATTCCAGCACTCAGGGAGGCAGAGGCAGGCGGATCGCTGTGAGTTCGAGGCCAGCCTGGTCTACAAAGTGAGTCCAGGACAGCCAAGGCTATACAGAAAAATCCTGTACTGAAAAAACCAACCAACCAATCAATCAATCAACCAATCAATAAATGGGGGATGGGAAGGGAGTAGCACAGCAGAGAGGCATCCATCCCTACCTCAGCTCTCCTCTCTACACTCACTTGTCCTCTGGCCATATTCCTGACCCTGCTCTACTTGGCCAGAGTGCCTGCCGCCCCCTAATTGTCATGTTTCACTTGTGTTGGACTATCACCTGCCTGAGGCTGGCAGCACCACCTGTCCTTGTCCTGTCACCATGTTGACCCAGCACTGTTCCGCATAAGCTAAATGTCAGCATGTTCAGGAGCCATGGCTACTGCAGCCTTACCCCTGCCCACACACTCAAGAGCGTGTGCCCCTGAACACCCACCCACACTCACAAAGGTCAGGGGCACACCAGGGAATATGCAAAAAGGGCTTAAGACATGGAGATCTGTCACCCCAGTGTACTTCCAGTCCCCAGTGCTCAACGCTCTGTGCCTCAGCCTCAGCTTTAAGAAACCAGCTACGGTGGCTCTCTGAACACCTTTCAAAGTGCCCACATTTGCCATGATGCCTGCAGCTGTGACAACCTTACACCATGACCACACCAGTGGCTAGCATGTGCCTTTTCTTTCTTGGCCAAGACAGATTGGAGGGTGTGTGTGTGTGTGTGTGTGTGTGTGTGTGTGTGTGTGTGTGTGTGTGTGTGTGTATGCCACAGTATGAGCAGATGGACCTCTCACCTAGCAGCAGCTTGCCCTGGCACACATGTCACCACCAAGCAGCATCATTAAATCTAGGTGTGCAACACTCCACTGATTACGGGGATGCTGCCCGTCACCTGGTGAGCTGTATCTCACGGTTTTAGGCTGGAGTCTCCGATATGTATTTTAATGACACTCTGCAGTTTGTTTATATGTGTAGATTGTCTGTCTACCCAAATGACATGAGATCACGGCCCCCTTCCTCCCTTCCTACTCTCCTATTCCATCCCTGGCCTGTCCCTTTCCAGGGGGCAGAAAGCTTCCTACAGCTTGTCCCAGTGACAGCTTGCTGGGATCTCCAGGCAAAGCCATCTCACCAGACCCCCACCCCTCACCTACTGCTGCCATCTCTTAAGACATTGCTACACCCATTGAGGGATCAGAGAGTGGGTCTCTGCTAGTTCTCTGCTTCTAGCACCTCTACTCAGGGAGCTTACCCTCTCACAGGCCCGCTGTAGACCTCTATGCCCAAGTGTAGACTCTAAATGCAGCATGGTGTATGCATAGGCTGGACGACAAACAGGGACACTGGGGCTAAGGCAACCAGCCTTCACCTACAGTGCTGGAACTAATCTAAGCCAACAAACTTCACACACAACTCTAGATGGAACACAGGGGCCCTGCCCACGATGCCCACTTCTTATTTGTGTGGTTTGGAAGTCTGCTGCCACCAGGCATCTAAGAATCACTTTAGCCATGAGTGCATCACCTGGGGACCCTTTCTTGGTGATCCTGTTGTCAGTCAAAAATACAAGGACATCCCACATAGGACCTACTATCTGAAAGCAGCAGCTTCTAGCAGAAATAAATATAGGACGCCCTTCCTTTTGGTTACAATGTGGCAGGTGAAGACTACACCTTCCAGTTAGTTCTGTTCCCTAGACACAGACCCCAGGCCCATTCTTACCCATGGCCTCAGTTTCTCCTTTGTGAGAGGATGTGTCCTCCAACATCTCCCCCTTGGTACTCATATCTGATACATTCAGCCATATCCCACTGGCCGTTTCTGGAAGATGCTGGGAGACACCCTTATCTACCAATTCCCAAGTCTAGCATCCAACTCCAGCTGTGCTCAGAGGAGTATAAAGACTTAGAGCATCTCTAAGTTGCTAGCCGAATGGTGGTGGTACATGTCTTTGATTCTAGCACTCAGGAGGCATAAGCAGACGAATGTCTGAGTTCGAGGCCAAGCTAGTCTACATATTGAGTCCCAGGTCAGCCTGAGCTACATAGTAAGACTGTATCAAAAGAAGAGGACAGGAGAGGGGAAGGGAGGGGGGAGGGGAGGGGAGAAGAGAAGACACAACAGTGTCTGCATTCTCAGGCTGTCAGTTCTCTGTCCCTTGCAATGTTGTTAACAAAGCAACAGTGTACTCAGGAGGCAGAGGCAAGCGGATCGCCATGAGTTCAAGGTCAGCCTAGTCTACAAAGCGAGTCCAGGACAGCCAAGGCTAAACAGAGAGACCCTGTCTCGAAAATCCACCCCCAAAACAAAACAAAACAAAAAAAAACAACTCCCTCCAAAAAACAACAAAACAAAACAAACAAAATAAAACCCAAAGCAACAGTGAGAACAGCGCCTCCTTTCAACTGCCCTGCCGCACTCTGGGAACCAGGCCCAGCATGTGAGACACTGGCCTTCACCCATCCTTGGGACCCCACTTCGAGACCTACAACAGCTGCTTTTTCAGGCTGAGGGTTTGACTACCTCCAGGACACCCCACCCTCCTCCACATCCCTGTGGATGCTTCATTTCCTTGTCTTCAACAGGACAAAGGCCAAGCCCCGTCCCCCAAAAGCACAACCCAGCTGAGAGCTAAGGCAAGGCTGCCTGTTATTGACCATCAGAAGGAACCAGAAAGAAGCTGCATCAGCAATTTCTCCCACATTGGAGACACTAGATCCACAATGATAACCACAAGAAAACATTCTTAAGGAAGTATGCTTGTCCCTTTAGAGAATAGAGGCTATTTCAAAATTAGAGGAGCCAGCCCACCTTAAAGCAGAGCAACATGTCAGCTGCCATCAAAAAGAAAATCCCAAACCCTGCAGAGAAGGGCTCAGGCCAGGGCTGCACAAGCACAGTCAGATGTTAGCAGCAGGCATTGTAGGGGCTCATCAATAGGTCCAGGGGCTGTCCACTCCAGTCCTGCTGGCCGGGCCTCCCAACCCAACCTGCCACATGCTCCCTAACTGAGACTCTAGGACTTTTTCTGTCTGTGGAAAAGTCCTATCGTGACCAGCAGAATAATCTCTGGCTGGTGGGAAACTATGCCCAACTCATGATCTCCATTTCTCTCACCTGACTTTCTCTCCAGACTACACACACACACACACACACACACACACACACACACACACACACACACACACACGTCTATCACCCCATGTAGCCAGTAGTCAACACCCAGAGCGTCTCCACTTACTAATGTGTGACTCCACATACCACTCAACGCCCCTGGGCTTCAGCCTACTCCTGAATAAAACTAAAATTATCATCAGTCCTTCCTCCAAGGACCAGGTAAGGGACGAGTGAGAAGGAGTGGGAGACGGAAGGGGCTCCAAGGCACAGGTGTCCAATAGGCAATGCTGTTTAAAAAAAAAATGGCAAAGCCTAGAGCTTCTGCACCATCTCATCCAATAGACTGCTGTCTCTTTAAAATCACTTTATGAACCACTTGTCCTGTACTCTATGGTCTTCACAGGCAGCAAGCTGTTGATTTCCCCCTTTCTTGCTGAGGAACACTGAGTGGGACAGAAGAGGGTTCCAAGGCTGGAGCTGATTTACAGATCTGCTCAGTCTGAAAACCTGTGACATAGACCTTTGCTATCCGCCTCTTAAAGACACATGAGAGCCTTCTGAGAAAAGGAGGGTAGGGGAGAGCCAGAGGGACTGCCACACACCCTAGGAGGCCTCTGGAGCCCTCCCCATAGGTGACCAGAGACCCTGCTCTGCATCAAGAGCCTCACGGCCAAGGGTCCTCAGAACGAGTGACATCTCCAAGCAGAGCACCAGCTCACGTGCATAAGCAAAATAAAAAGACTGAGGGACAAAGGCGTCAGACAGAGACCTGCTCCATCGCAAGGCGAATCTCATAGCCAGGAGCTCTTCTAATGAGGCATCGAGGGATTACCAAAGTTATTATCAGCATCATCTCATTGAAAAAATTCAGGCTTAATTGAAATCAACCACACAGTTCTGACAGCAGGTGCTTTTGAGAGGCGAAAATATCAAAGTGAACTCTCTAGATGAATTGAAAAGGGTGCCACCACCAGCAGTCACCAGCATCAACTGTCCCCAGGGATGGCAAGTGCATGACACCTCCCACAGAAAAGGTACACTTCTGGAACAGTCTATAGACCTGCTGGTACATCTGGTTTCCTTCAGGAGGCTGAAAGCCAGGTCCAGTGGAGAATCTCAGAGCAGTCCTGTCACTCACTCAAAGTTTTCCTTGACTTTGGGGTTCCTATGAAACTTTCCCAACCCCTGTCTTACTTCCTCCCAACCCCCTGGTGGGGGTGGGGTCGGGGGAGTGGGGTCTCATCCTTGCCCATAGAAGGAAAACAAAATGCAAAGAGGCAGAATGGCTTATTCAAAGTGGCCTGGCCAGAGCAGGCCCTGGGACTTGAGGATTTGCGGAGCGAGGTAAGTTTCTATGCAACTTGTCATACCCAAGAGTGCTGAACATGTCCCCCCAGAGGATGCCGATGCCACAGGCAATTCCATTGTCCATGAGTTTCCCTTCTCTTATCTGTTCAGCAGAGAAGACTGGCCAGTCCAACTGAACCCAAGATCCAAGAACACCCTGAGAATCAGATAGGAAGGTGTTTGCCTGAGAGCCCATGTGACAGCCTCTTTAGGCACAGGCAGTACAGTAAGGCCCCGTGCATGTGTCTCCACCTTCTTCGCCAGTGCAAACTCACCTCAACCCAGAGAGAGCTCACCGCTTCCTCGGCTACCGAGAACTGAGTGACTTGAGTCAACCTCACTGGGCCTCGAGGAACAGATAGGCACACCTACCTTCCCAGCTACTGATGAGCACACTCATCAGTAGAGGCCATATGGAGGTCCTCCACATCCCCAGCACTGGGCAGGAGCCCTTCACACACCTGTGGGATCAGTTGGCTGGAGCATTTACAGCAGAGACCCACTATGCTCTTCCAACTGCAAGAACCAAGTTCAGAAACAGGGAGATTGGTGCATTCACTCTGTCAGAGAAAGGCATTAATCTATACTCTGTGTGTGTTTGTGTGTGTGTGTGTGTGTGTGTGTGTGTGTGTGTGTGTGTGTCTGTCTGTCTGTCTGTCTGCCTGTGCCCATATACCCATACAGATCAGCTGAACATGCCCCAGGACTCAATGATTGAACCCCTAAATTAGGATAGGCAACTAAGAATTAGAAGAGGAAGTCTATAGCCAGGACTATATAGTTAGATCTTGTCTCAAAAACATTAAAAGCAAATGGAAATTCTCCTTTATCCCTGAAATGCCACTTCAGAGAATGAGAGTGACACTTAATTTCCTGATCTCAAAGACCCACGGGGCTGGAGAGCTGGCTCAGCAATTAGGAATGCTCGCCGTTCTTCCTTAAGGACCTGGGTTCATCTAGGCACCCATGTGCCCTCTAACGCCAGCTTCAGGGTATCCAATGTCCCCTTCTGGCTCCAACAGGCATCTATACACATGTGTCACGCACATACAACCCACTCAGGGGAGATGGCGGGGGGGGGGGGGGGGGAGGAGCTGAAGAGTTGGCTCAGCAGTTAAGAGCATTTGCTGTTCTTCCAAAGGACCTGGGCTCAGATTTCAGTTCCCATGTTGCGCAGTTCACAACCACCTGTGACTGCCCTCCTCCCTGGGGTTTAACTGCCAGGAAGACCACCAGCACCCTGCCTCCTACTCACAAGGTTTACTCAGGCCACCAGCCCTACCTGGCTACATCCGAGTTCTGAGGACAGACACCTTCTGGAAGTTCTTCAAAACTCCGCTATCCACAGCCCACCTTGTCACGGTTCCAGAGAGCGGGTCTCCCTCTTTTCTCGGACCGCTCGTTTCTAAGACGTGCTTTAAAAGTCTACCATTCACTGTGTGCTTACCCCTGGAAACATCAGATCATCACTGCTATTTCCTCCCCACCCTGAGACAAACATAGGGCGGGGGCTCCCTCCCTACGGAGCTTACAGTTTAAGAAAGAAAACCATGCAAGAGGAAGCCAGTGGACAGCCAGCCAGCCAGCCCCAAAGGCAGGGGTGTGCTTGGGGCACAGGAAAACTGCAAAGGAGCGACCAAACTGTCCTGTACTAAGTGTGGGAGCTGGAAGAAGTGGACAACTCCTTCGGAGAATGAACAGTAGGGGGCACCCTAGGGTTCCATTCAGGAGCAAAAGTGGACCACTGAAGGTTTTGAGGCCCCAAGAGTACTGCGATCATAGCCCAAGTTATATAAGTCACTACGATGAACATATTAGGAAGGGCCGGGCAGATTCCAGGTGGCAGGTAGGACACACATGCCCATCAACAGGTGAACGGGTAAGCAAAATGTACTGTATCCACTTCCAACATGGCGGTATGGAGGGAAAGGGACCAAGTGTGAGCACAGACGAAACATGCATAGTTACAGCTGCATTCCTAAGAAGGTCCAAACCAGGCAGCTCTCAGACAGAAAAGCAGAAGTGGCACGGGGCCAGGGAGAAAGGCAGTGCCTAGCTTCCAGGGGATGAAAATGCTCGCAAACAGACCCGTAGCAATGACCCAGGACCTTCGATGTAGGAAAAGCATCAAACTTCCTGTAGGTGACTGGGATAAGAGACTTGTGTTCCCCAAGGCACACAAGAGAAAAGGCTTCTGAAATCTTCCAGGAGAGGACAGCCCTGAGGAGATCCAGTGGGAGAAAGCGGCTCTGTGGGAGAGCTCAGGTGGGAGGGAGCATAGATCCAAGCACTTGCAGGGGCTGCTGTCCAAGTGCTTTCCTGCAGAATAAATCACGGACCCTTTCTCACCGCTATCTTCTCTTTAGTGTGTAACCATGCTGTTCCAACACAGACCCGCCTTCTTGCTTGGAAGGAGATTGAAGCTGACCTTTCTGGAGCACAAAGCTCAGAAAGAAAGAAAGAAAGAAAGAAAGAAAGAAAGAAAGAAAGAAAGAAAGAAAGAAAGAAAAAAGCCCCTTCAGCCTCCCGTCTTGTGGTGAGTGCTCTCAGAATCAAGGAGCACACAGACTCAGGTGTTGAGCCTCTCTGGTGTCTGACCTAGAGAGTGAGTCAAGACATGACTCAGGGCCCTGGGCACCTGCTACATACTTCCTTTCAAGAAGACAGATTTTTATCGCCACGCTTGAAGACAGCCCACTCGGAATGCACAGTCCATAAAATTAATAGATCAGGTGTTGCCCCAGACCCCAAGTTCACCTCCAAAATCTCTCTGGCCAGACCACAGGAACTCCAACTGCAGCTCAGACAGAGGCTAACCCTGCTCAGGCTGGGCTGAGGGAGGTTGGGTCAGGTGAGGCCACCATTAGCTTTAAAAGGCTGTACAGAACTCCAAAGGAGTGGGAAGAGACTCCAATATTTATGACATGCCTGTTATGTACAATGCAGATTAAAATGTTACTGCATCTCAGCATGTGCTGAGTAAAAAAAAAAAAAAAAAAAAACAAGAAAAAAAAAAACCACTGGGGCAGCTAATAGAGACTTCACACAGCATGCCTGGAGTTCGTCCTCCTCCAGGTCCAAGACCCACATGGCAGGATACCTGTTCTTTGGGGTCACCTCCACACCTTCCCTCCTTCTCTTGGGGAGGAGGACATGAACGCCCCTTGAAAAACACAAGGTAGGTAACCAGATACTTTGTATTTAACCCCAAGACCTTCCAATGATGGGAGAAAACCCGGATGCAGAATTTCTCTCCCTTCCTTTGAGCAAGCCACTTCTAGTTGTCCTTTCAAACGTGTCTTTATTTCTAGAAGTAACTAAAAAGCAAAACAAAACGTTCCAGTGCCAAGGGCTGGGAATTGCAGGAGGGACACTGTCCGGCCATTACCCTACTGCTACTTTGTGTCTAACAGAAGAAGTTAACAGGCCAGATGTCCCCTCACTGTGTAGTTCATCTCCTACCTGTGAACTTTCCATTGAAACTGAACCCTTTTATTTCATATTCCAAGGGGCCCCCCCATAGGAAAATATCTCTGGAAGTGGAAAGGCTAAGATTTTCTCCAAGTAACTCTATGGAGAGGCTGTACCTTTAAATTCTTCCTTGAATTAAAACACACATGATACTACACCTGACTTATAAAAATTTTTCACCCTCACCCCTGCAGTGCAACTCCTCCTGAGCAAGTTTTGAGGTGTCCACGACGATCTCATTCAAAACTCTGACTGGATTTTTAGTCGCCTCTGACCTTGTAAATCCAACTGCCCCTAGCAAACTGCCAATCACCTCGAAGTCCCCTGCCGCCCCGCCGCCCCCCCCCTCCCCTCCAGAGGACAGCACGGAATGTTAAAACCACCAGCTCATCGCATAGGTGAACTCAGAGAGCCCGCTGCAGCCAGCGTGGGAGAGGCAGGCAACTCTATTAGCATGCTGAACCGGGCCTCGGGGAGCCCCCTCCTCTCCCTCTTTTATGAGCCCTTGTTATATAAAGGCCACAAAGAGAAACGGAAAAGCAGACTTGCTGTCACAAACACAAGTTCTTACAGCCAGGCCAAACCCTGGCTGCCTACCAGACGTTATTTTTAGGCATCTAAACGAGAGACATTTTTAAAAGGCCAGAGAACAAAAGTTTTTCTGGCTTCCTTTCTTTATTTTAAAGCACTCACACAAAAAGATGGAGGCACTGTGCGTTTGCAGGCAATATTCCCGAGTTTAAATTTAAAGGCAAAGACGTCCTGGGGGTAGGAGGGCTCCTTCCCCAGCCCCCAAGCGGCAGCTTCTACCTTCAAACAGGATTTTTCAAAGATTTCTTTTATGGTCTTATCTAAATTTTGGCATGTAAGATAATAAACAACTATTCAGTTACTATCAAAAAATTTAAAGCCCTGAAATAGTTGCCACTATACAGAGGAAACGATCGCACGTAAGCTCGGAAAGAACCACTTCAGATAGTGTAACTACTGCCAAGAAGGGCCCACATAAAAGAGACATTGTTGCAAGCAAAGGCTCCTAGCATTGGCTTTTCCCTTTTAAATCTTCGACTCCCAGCCTAACACTCCACAACTTCGCGTTTTACTCAGGCTATCTCATGGTTCCACGTTTTCTAGATTTTTTTTTTTTAAGTATCTGGTTTAATTCTACACACTGATTAAACATCTTTGTGCTTTGCGGAAAAGGGTCTTCCAACCCCTCCCCCTCCAAAAATGGCATCGAAGCAATCAAAATGGTAATGCCGGGCCTGGGTCCCCTCCCCCCGCGAACTCCCCGACTTCGCCGGGGCCGCGCGCAGGCCCCCCTCCGGCGGGAATGGAAGCTTCCACTCGTGGACGGGGGCGCGCAGCTGGGGGGTTGGGGGGGCTGGGGGGCGAGCTCCGACAGAAAGGAGCAAATGCTTGACTTCCCCGCTTATGGTCCAGCTAGGCGCCCCCTCTGCTCCTACGCGCCCCCCTCCCACCACTTTGCAACTTTAAAGACTCGGCCTGGAGCACAGACCTACGAGCCAGTGTGTCTTCCCAGGGGACTGCGGGCTACCGGCCGCTGAGGAGGCAGGGGAGCCCCTGGGCTGGGGGAGGGGAGTCGGCCGGGCGGGGGTCTCCGGGATGCCCTAGTCCGAAGCGGGCGGCAGCATTCCGAAGGAAGCAAGAGCAAAGCCCGTACCCGGGCGGAGAGTGGGGGGAGGGAGGGGCGCGCCCCCGCCCGCCGCCTCGGAGACCCGGGTGCACCATTGGCTGTATTGCTCAAAGTTCTCGGCCGGCGGCGCGCAGAGGCGGGGGCGCGCTCGGAGGGGGAGGGGCTCGGGGGCGCGCAGCCGGCCGGGCTCTGGCGGCGGCATCTGTTCGTGGTGCTGAAACCCAGAGCGCTGAGCTCAGCGCAACTAACTCACAATGGACAACTTTTCCTCGCCGAGGGGGCGGCGGGCGCGCACCCCCATGGCTGGAGCTCCTCGCAGGTCCCCATATCCCCTTTCAGGCACAAATATCCAAGTTGGGGCAGAACTGGGGGGTCCCGGGGCGCCTTTCTTTTGTTCCCCAGGAGCTGGCGTCAGGTTCCGATAAAAAGTGAGGCCGGCCGGATGGTCCGGAAGGGGCCGGCTGGGAGAAGGATTACCAAACCAGGCCGGCCGTGCCACGAGGCTTCCAAGGAGTTTGGGGTGCAGGCCCGAATTGCCGCCCCCTTGCGTCCCCCTCCCACCGCAGCAGGGATCAGGGGATGCCGAGGCCGGGAAATGTCCACGTTCCCAAAACATGTCCACCGCTCAAGATGGACGCCGGCCCGGCGCCTCGGAGGTACAGAGCGGATCTTTTGGCGGCCGCCCGAGCCTCGCGCACCCCTCAGCCGCCGCCAACCAGCTCTTTCTATCAAGAAAGGGAGGACGACAACTTTGAGAAACGCAGCCAGACCCCCAAGGGAGTTGGTGCGTGTGGCGTCCGCGCGGGTACTTTTTAGGGTGCTTCTAAAGTGCCCGGCGACCCTCCGTGGACCCCGGTCCTCTGTGGGGGACAGGCTCCCTCCTTACTTGTTTGTCGCTGAGCGCTGCGATCCGTGGCTGCCTTTCGTGGAGCTGCTTCTTGAGGTCGCCGTTCTACGGAGACACAGAGAAGTGGGCTTAGCCTGACCGCCTGGGGAGCGGGGGGTACAGGCGAGCCCCGAGCCCTGCACCCCCACCACCCAATGCCGGGCGGGCCAGGCCATCCGCAGCACGTCCCAACTTTCCGGGGCCGCTTCCCGTACACCGGCGACCGTGCAATGTCGCGCGGAGCCGCTTACCTGTGGCTGCCGCCTCATTGGGGCAGCTCCCGGGGCGGGGCGGGGGCCGAGGCCACCCGGCGGCGCGCCCCGAGCCGTGCAAGTTTGCAGGCCAGGGTGCGGGTACGAGTGAGTGTGAGAGTGTGTGCCGGGGGAGGGGGGACGAACAAAGAGCCAAGTAAACACGGCGAGTCCGTGTCGAGCAAAGCTCATAAATATTCAAGTCGCGTCCTAATCTCCCCAACACACACACGCGCACGCCGCAAAAACGTTCGGGCACCGGCCGCCACGCCGCCTCTCGCCAAAACTACTTTTGCTAAGAGTGAGGGTCGGTGGCAGGCTGGGCCAGAGCCGGAGGCTGGGAGCGGGCCTGTCATGCACCCCGTTCCCAAGACAGTTCTAGAAGGGTCCCCTTTCTCGGTGCCAGAGTTGTGCAAACGGGGCGGCGACGAAGACGCCGCGCTAGGGTCCCACGAGCCCTGGACCTGGAAACAGTGCAGGATTGCCGGGGTGCGAGGGGGAGAGGGAGACCCAAGGGTACATCCCAGCCCCGGGACATACTTCCAGGAGGGAACCTGCTTCCAGCATCCCTGCGATCAAGAGTTAGATACGGAGCTCGGGTCCCTCTGGCCTCCACTCCCCAGGTCACTGCTGCGCCCCAGCCCAGGTTCCCGGACCACCTACCTGGTGGCGCGTAAGTTCCACCGCTAGCGCCTCGGACCGGCTTTGTAGCTCCATCGTCGCAACTTGGGCAGCACTTTGCGCTCACTTTGGCCTGAGCTCCCGGGAAGTTGTGCAGCTCCGCAGAGACCAGACCGAAAGAGCTCGGATCTGGCGTCCCGGCACTAGGGGACACGAGTCCCCTCCTTCACCGCCGATTAGAAAGGGGGCTGACGATGGGGGAAGAAAGGGGAGCTGGCGCCCAACTCTTCCGGTTGCTGCTAACTTGCGCCGGGTGCCCGGGCTGCCCGCGCCGCCCGGCGCATGGCCCCCCGGCGCCGGGAGCCCCGCGCAGCCCCCTAGCGCGCGCCCTGCTGCTGCCCGCGCCAGCTGACCGCTGGCAGGGACTATATTTCCTCCGGCGCGCGCGCCTGGATCTCGCTGGGGCCGTGGCAAAGTTGTGCCTCGGCACGATGCTAATTCGGCAGTGCCCGGATGGAGCGGGCCGGGGCGGCAGGGGGCGGTGCCGGGAACCCGCCACCCGCCCCGCCCCGCCCCGCCGGCGCTTGCGCACTGCGTGCGGCCCAGAAATCAGCTCGAGGAACAAAAGTGACGGCTGAGCGGAGCGCAAAGTCGCAGCTCTCAAAACTGGGCGCCCGCGCGATCTTCTCGGTGCGCAGCCAAAAGAAGGGAGAATCAGGAATGCTCTCACAGCCCCATTCCGGAGGCGATACTTCCCGCCGCAAATTGAGATGCCACCCTACTGCTTCTCGCACCTCCTCCTCCGCTTCCTCGCTCTCAGACTTCATTTAAATCACCTTCGTCCTCTCTCGCATGCGAGCCCAGCGCTGCGACTCAGGAGACTAAATCTCTCATGTCGCTAGAGTCTCAGAGCCTGGTGGCCGCCGTGGTGTTTAAACACTATGAAACTGATCTCTTGACTGCTCCTTTAATTATTTTTTTTTACGCCCACAATTAAACTCTCAACAGATGTTACTAGACTTTTTTTCGCCCCCAGACAGTTGTTAAAAATCGTAAACACGCCGGGTCATTGTGACATAAAGCAATCATAACTACAGCTGCGGAGATGGCGTTTCAGAACTCCCAGTCCGGGGTCAACGTCTCGAGTCGAAATTACTGTGGCGGAGTTTCCTGTCCTCATCAATTAATGTCGGGGGCTTTGTGCCCTGCTGGGCGCTAGCACACTAGTGTGTTGCAAAGAGGCAGGGAGAAAGGCGGCCTCCGCTTCAGAGTAAAAGTGAATTGATAGCGACCCATAAGTAACTCTTTCCGTGGGTCACAAGAAAGGAAAAAAGGAGAAAGAAAAATCTAGCCACACCAGTCAGAAATGTGCCTTCTATGGATGCCAACATTTGAGACATTCCCTTTACCCCTCAGCAGAAATCACACACACACACACACACACACACACACACACACACACACACACACACACACACACACACCACAACACTGGTCACAGACGATTAAGATTGAGACCTGACTGGTTCCTCCCACTTCTGGGTTAGACCCAATTCAAAACAATGTCTCCTACACTAAGTAAGCCTCTGCTACTGAGCAACCCTCCCAGCTCCACCCCCGCCCCACAGGGTTTCTCTATGTTAGCCTTGGCTGTCCTGGACTCACTTTGTAGACCAGGCTGACCTTGACCTCACAGCGGATTGGGATTAAAGGCATGCGCCAACATGCCTGGCTCAGCTCCACTTTTTTGCTGGACAGGACAGAAGTCTAGTTGAAGACTGGTATTTGGAGGGCCAAGGGAGGGTATATGCTGGCCCAAGACTCTCCCTCTTATGACTTCTGTAAATGGCATTGGCTTTTAGTGAAAACTAAAGGGTTACCTTATTGGCCATGTGGTCCTTACATCAACAGAGCAGACATTCTGGTTATCCTTGGCCAGCATGGACTATAGCAGATGCTCGCTGAAGGTGAAGCGCTGCTTGGGTTGGTGATGGTCCAGCATGCTTTGTAGTTCCGCCTGCTGTCCATTGATTCCGGCTTCCGTAGTGATCAGCATGTCACCTACTTCCTGGGTCAACAGCACTGGCCATGGTATGGGAGCTCTCTGACGGTGCAGGAAAGGCTAAGTGAGCAGCCAAGGAGCAAACCCAAGGCTTGGCCTATGCTGAGCGCATACCCTACCACTGAGTTGTGTCCCCCAGCCACCTACTTTTAGAGACTCTGGACTTGTGGTCCTCCTGCCTCAGCCCCCTAAGCAGCTGGGAGCAGATGTTCTTGTAAGCAAAAGTGGAGGGTGTTCTGAGCTCCTACAGGCTTCTGCACACCAGGCTTCCCCTCTTTGCCTGATCCTTGTCCCCTACTAGAATGTTCTTTCCCTCATTCCACCTTTTCTCCACAAGTCCTTTTCTTCAAGATTCACTTCACTGTGTCTTTTCTGGGATACCCTCCCCTGACTGCCACAAGGAAACCCCTCATCGCTCCTGGAGTCTGGAGGTCAACCACGCAGTGCTTACTTGTGCGGGGCATTGAGGTCCAAGTCTACCACGAACAACGTCAGACAAGACTCTCTACACCTCCTAACCTCGCTCTTCTATGCAAGATGGGAATCTATCCCACTAGACGCAGCTACTCCAGACCCCTCAGCTGCTCACCCGCTCCTTACCACGTTGACTTACGCAGCAGCGGGGAGGTTGGGCTGCTCCCTGTTGCTAGCTCTGTTTGTCTCCAGCAGCAAGCCTGTCATTGGGGAGCTATTCGCTACTTTCCTGTTGCTGGGATAAAACACCATCCCTAAGGCAACTTAGAGAACTATGGTTTTGTTTGGTCTTACGGTTCCAGAGGGTTAAGAGTCCATTGTGACAGAGGGAAGGGGGTAGGCTGAGGGCTTACGTCTTGAACCGCAAGCAGGAAGCAGAGAGAGTAACCTGGGAATGCCCAGTTGCTTTGACACTCCAAATCCAGTGACATTCTTGCTCCAGTTGGGGACACACTTCCTAACCCTACCCAAAAAGCACCACCACCTGGGGACCACATATATAAACATCTGAGCCTAGAGGGGACATCCACAAACGCCATGGAGGCACCATAGCCCAAGTCCACTCTAGACTGTAGAAGGAACAGCTCTTTGTAGATGAAGTGCCACACCCTGGCACGCAGTCCTGGTCTCCGGTGGTCATCCAAGCCCCTGCACGCAGCCTTTCAGGGTTCTAGCATCTCCACTGGACATGTACCCCTAACAGCAGTTCCAACCCCAGATCTCCTCCCAGGTGCAGCCTGTTCTCAAATCCCCCCCCCACCCCCCATCAAACACACTGCTAGTCTTACGTATAGTATCGAATGCAACTTGTTGTCATCCTTGGCTCCTGGCCTAGAGCTTCTAAGACCCTTGACCTTTCCCGATAAGACTGAATGATGTATGTCATCCATCAGGACCCTTCCTTAGTCTCAGCTGAGCCTGGACTGAGGCTGCGGCTGGCAGTGAGGGTAGACGGCCTCAAGATGAGGCCAATAACCACAACAGGAATCCTGCTGTCCAGCCAAGCTAGGCTGGCTCACAGCGGCTGTCCGGCTCTGCTTAGGACTTGGGGAAGATGGTGTGAAGACCCTGAGGGCTGGGCCAAGGCAAAGTGAGAAGATGAGGCCAAGGACAAGGAGTAGCTATCACACTGTGCTAGCCCAGGCTGCCTGCCTGGGTCTTCTCACCACACCGCCCTCACTAACTTGTCATGCTCCCATAGACATGATGATCTCCCGGCCCAGCCACAGTACTGCAAATGACATAATTTCCTTCATTTTGGTGGCAGAATGAAACTCCCCAAGTGCATAAGTACCACGTTTCTTCATCCCATCATCCGTCGAAGGACACCTAGGTTGGTCTTAAAACCTGGGTGGTCAGGTATCTCTCTATACTGGCTGACTTTGATTCCTTTGGGAAAATACATCTGGGTTTTCTGGCTCTTCTGGTCTCGAAGAACCACCATGCTGATTTCCACAGCAAAGTTATATGATGTTAAGTGGTAGGATGTTTGGGACCTCTCCAGTGGCTGTTGGCAGATGAATGTCCATTCTACCCAACAGCACTTCTGGTGAGCGGCTCTTTTGAGAAGATGCTCCAAGGCCTGCCCTATGCTGACAAGTAGGGTGAGCGCCCATGGCTGATGGTGACCTAGCCACACAGCAGAGAGCAGGTCTTCTACAACTTCACAAAATGTCTATCCTTCTCCCTCCTCTTCTTTGTTTTCATTTTCATCTTTGTCACCTTCTTTAGGGGGTGGGGGGAAATGGATTCCAGCTGCCCTGGAACTTAGTATGTAGCAGAGGTTAACTTTGAACTCCTTTCCAGTGATGGGAATAGAGCAGTGGTTCCTAACCTTCCTAATACTGTGACCCTTTAATACAGTTCCTCATGTTGTGGTGATTCCTCCCCCCCCCCCCCCCCCCCGCCCAGTGGTAAAATTATTTTTGTCGCTACTTCATAACTGTAATCCTGCTACTGTTATGAATCATCAATATAAATATACGTGTTTTCCAACTTAGGCGACCCTGGGAAAGAGTTGTTCATTTCCCAAGTCAGTTGAGACCCACAGGTTGAGAACCGCTGGACTAGAGGAATGTTCCACCTTGCCTGGTGCTGGGAATCAAACCCAGGGCTTTGTGCTAGGCAAGTTCTCTGCCAGCTAAGCCATCTCCCAGGCCTGCACTGTCCCCTTCTGATGTACCAATTCTCCCATCTGAGACTCACAGTTTTGGCTAGAGGGAATTTGGAAATGTAATTTCATGTGGGAAAAGAAAAGCCAGCTTTTAAAAAACCCTGCTGATTGCGAGCCAGATTCAGCTGCCTGTGACCATGTTTAATCCTTACTGTCTCCCCATTTACAGATGAATAAACTGAGACCTCACGGCCCCATCTGTACATGGCAGAGCTTGTCTTAGCACGTGAGCAAAGTGGGGTTGATGCATTGTCCTGCCACTGTTAAAAAGTGGCCCCAGAGATGAAGTTTGACCTGTGCCATGTATGTAAGCCTCGTCTCCTGTGGCAGGATAAATGAGGCCCAGAAATGGTAAGGAGGACCTTGTCCTGCAGTAGCTGGTTGGTGGCAGAATGAATATTCAGCCTTTGCCGCTGCCTCCACCGCTCCATGCTGCCGCAGAAATGAGGACAAGGGGTGTGCACAACAGGTGGCTCTGAGCAACCCACGGGAGCCTGCTACCATCACTTCCGGTTCCTAAATGGTGATGCCAGGAGGTTAACACAGGCAGAGCGATGAAGATCAGAACCAGGGAGGTGGTAGCCAAGTATGGGACTGAGATTTGCAGAGGACATTTAAGGAAAGTGATGTCAAGGATTGGGTACAGTATGTTACAGGGTGGTAGGCTTACAGATGGAGAAACTATGGCGGCCCAGCCTATGTGTCGGGCTGTCTCTACCTGAATCCAGATTCCCAGAACCCAAGCACATGCTCTCAGAATTCAAGTGGTCCATGAGCAAAGGAAAGTAAGTGGGGGATGGGGAAGGTGCTGAGGGCGGGGGTGGGATGTTTCCCTGGACCCAGCATAAAGGAAGTGGCAACAGGTCAGGGGTTAGGGGATCCTGGCTGGGGTAGGAATCTTGGCGCTTTCTGATATGAGGTGTGATTCTATCTCACACAAGCCCCCTTCTCTCAAAGACTGCCAGCTTCTCTGCTTCTTTGGAGCAGAAAACGACCTATGGGGAGGAGGCCTCCATACCCCCTGGATAACTGACAGCAGCTGGCATTGGAGGCCCGGCAGGTGCTGGAGATTCCTTCCTTCATTTCAGGAGTCTGGGTTTCCTCCTGGGTCCAAAAAGGGTAGGCTGATGAGATGAAGGGGGGAAATGGCCAAGTAGCAGGAGATGAGACACAGCCTTCATTCACTCCTAGGGGTCCCTTAGTGAGAGCCATGAAACAGGAAAACTCCACCCTGTGCCACCTGAGGATGCTCTGTCCCTGGGATTCTATAATTAGCAGCCCATCCTAATTAGTGCTTTCACACCTACGTCATCATATATTCCAAGTCAGCTGCTCAACTCGCTTTTGAGAATGAGTCAATGCGTGGCACGTAGACGTGGGCCGCCCTTTAAAAAGGAAAGGGACGGTTGCTGGCACAGACCGAGTTCTCACCCTCCCTCAACTCTGCACCTTGAAGCCAGCAGAACAAGAAGCTTGGAAATGGTTTGGGTTTTCCTTTTTTTTTCCACTTTAAAAAAAATGTGTGTAGTCAGGAGGTAGCGGTGCATGCCTTTAATCCCAGCACTCAGAAGGCGGCTGGCGGATCTCTGCGTTTGAAGCTAGCCTTGTCTACAGAGTGAGTTCCAGGACAGCCAAGGCGACACAGAGAAACAAAACAGAAACAGAAAATTGTTTTTGTCTTGAAAAACAAAAACAGAAAAAGTGTATGTGTGTGTGTGCGCGCGTGCGTGCATGCACAGCACATGTGTGCATATCAGAAGACAACTTTTAAGAGTCTGTCCTTTATTTCCACTTTGTGGGTCCCAAGGACAGAACTCAGTTCTTTAGGCTTGACACGCTTGACTTTACCACCCACCAAGCCATCTTGACAGCCCTTGGAACATTTTAGCTTCTGGCCGACATTAAACCTAAGCCTGTGCACCTCTTGCAAAGAAACATAAAATCTTTGTCTCTGGTCCAGCCCTGAGCTGCTGGCAGTCCACCCTTCAAGAATTTGGCCACAGTGGTCCTGGGGAGGTTCCTGGGAGATCCAGGAGGCAAACTAGCTCTTGTTCCATCATTATCACCTGGGCTTCTGGCTTCCTAAACTGTCAGGTGTGTGGGACTCTTACTGAAAGTGCCCAGTTTGTAGCAGGACATTGAGTTAGCTGAGCCTCAGGAAGCTTATGGTTCCCTTCCTCTTCCTCAGCCAGTTTTCTCTTCCTCTTCCTCAGCTGGTGCAGCCATGGGTCAAAGTCCTCATCAGTCTCTTTACTTGAGGGACAGTTCATTACACCTAGCCTTCCCTCACTGTCCAGCAGGCTGGGCTGCAATCCTCCCTCTGCTCACAATGCCAGGAGATGCCACCTTCAAAGCCCAGCACTTGTTCTCAAGTCCTGTGGACGTCTTCTTCATCTGCCTGTGTTTTCAGACATAGAAAGTTGCTTCAAATGTCTATTCACAGGCCTAGGTCTTTTCCTTGCCCTGCCAATAGTTCACTGAGAACTTTCAAAGTTCTTTTTTTACCCCTACCAGTTTTAGTCAGCCACATTCAGAAGCTGGCTTCCTGCTTCCTGTCCTTTCCTTCCCCTTTTCCTGTCTGTGAATGCAGATCCAAGTGTCATCAGGCACTTACTGGATGCCCACCACATATCAGGCACCACTGAAGGTACTTATCACCACCATCGTCTACATCATATAACCTTTATCACCACCACCACCATCACCACCTCATCACCATTGTCATCATAACCAACAGCATCAGCAGCACCAGCATCAGCATCAGCACCATTATCACCACAATCACATCATCATTATCATCATCACCGTTATAATGATCACCATCATTTGCATCTAACATTTGCTGGATGAGGAGAGGTTAGATGTCACACATCATGCTAAGAGCTTACCAATATTGTCTTGTTTTCACCTTTCACAAAATCCACTACAACAGGTGTCTTACGGTTTCTAATGCTTTAACAAAGTACCATGAGCAAAAGCAACTTGGGGGAGGGGAGGGTTTAATTTTTATTACAATTCCATATCACTGTTCATCATCAAAGAAAGTCAGGACAGGAACTCAAACAGGGCAGGAACCTGCAGGCAAGACCTGATGCAGAGGCCACGGAGGAATGCTGCCTACTGGCTTGCTCATCATGGCTTGCTCAGCCTGCTTCTATATAGAACCTGGCGGCCCCAGCCCCAAGGATGGCACTACCCATGATAGGCTAGGCCCTCCCACATCAGGCTTACCTACAGCCCAATCTTATGGAGGCATTGTTTGAATTGAGGCCCCCTCCTCTCAGACAACTATACCTTGTGTTAAGTTGACATGAACTAGCTAGCACAATAGGTATTATTAAACCCTTTATATATATATTAAGGCCAGTGGATGCTGGGTGTTGTATCTAGGAGACCCCAGCCTGAGTAGTGGTCCCCCTTCCTTAGTCAACCTGGGTCCAAACCTGATGTTCTATTCCCCATGTCCAAAGAGAGCTGGGTTGGCCAAGAAGCTTAGCCAGCATTGGCCAGAGGCTGCCAGCAGAGGCCTGGGGACAATATTCTAGGCTGAAGGGTCAGAATTGGGGCTTGCTTTATCTCCCTCTAGAGAGTATATATGTAAAAGTATCCCACCCAGTCACTGGTGAGATAGTAGTTAAGGAGTTATGAGTTATTAATATAACCAAATAATAAAATACAAATTATTGTTGTAATGATGAGAGGTGCTACCAATTAATGCTAATTGCAGTCATTAGTTCTGATTTATTGAGACAAGAGGGAATGGCTCAGAATGGTACACCAGGAAGGTGTGTGGTTGCTGGGTGTTCCAGTTTCCTTTCTGTTGCTGTGAAAAACACAGACCAAAAACAACTTGGTCTATTCGGCTTCCACTTCCAAGTCACAGTTCAACACTGGGGGAAGTCAGGGCAGGGACGGAGGCAGAAACCAGGGAGGAGTGGCTTAGTGAGCTTATTGGCTCACTTGCTGGCTCATGCTCAGCTAGCATTCTCATACAGCCCAGGACCATCTGCCTAGGGATGGTGCCGCCCACAGAGGGCTGGGTCTTCCCACGTCAATTACCAACTAAGACTATCTCTCATGGACATGTCCACGGACCAATCTACTGACGTTCCCTCTATCTGAGTTGTGTCAAGTTGAGATAGAAAACTAACCAAGACATTAAAAGTATGTGAAGAAATGGGGGAAACAGGAGTTCAAGATACCTGCCTGAGTCCAGGTCAGAGAGAAGCTTTAAAATGCTGCCTTCCCAAGAATGTGTTCCTGGGGTAGCTATTGGTGAATTGGCACTCCTAAAAATGCACAGTGTCCTGGGCACACACTGGAAACTGAACCTAGGGTTTAGCGTGTGATGGACAAATGCTCTACCACTGAGCTACAACTACAGCCTCTAAGCCCCTTTTAAGGTTTTTTTGTTTTTGTTTTGGCTTTGGCTTTTCAAGACAGGGTTTCTCTGTGCAGCCTTGGCTGTCCTGGACTCACTCTGTGGACCAGGCTGGCCTTGAACTCACAGCGATCTGCCTGCCTCTGCCTCCCAAGTGCTGGGATTAAAGGTATACGCCACCATTGCCTGGCCTCCCTTTTAAGTTTTTTTTAATACTTTTGATATAGTGTCCTCACTAAACTGCTCAGGCCAGCCTTAAATTCACTCACAGTTCCTCACACAGTGGGGGAGTCAAAGCTCAGTACTAGGAAGCAGTCGGTCACGTTGTAGCCACAGTCAGAAAACAGAGAAATGAATGTTAATGCTCGAGTCACTTTGTCTTTTGTATGTAGTCGGAGACCCCAGGCCATTGAATGGTACCACCCTCCTTTAAGGTGGCTCTTCCCACTTGTGGTTGGCGTGATCAGTATTGGCACCCTCAGAGGCTAACCTAATCTAAACCACCCTTCCCAGATCTGCCTGAGGTTCCTCTACTTGGTGGCTTCAGATTCTGTCAAACTGACAACTTTATCTGTCAAGAGCATTTCCTTCTTCAAGCCCAGGCCCTGGGTCCTGGGCCCTGGGACTCTGCGCTGATAGTGGAGCTCAGCCTGGGTCTGGCTTCTATGTTTGTGGCCTTGGAGACTGTAGGCCTGACCCATGCAGACGTGGGCCTAAGCAGCTCCTTCCCAAGAGGTGGTCTAACGTGGGCAAATAGCTTAGCCTCTCCAGTTCAAAATCACATCTACAGACCTAAGTTATATGGGGCCACAGGCCGAAGATGTAGTGAGAGTTAATGAATGTTTGGCTCTGCTTCCCTTTGGGCAAGGGTGGGGGGGGGCTGCAGAGCCCCAGGGCTGGTGCTGCATTCACTTCTTGCTGTCCTGAGGAGAGAGCTGAGCCCTGAGGTGGAGTGAAGTCAACTGAAGGCCTGTACACTTGTCGTGGGTTGAGTATAAAGTGTCCCACCTTAGGTAAGTGTGCTGAATGCTTGGTTCCAGCTGGTGGCACTTTTGTGGAATATAGTGGATTCCAGGAAGGGGGTTCCCTAGCCAGCACAAGGAGGGCACTGAAGAAAGGCCTTTGATGGTTATACTTATCCTAGTCCCTTCTTTGCTCTCTGCTTCCTCTCCTCTGTGAGGTCGCATCTGCCTCCCCACACACCCTGCCTCCTTCATGACAAGCCCAGTACGGGAATATGCAAGGATTGTGAATTGAAACCCTAGAAAATGAGGAGCAGGAGCATCTGGTCTCAGGGACATCGCTGATGGTCTCCAAGATTGCCCAGAATTCACAGGCGCATGGGAGGACATCACCGTGACTGTTGAGTCTCCATCTTAACAGATGTCGCCAGCTCTCCCCTGCACCCAGAGCCACATCTCCGACCTTCCAGGGTCAGGTTACACCTGGGACAGGACCCTGCTCTGGCCCTATGCCTAGCCCTCTTCCCACTCCACCCAGAAGAAAAGAAAGTTCTAGAAATTCAGTTCTCCCATGTCCCAGATGGCAGTGGTGCACTGGGCCCCAGTCCAGAGCCCCACACAGCAATGTTGATCTTGGGTGCTGTTGACAGTGTTTTTCCTCTCTTACCACGGACACCTGTCACCCCAGCAATCTGTTGGCTTCTCCTCCTAAGTCTCGTGGACCTAGGTTGGAAACCAGAACACTGTGATCTGCCAGGGAGGCCCACTTCCCCTGGGAGCCAAACAGTCCTATCCTCCTGTCTCTGAAGTCTCCCACAGCCCAGGAAGCCACCAGGCCCAGGGCCTGTCCAAGAGAGTGTTGTAACAATTCCACCCCCAATGGGAAGATGTAAACAGTGTCAGTCCCCTTCTCATAGGGTCTCAGTGACAAACGAAAGAAAGTACAAACCCCACCCAAGTGCACCCTGGGGAACCAATGAGCTTATTGGACTGAGCATGGGTGAGAGGCAGCTGGTGTAAGTGTGAGTGACCCCCAAAGCAGCCACACTGGCCATCACCCCTCATGTATCCCATGACCCTAACCCTAACCCTAAAGCCACTGCCTTGCTAGGAATTCTAAAACTGCCCTCAGCTTCTCGTGGCCCAGGCTCAGTGGACACAATGCCCTGCAGAGCCACTGGAATCCTGGCAAGCAGAACCAGAGCCAATCTTACGCCAAATCCGAGTAGCCATGTGGCCTTAAGGAAACTACTTAACTTCTCTGTGCTCAAGATCTCTGCCCTCTTGCCAGGAACACTAACTCTTACTATGCCCAGATTTGGCAGGAAGCCAACACGACAGTGCTGTCATGTGCCTCGGTGCTATCAACTAAACAGCTGCTGCAGTTGTAACAGTTGCAACGGTTGAAACAACTGCAACCCCACAGTGAAGGCGGAAGGTATTTTTAAAGTTCAAAGCTATTTATGGTAAGCCAGGTACTATTCGGGCCACCAGTGTCTGCCTGAGTGAGTGGCTTGCCCTTCACAGGGTGATCCATGTAATTATTAACTTGCAGAGGTAGGCTCAGTTCTCAGACTGCTAAAACATCCTGCTCTCTGATAAGGACCGCATCCCTGGGTCGGCAAGGGGGGGAGGCGTTGACTGTAAAAGGAAAGCGATAGATTGTGGAAGATCCCTTCAAGCTAGGGATAAAGGGGGAACTATATATGGAAAAAGAAGTGACACACTTTACTCCAGAGATGGGAGTCCCAGGTCCTCCAGCAAAATCCCTCTTCTCCCTTCATCTTGTCACCTGAGGCTGTTGGCCCCTCAACACTGGTGTGTCTCAGACACGGTCAAAACCTCTGTGAAGTGCAGTTGGCACTTCTGTCTCCAGCCAGCTGCAGCCCCAGAGTCAGTACTCATTTGGCATGGCCTCTGCCCTGGAGTTCTAAAGAGAGCCAATGACCTGAGTTCCAACTGTGCAGGGCCTGGCGCTGACCGGAGCCATGAGCTCTTTCACCCGGCCTGTTGTAGTAGGGTCTTCACTTTGTCATCCCTGTAGTGGTTAGTGTTTTCAGCTGAGTAAGAATGTCAGTGGTGTGCTCTCTAGATCAACTTAGCCTGGGGGTTTGTTTGTGGGGATCATCTTGATCCCTAAATAAGAGGTATCGTGCCCAGGCTCGGGTTCTGAATTGCTTAAGAGCAGAGACACGGCGGGTGGTGGTGGTGCATGCCTTTAGTCCCAGCACTTGGGAGAGGCAGAGGCAGGCAGATCGCTGTGAGTTCGAGGCCAGCCTGGTCTACAAAGCGAGTCCAGGACAGTCAAGGCTACTGTCTCGAAAAGCCAAAAAGAGAAAGAAAGAAAGAAAGAAAGAAAAAAGCACGTGTACATCCATTCTCTTCGCTCTTGAATGTGAGTGTGACTAGCTATTTAATATACCTGCCTCGACTTCCCCACAGTGATAAACTGTGACCTGGAACTATGAACCAAAATAAAACCTTCCTCACCTACACTGTTTGAGTATTTGATCACAGCAACAGAAATGGAACCAGGACATGCCGTCATGGGCAGCTCCTGTGTTCTTCCAGGGCTCAGCTGGGAAGGCTTCTAGTTCAGGCTCTGCGGGTGCTGGGTCAGGACTACATGCTCTAGTTGCTCTGCACTTGGCTGCTGTACTGGCTGGCTTTGCGTGTCAACTTGACACAAGCTAGAGCCATCAGAGAGGAAGGAGCTTCCATGAGATCCAGCTGTAAGGCATTTTCTCAACTAGTGACCAGTGGGGGAGGGCCCAGCCCATGATGGGTGGTGCCACCCTTAGGGTGGTGGTCCTAGGTTCTATAAGAAAGCAGCCTGAGCAAGCCACAAGGAGCAAGCCAGTAAGCAGGACCCCTCCATGGCCTCTGCATCAGCCCTTTCCTCCAAGCTGCTTCTCTGTTCAAGTTCTTATTCTGACTTCCTTTGGTGATGAACAGAGATATGGAAATGTAAGCTAAATAAACCCTGTCCTTCCCAACTTACTTTCTGGTCATGGTGTTTTATCACAGCAATAGAAACCCTAAGACAGCTGCTATATGGCACTGGGAAAGTGCCTCAACTTCTGTGACTCTGTTCCTTCATTGTTAAGTGGGGACCATTGTAATAGGGTCCTCCGTCTCTGGGAGGCTATGAAATACCTGACAGTGAGTGCTGTGGGAGTAGCATCGCCAGACAGTGTCAACCTTCCACGTCTACTTGTGTCCCCAAAGCCCTTTCTGAACAGCAGTACGCTGAAGAAAAGGAACTTCACTGGTGATTACTTAAGATACAGGGAGCATGTAAAATGCACAAGAGTGAGGGTAAACTGAGGCATGTGTAGGAAGGTCAATCTTCCCACTGGACACTCAGGGGTGAATCTGGAGAAAGACTCACAGGAGGATATGAGCAGAAACTGCTCAGTGACAAGGACCAACACCAGAGGACAGTGCCTCACCCTGGTGTCTGCAGCCCCTTCATGGGGCATTCAGGATCCAGGGCTCAGAGATGCTCAGAATAAACAGGCTCATGGGAGAGTGGGCTTTGTGCAGTGAGGGTCTAGATGCTTGTAAGATGGATTCTTCCTTCCTTAGTTCTGGTTGTAGCCTGGGACTTTAGTGGCAGCAACTGAGCAAAGGAGCAACGGGGAACTGTAGGAGGGGGGCTTAAATGGTGGGCTGCAAGGCCTAGCCCTACCAGAGACCATCCAAGTGTGTCCTGAGTGACCGTTCTTTGGATGCTCAGAGTAGTGACTGTCACTAGCCTCCTCCTGGGGAGAAGACTGAGTAGCAGTAAGGTCAGAAATGGCTCTTACGGCTGGTTGATTCTTGGTACCCTTCGAGGTCACCTGAGAGGTTGATGCCTGCCAACTGGAATAGGAGACTCAGCTCATGGCTTAGTCATCTCTGTGATGGGACGTTATCTGGCAGTCCTGTGAGCCCTGCTTAGAAATGACTAGAAGTACGGCATGCTCGCCCCTGGCTCTCAGCTTCCACAGCCCCTGCAGAAGGAAGCATTTGGGCATCAGGCTGTGCCATCAACAATATCTCCTGATGCAATCTATGCAGAGTTTTGCAGAAAATGACCATGTGCCAGGTGGAGAAGGTTGGGAGCAGTGCTATGGGCACACCCAGCTCTGCACGGGGATGTGATGAGCCAATACAGGAAGATTGACAGGGAAGAAACCCTACACCTTCCACCAAAACCACCTTAGGGGGTGTATACATGAGGATGAGGAATAGAGACCTTCCTGGACTGACTGGAAGGGGCATAACCATCTAACCAATCTCTTCGCCCAGTACATGGTAAGAACAGACCACCCTCCAGCCAGAGATGGTCCCTGTGGTGGTTTGAAAGAAAATGGTTCCCATAGACTCATAAGTAGGTGCACCTGATGGAGGTGTGGCCTTGTTGGAGGAAGTGTGTCACTGAGGGCAGTCTTTGAGGTATTAGATGCTTAAGCAGAGCCTAGTGTAGCTCCCAGTCTCCTCCTGATACCTGCAGATCCAGATGTGTAACTCTCAGCTACCCGTAAAGCATCCTGTCTGCCTGTGTTCCGTCATGCTTCCCGCCATGACGATTATGGACAAACTGAAATGTTTCCCTTTCTAACAGTTGCCGTGGTCATGGTGTCTCTTCACAGCAATAAAACCTAACTAAGGCAGTGCCCTTGCTCAAATTCTAGCTACACTTGGTTACAAGCGGTGTGACCTCACTGGGCTTCGGTCACTCACATACAAAGTAAGGTGATGCTGGTGTCCCCCAAATAGGATTTTTCTGAGGGCAAAACAATGGGAATCCTAGAACAGTGCTGGTGCCTGGTAAATACACAGTTCAGCTCTGTGGCTCTATTGTAAGCAGTTGCAATGTCATGATAAAGGAGGAGAATTGATGGGTGCGTTACGAGCTTTTGGGGGTGTCGGGGACAGTCAGATATGCAGACACTGTAGATGGAATATGCACTCAAGCTTGTAGTGCCTGCATCTTCTAGAACCAATTTCATCTTGCTTAGAAGCCTCCATTTTCAGACAGCGGAGACAACAAACCACTTAAATTTCCAATTAAGCTGGTACAGGATCCCCCCTCCCCCCCTCCCCCTCCCCCATTGTGTGCTGTGTGGCTTGATGAACATGTCTTCTGTAACAGCGCTTCCATTCTGCTCTGAGGCTGTTTCAAGGTGAGAGACTCCACTGTTCTTCATTGAAGCCCCTGTACCTCAGGCAAGGGGTAGGATGGCCTTGCTGTCCCTATGCACTCAGTCTTCTTCCAGGGACGATAATCCACTAGGCTTTGGCTCCAAGAGCCAGGTCACCCCCACTGAAGACCTTTGGCTTACTGCTTTCCTGGTAATAGCCCTTGGCATCTAAGGTCTCTCTGACTCCAGGGCCTGACCACCTGCACAGCTCCCAAGACCCCTTGATTCAGGCCTGGGAGGGGGTGAGGCCCCTGTCCTTCCATCCGGACCTCCACTTGTAGGGCACGCGGACCATGACACAAGGGGAACGGGCAAGGCGGAGCATGTTCAAACCCCTGCGATCTCACACTTGAGACAGCAGGAATAATAACCTCTCCCTCCCTGCTCTGGGCCTGCATGCCCTGGCATACATAAGCCGCACTGGAGGCAAATAGAACACCTGCATCCCAGCCACGGCCAATTAAAATGCATTCACACACACCCAATACCCTCCCCACTCCTCAAAGTTGGTATAGTACTTGTTCACCATGGAATAAAGGACATAAGCGTCTTCATTAATAAAGATGCACATGAGCTGGAGAGATGGCTCAGAGGTTAAGAGCACTGGCTGTTCTTCCAGAGGTCCTGAGTTCAATTCCCAGCAACCACATGGTGGTTCACAACCATCTATAATGTGATGCAATACCTTCTTCTGGCCTGCAGGTGTACATGCAGGTGGAGCACTGTATACATAATCAATCAATTAAAAAAAATAAAGATGCATAAGCTCTTTCACTAAATATCATCGAAGAGTTATTGTTTCACTGGGATAGTGTGAGCTAAGAGAGGTGAAACACTAAATCCTCAGGGAAGGCGGTCTCCCTGTAGCACTCCCAGCCAGACCAGGATCCTGCAGACCCCACCTGTTCTGGACTCTGCTTCGTTCTTCCTGGGACCTGTGTACGGTTCTGCCCTGACACCCTGAAGGATGGAGCAGAATGTGGAACCACACCCACTGCTCCACCCTTACTATAGAGACCATGTCCCAGGTCTCTCTGGACTTGTCTCCCTCCCCACATATCCCACGGAGGAGCTCGTCTCTAAACAGACAGCAGGTGCGCCCATCTCTACACCCTGAGTCTCAGATCCAACCCTCTGGAAACCAGGTCAGCAGGACCTCAGGCTCTCTGCTAGGCAGCTCAGTGCGGGTGCGGTAGATGAGGCCCCAGAGCTTGGTCGCTGAGTGGGAGGGTTAGTTCCGGAGCACCAACATCTGACTGACAGTCTGCCTCCATGTCACTCTGCCTCCAGGTTCTGGCAAGAATCTGAAGTTCCTTAGCATAACACAGCCCTGAGTACCCCTCTTGTCCAGTTGCAATTTACTCTTCCCGCTCCCAGTTCCCTCTTGAAGCAGGGAACCCCATATACTGGCTGAAGCCCAGGGGTGGTCCACACTGAAAACAAATACAGTCCGTTTGTTGATTTGAGTAAAGGCCCCACCATGTGACTCTAGCTGTCCTGGAACTCACTATATAGACCAGGCTAGCCCCAAACTCACAGAGCTCTGCCTCCCAAGTGCTGCGCTTAAAAGCCTGCACCACTATGTTGCAGGATATTTGATCAGAATATGATCCCTGAGATTGTGACCTGTAAAAAACTTGTCTTTTAACCGGGCATGGTGGCGCATGCCTGTAATCCCTGCACTTGGGAGGCAGAGGCAGGTGAATCTCTGTGAGTTCGAGGCCAGCCTGGTCTACATAGAGAGTTCAGGACAGCCAAGGCTACACAGAGAAACCCTGTCTCAAAAAACCAAACCAAACAAAACAAAACAAAATTGTCTTTTGTTTGGTGTAGTTGACCCCTAACACACACCTTTAATCCAACAGCTTTCTGTGCACAAGATTTAATAAAGTTAACCCTGGGTCAAGAGACAGAGCAAGAAATCAGCTGACAGTGACTAAAGAGTAGGCGGGGCCTTGAGTTGAGGGGTATTTAAGACAGTGTGTAGAAGTGGAAGGGGTCTTTGGCATCTTTAGCTCTTGAGGCTTGGGATTTTAGCTTTCGCTCTCTAGCTCTTGAGCTCCTCAGCTCCTTTGCTTTTGGTTTTTTGGGCCTTGAGCTAGCAAGCCTTTTGGCCTTAGGTTTTTTGGCCTTTTCCTCCTGGGCTGTCAGCTGAGCTAGTGAGCCTTTGGGGCCTTCTCCATCGGGATGCGAGCTGAGAAGGCAGTTCAGCTGGGTGCTTTCTCTGCCTCTCTGAGCTAGCAGGTTTTTAACCTGGCTCCTGAGTCTTTATTGGTAAAATAAAATGATCCGGGGTTTTCAGTTAAGCCACCACCAGCACACCTGGCTGGAAACTGGTATTTAAATAACTCAACAGTGGGTTTGATCGGGGTTGAATTCGGAGACGCAGAGCACAGGCTTAAATAAGAACAGCCTCTGTAGGCTCCTGTGTTTGAATGGTTAGTCATCAGGGAGTGGCACTATTTAGAAGGATTAGGAGGGGTGGCCTTGTTGGAGGAAGTGTGTCACTGAGGTTTCAGAAGCCCAAGCCAGCCCCAGTGGCTCTCTCTCTCTCTTCCTGCTGCCTGCAGATCCAGATGTAGAACTCTCAGCTTCTCCAGCACTGTGTCTGCCTGCTTGCCTCCATGTTCCCTGCCATGATGACAATAGACTAAATCTCTGAACTGTAAGCAGTCCCCAATTAAATGCTTTCTTTTATGAGAGTTGCTGTGGCAGTGTCTCTTCACAGCGATAGAACACTGACTAAGACAACAGGTTAGCTCTCTGAACTTCTAGGGAAAAGTAGGAATATGCAGGGGACACATTCTGCCAGGAGCCATCAGAGAGGAGAGCAGATGCGGAGGATGAAGGCAGGCTCCTGCAGAGACGCAGGGAGAGCAAGATATTGCAACTTCCTCAGCTGCTTTGCTGTAGGCACATCAGGACCTTAGTGTGTGGTGTGTGCCCTGTAGGGAGGTTCCACCTTCCCTAGGGATGAATATGAGGTGAAAGGAATAGGCTCACTGCCCTGCATGGGGGTGGGGGGAAGCTGTAGGCAACTGTAGATGGTAGATAGGGTTTTGTTTTTGTTTTTGTTTTTGTTTTTGAGACAGGGTTTCTCTGTGTAGCCTTGGCTGTCCTGGACTCGCTTTGTAGACCAGGCTGGCCTTGAACTCACAGTGATCCGCCTGCCTCTGCCTCTCCCAAGTGCTGGGATTAAAGGCGTGCGCCACCACTAGATGATGGCTTTCATGGACATAGAATGGGCCCAGCCACCAGTGATGGCCCCTGGGCTCTAGGGTGCTAGGGTGCTAGGGTGCAGCCCCTTCCATAGTGGGGAACCGTCCTGGTTAATGGAGTCTCAGGGTGAGGACTGAGATCTCTTTTCTGTGGAGCTTGTCTCCAGGTTCATAGGAACTCTGTAGACAGACCCCCTGCCCCCTTCCCTCACTTCAGAAGGGAAAGGTGCCCTCAGAGGTGCCCATGCATCCGTGTGCTAAAATAGAGCTGACAGAAGCCTGGGCCTCTGGCGTCTTGAAGAGGTTACCTGGAGGGCTGTCCACAGGGAAACTGACAGGAGAAGGCAAACACTGAGAAAGGCACAGGTCTTTTGGATTCCTCGTGTGTAGTCCCGGAAGCTGATGGAGAGGCGGTATTTATAGGCCCGAGCAATAAACTGGTTTTTATACCACAGGAAAACACACAGATTACAACGAGCGCCTCTGAAGCAAGCCTGCGTATGGCGCTCCAAAAATAACACCAGGAAGCAAAGAGACCCAAATCTCCTTGGAGGAAACCTGGCTTGCTCGCATGAAGTAGCCATCGAGGTGGTCTTCTTACTTCACAGGCTTTACAGGGATGAGATGTGTGCATCATAAGGTAATGTTAAAGAAGCCAGGCTTCTAGGGTGTGGTGACACCACACCTTTAGTGCCAGCACTCAGGAGGCGGAGGCAAGTGAATCTCTGTAAGTTCCAGGCCAGCCTGGTCTACAGAGCAAGTTTCAGGCCAGCTTGGATTATATAAAACAACTAGCAAGCAAAGAAGCCATACTCTTTTCAATTTTAAGGTGATCATTTTTGGGAGGTAGAGGTTTTGAGACAGGGTTTCTCTGTGTAGCCCTGGCTGGCCTGGAACCAGTCTGTAAACCAGGCTGGCCATAAACTCAGAGTCACCTGCCTCTGCCACCACCACCTACCTGGCTTGTGATTTGTTTCTTGGTGCATGGTGTGTGTGTGTGTGTGTGTGTGTGTGTGTGTGTGTGTGTGTGTGTGTGTGTGTGTGTTGTGGTTCTGTGTCACAATCCGCCAGTTCAGGAATTCCAGGACTCTGCTTCTGGCCTCTGGCCCGGGTGTAACAGCAGGTTCCTCAGCCCACCTTCCCACCCCACTCATAAAAGCATCTTTAAATACCATGCTTTGTGCTCTAAAGACACTGACGTATTTAAGCAGAAGACATGAATCATGGTAGGGTTCTATAAATAGCACCCTGCTGTTGACAGACCAGTCCTACACCCCAGTCTCACTGCCAGATCCTGGCTCTGGCACCTGTTGCCTTCTGTGCTGGTCCTTCATCCACTTGGCAGAGCTGGGATTTTTGTCCCCAAGGGCCTGGGTAGGCCGTGTCCACAAAGGAACCACAAGCACCCTAGCTGACACCAGGATGCACATTGTAAGGTTCAGGTTCAGTGAGAGACCCTGCCTGAAAGAATGAATAATGTGGAGAAGACTAGCAGAAGACACCTGATGATGACCTCCGACCTACACAGGTATGAGCACACAAACCTCCAGGTGTGTCTGCTGACACATGATAGTGATTCTGCCAGAGTCCCTGCGTTGGCTTCTGTCCTCATAGACTGGGTTTTTCCACCCCAGGAATTCCCACATTAACAGAGCACTGAACCATCTGACTTCCGGGGAACATGGTTCCTGGGATATCCATCTGCATCAAGAGCATCATGGCTAGTTTTATGTGTAGGGTATTTTATTAATTAGTGATGGATGGTGGAGGGCGCAGCCCATTGTGGGTGGGGCCATCCCTGGGCTGGTGGTCCTGGGTGCTATAAGAAAGCAGTCTGAGAAAGCCATAAGGAACAAGCCAGTAAGCAGCACCCCTCCATGGCCTGTGCATCAGCTCCTGCCTCCAGGTTCCTGCTCTGTTTGAGTTCCTGTCCTGACTTCCCCCAATGAAGAACAGTGCATGAAAGAGTAAGCCAAATAAATTCTTTCCTCCTCAATTTGCTTTGGTCAGTGTTTCATCACAGCAATAGTAACCTTAACCAAGACAGACAGCCCTCGGATGCTGTCCAGTTAGCTGACAGACAAAAGTTCTTATTCAGCCTGGAAGGCAGCACTCCAGGCTGCCATGGTCAGCTCTCCATCAAGTAGGAACAGAAGTGTGATGGGTTTTAAGTAACAGAATGTATCTTACCTACCATCCGTCATGACACCGAGTGACAGCAGCGTTTGTCATCCGAGCCAAGGGGAACTGGTTGGGCTTCTGCCATGGAAACCCATACGGGGACCTACTTGTTGGTAGATGTTGTGTAGCCACGTCCTCCCAAATAACACTGTCCATCTTGGAAGGAAGACCCTCAAGACGCAGGATGTTCTAAGGGAGGGGATCTCACCCTTCCTAACACTGAGACCCTTTAACACAGTTCCTCATGTTGTGGTGACCCACAACCATAAAATGATCCCAGTGCTACTTACATAACTGTAATTTTGCTACTGTTGTGAATCATAATGTGATTATCTGATATGCAGGGTATTTGACATGCAACCCCCCAAGAGGGTCGTGACCCACAGGTTGAGAACCACTGGCATACACAGCATCGCTGTAGTCATTCTCTGAGCCATACACTGTCCCTGCATCTTTTTCCTCCTGTCCAGCGTCTCTGTGGTACATCTCCCTGTCCCCACGGTGTTCCCCGCAGCCCATCCTCTTTCCACTGTCCCTTTGATTCATCTTGTTCTACGGTTTCCGACAGTTCATTCTCCTGTCCACTCGGTGTCCTACAGCCCATCTGCCCATCCTCGCTGTCTCTCTGCGGCCGCCGCCACCGCCGCCACCGCCGCCGCCACCTCCTCTTGGCAGTGCTATAGCTGCAAGTTCTGACGCTTCTCTGACCAGGAAGTCTGTGACAGTTCTCTCCTCACTGAGCCACTCTGCCCTGATGACCTCCCTCATTCCTTTGCAGCACTTGTTCCCACCTGACATCCTCTCCTTGAGCTTCTTACCTGGGCATCATCCTCCTTTCTGCCCCCAACTCTCCAACACTGGGGTCTAGAATAGCTCCTGCACATGGTACTTGCTGAGTATATGTTGATGAATGGGGAGGGGTGTCTTTTCTTTCACAGATGAAAAACCCAGAACAGTTCAGTGACAGAGCCAATCACATCCACTAAGACCAGGTACGCGGCATGGGAGTCCCTCTATGGAGGCCCCGAGAGGCCATTGTTTGGAGTCGTGAAAGGGAAGCCTCGATTGCAATGGAGACCCCAAGATGTGAGCAGTGCCAAAGCTGTGGGGTGTCTGCCAAAGACAGCTGACTACAAGGGGGTGGAACCAGCCCAAGAGAGAGAAGTGTGCTGCAGCCAGTGAAGGCAGAAGGGTGAGACCATCTAAACCCTTTGACATGAAGCTACCACTGGGTTTCAGACCTTGCTTTGGTTCAGTATTTTCTCTCTATACTGCAATTCCTACCTTTTGGAGTGGTAACGTGTATTCTGTGCCATTGAATGTTGAAAGTATGTAATCACCCTTTGATTTTGCAGGGTTACTTACAATTAAGAGATTGCTTTGAGTCTCAAGAGAGACTTTAAACATTGGACTTATAAAGTGTTAGGAATGTGAAGGACTCTGGGGACTGAGTTGGCCTAATTTTACATGACATGGCTGATAGCCAATGGTATCCAAGGAGTGGCACGTGATAATGTAAATGAGAATAGTCCCCACATGTTTGTGTGTTTGAATACTTGGTCCCCAGTTGGTGGAACTGTTTGGGAAGGACTAGGAGGTGTAGCCTTGAGGAGGCTTTGAAGTATCAAAAGCCCATGCCATTCCCAGTGTGCTCTCTGCCTTGTAATTATGAATCAAGATGTGCGCTCTCTGCTGCTCCTGCCACCATGCCTTTGCTCTGCCATCGTGGACTCTACCCCTCTGAAATCATAAGCCCAAGCAAATGCTTTCCTTTATAAGTCATCTTATGTGTTTTATCACAGCAACAGGAACATAACTGAGACAGCTCCTGAAATGAAAATAGTGTTTGTGGAAATGCTTGGTTTGTCCAGTGCAAAGTGAAGTGGGAAACCACCATGTAAATTCTGCTTTGATTCTGGAGACCTGCGACTTTGGTAGCTTTTCCAGCAGGCATGCTAATGGAAATGTTAGGGATTTGTTGCTTTTGAATATTTATCTTTGTTATTTTTATTTTTGCATAGATGTATGCATGGGTATGTGTGGGCATGCACATATCAGTGCAGTTGCCTGCAGAATTCAGACGTGGCTATCAAATCCCTCAGAGTTAGAGGTTCAAGTGGTTATGAATTGCCCAGCGTGGGTTCTGGGAATTGAACTTGGATCCCCTGGAAGAGCAGAAAACACTCTTAACCACTGACCCATCTCTCCAGCCCTGAAATGCATTGCTTTTAATCTACCATAAGTGAGAAGCACAAGGTTGTAAAATCAGGTCCATATGAATGGATTAGGGTCTGGGGGGCGGGGTGTTTTTAGTTACAGACACAAATCTTAGGGCACAGTCTCTGAGCATATATATCTTGAATGTTCAATGCCCCGTATTTGCTATTTCTAGTCTTAAGAATGTTCTAGATGGCTTGGACAGATTCTATAACATCTTTAAGAAGGCCAAATGTCACTCTGGATGTCACTCCATCACAAAGCCTATGTCTTACCTTTCTTTCATTTGGAAGATGTCACAGATTTCTCTTTGTGGGGCTCTGTGGTGGGACTTGTCACTTTCTCCTAAAGGTGGAAGAGTTGGGAGGAACCAGCCTTGGGTACTGGGAGGGCTTTCTGCTTGCTGGCTTCCAGCTGCCCACAATGACTAAGAATGATGCGTGAAAATAGCAGCTGAAAATGTCACCACCCACCTCCCCAAACTTTCCAAGAAAGAGAAACATTGGCCCAGGCGGTGCAGCCTGTGAGCAAAAGGAAGCAGCTGCTGCCTGTCTGGGGCTGGAGACAAGGCTTCCACTGAAAGTGCTATGGCTTGGGACTGTGCTTGTTCGTCCACTGTTGGATACACTATTCCTAGGACATGTAAACAAACGTCTACTCCCCAAAGTACAGGCAACACCAACATCCAACTTGGCGAATGGATTGATTTTTCAGTGTTAGAGGAATATTAGTGAGGAGTTACTTGCAGGCACAGAAATGACTCAACGGCATTTGAGTGCGACAAAGCGCACCACAGTATGTGCCATGCCTCACACAAAGATTTTTTTTTTTTTTTTTTTGGTTTTCTGAGACAGGATTTCTCTGTGTAGCCTTGGCTGTCCTGGGCTTGCTCTGTAGACCAGGCTGGACTTGAATTCACAGACCCATCTGCCTCTGCCTCCCCAAATGCTGGGATTACAGGTGTGCACCACCATGCCCCAGTTCACACAAAGATGAAACACACCTCACCACCAGTAAGAGGCTCAACAGGCTGTAGAGTTTCTGTAATTGGTCTGAGGCTCTTCCAGGCAGCTCAGCTGACTGAGCCTGTCAGCAGTCCTTCCTGCTTATATGAGCTTGGGGAAAATCGGAAGCTAGTGAATCTGGTCAGTTTCAGAGAATTCCTGAGGCTTTTGGGTTATTTTCTGAGGTCAAGGAGCTTCCTTGAATACTGGAGCATTGCATTTTACCTCCTCTTAGAGCTGCAATTCTCAACCGGTGGGTCATGACCCCTTCGCAGTTGTTTATTAGCTATCCTACATATCAGATATTCATATTATGATTCACAGCAGCAAAATTACAGTTATGAAGTAGCAAACAAAACAATTTTATGGTTGGGGGTTGGTCACCACAACATGAGAAACTGTCACCACTTTAGGAAGGTTGAAAACCACTGCGACAGAGTGTGAAAACACCATGAGAACAGAAGGATGGACCAAAGGGACAGTGGAGGGGAGGATGGGTTACGGGGACAGAAAGTTGGGACCACAGGGATATTGTAGTGGGAAAAAACTTTTCATGAGAAACGAGGCCTAACCAACTTGTAGTGGAAATAGGTTTTGGCTGGACAATTAAGCAAGGTGTGCCTCACTCTTTTAAGATACAACATGAAGCAAACTGGGCTGGTGTTTGTCCATCAGACATGCACATCTGTGGAGAGGATGGCAGAGGTCTGGGTTCCTGGGGCTTTTCTTACTCTAGCACCGTGGTTTTCAAACTGGAGGTCACAACCCCCCAGGGTGAAGCAATCCTTTTACAGGGATAGCATCAGACCATCAGAAAACACAGATATTTACTTTAAGGTTCGTAACAGTAGAACAATTAGAGTTATGAAGGATCAATGAAATAATTTTATGGTTGGGGTCACCACAACATGAAGAACTGTATTACAGAGTCGCAGCATTAGGAAGGGTGAGAACCACTGATGTAGTTTTAAGTCAGTCATGAGTCCTTCCCCTGTTCTCAGTGTCCCTCCTCTGTGTGGTACCCTCTCCACCTATATATGGTAGGTAGAAGGCTCACGACTTTTTATGATAATGTAGTTGACCCATAACATTGCCGTTCCCTAGGTCACCCCTAAAAAACTCTTCTGGTTGGGCTTGAGTGAGCCATCCTTTGAGCTGTTGGTTGTGTCCCAGTGTAAGGACACACGTTATCTTTACAGGTCACAGCAAGGAGGCTGCTCACAGAAGCAGTTGCAGGAAAGGATGGATGGTGAAGAACTCATCTTGGGGGGTCAGTTCCAATACAGATCTTCCACAATGGTACTGAGGGACTCTGGCCAAGTCCTAGCACCTGTCTGAGCCTCTGATGAGTGATGAGGTTGCCTGAGATACACAAAATGATGCTTGTGTAGTACAGGGCCCTGCCGAGGCAGAGCCGAGGGGATTAGTGGCAGTACACAAAGCAATGCTTTTTAAAAGCTTCAGATGACCCCATACTCCTTATTTCCTACAGTTGTCACACAGAGAATACAGAAGTTGTCAGTCACACTGGCACCAAACATCCTTTCCAACACACGGCACACAGGGGTCTGTGAGCAGCTTGAGGCTGAAATGGATCTGTAAGCTGAGTTGGCGACTGTGAGACACACACACACACACACACACACACACACACGTGCATGCATGCGCGCTGCGCACTTCTGAGAAGTCCCCTCTTGGTGCTGTTTGTCAGGCCAGTTGATGACACAGAAGGACCCCCACAAAGGTTAAGAGGGGCCAGCCTGAGGTCTCAATCTCTAACAGTTAGCAGCACTCAACTGAAAGCCAGGTACTTGGATTCTCATAGTGCTGAGAGAGGAAGAGATGCAGCTGAGAGGTTTACAACAAAGCAAGAGGCAAGTAGGAGTTCAGTTCTTGGTAAATAGAGTGACGTGTCCCTTAACAAAGGGGACCCATTCTGAGAAACGCAGTCAGACTCTTGGTGTCACAGCGTGTACTTACACAAACTAGGACAGCTCCTGTGCCACTGGTGACTTAGTCTCTGAGGCCTCCAGCATAAGTGATTAAAATGTTAGATTGGGCATGACTGAATGAGCAAATAGGACAGAAATTCTGGGATGTTCTCCCATCTGGATGAGTCCCCAAGTCCCCACAAGACTTCTAACACTCAGCTCACAGGGACAGATGAGCCATAGATTGAGCTGGGGCCAAACTGAGGACCCGTGAATGGCTCAGCCACATTGGTGCAAGGCTAATTTTCAAGGAGACTTTCACTTCTGCACTATTTTCCTACCTACCGACAACTGTCTAGACGTCTTTGTCATCTTTGACTGCAGTACTGCCTAAGGACGTGTATAAAAACCATATCTAAGATCTCCCTGGCTTGCGGCATGGCTCAGTGGCAGAGCCTGCCCTGTATGAGGCTTTAGGAGGCTCTGGGTTTGATCCTCTAGTGCTGAAATGTGAATCTCGTTAGTAAATTTCTCCCTGTGTATGTGCAGATGCAAAGGCTAGAGGTCAACCTTGGTGGTGTTCATCTACCTTGTTTTGAAACAGGGTCTCTCGCTGAACCTGGAGCTCACCAGATAAGCTAGGCTGACTGGCCAGTGAGACATGATCTGCCTGGCTCTGCTTCCCCAGAACCAGGATTAAAAGTGCACGTCACCACCTTGGAGTGATGGTTGGTTTTTGTCAACTTAACACTCAGAGTCACCTGGGAAGAGAGTCTCTATGAAGGACTCTTGAGGTACGGTTTGTGGCCATGTCTGTGGGGTTTGTCCTCATTTTGCTAATTGATATGAGAAGCCCCAGACCATTGTGGGTGGACTGTACAATGGGCTGTAACCTGGAACTGAGAAACCAAGCAAACCCATGTTCCTTAAGCAACAGAAATGAAGCAAAGACACTTGGGATCAATGCCGACGCCTCCTCTCACCTATGTAGACTGCACCACCTACTGAACCATCTCTGCAGACCCCATTGACTCCTTCCTGTGTGGGCTGCATGCTGAACAGATAATATTTTGCACATAAAGAATTAAATAAGGGGCTGGAGAGATGGCTCAGAGGTTAAAAGCACTGGCTGCTCTTCCAAAGGTCCTGAGTTCTATTCCCAACAACCACATGGTGGCTCACAACCATATGGAATGAGTTCTTCTGCCCTCTTCTGGTGGGCAGGTGTACTGCAGGCAGAATAATGTATACATAATAAATAAATCTTTAAGCAAAAAATTAAGTATAACTTTAAAATCTATTTCCTTTGCTAATGCTGCTACCATGCAGTTTAAAGTTACCTGCATGGCCATCTTGCCTTTTGCCAATTTCTTTGATATTTCTACATGGAGTCTGAGTGGGATAGCCTGTTTCTCTTTATACTATTGGTTTGGGTTTTAATTGTACCATATTCAAAAAATACATTCAGTATATCAAATATTTTAGCACTCCATTTTAGAAACTCATTGAGATTCATTTTGTCTACTTTAAAAATACTCTACTTTTTAAAAAAGAATCTTTTTATGTGTATGAGTGCCATTATGTATGTCTGTGCACCTGTGCATGTAGTGCCTGCGGAGGCCAGGTGAGGGTGTCAATTCCTTTGGAATTGGAGTTACAGACAGTTGTGAGCGGCTATGTGGGAGCTGAGAATTGAGCCTGGGCCCTCCGGGAAACCAGCCTGTGCTCTCAACACTGAGTCATCTTCTCTCCAACTCCCTGTGTTTTTATCTCCTTCCTTCCTCTTCTTCTTCCCCGCTTCCCTGCAGGGCCAGCCTGGTCTACAGAGTTCCAGGACAGCCAGGGCACCACAAAGAAACCCTGTCTTGAAAAAGAAAATATATTCAAGTTTAATTAAACATCGTGTGTGTGTGTGTGTGTGGTGTGCATGTGTGGTGTGTGTGTGCGTGTGTGTATGTGGGTACATGTGTGAGTGTGTATGTAGTTACATGTGTGTATGTGGGTGCATGGGAGTGCACTTGGGTGCATTGCATGTGTGTGTATGTGTGAGTGCGTGCGCGTGCACTGTGTGCATTTAGATGTTAGAGGACAACCTTGGGTGTCCATTCCTCCTGATGGCATTAATCTTGCTCTTCGAAATTGGGCCTCTCACTGGCCTGACGTCACTGACATAGCAAGGCTGGCTGGAAGCCCCAAGGATCCTCCCATGTCTGCCTCTATGGTGCTGCGATTACAAGCAGGAGCCTCCGCATCTGGCTTCTTTACATGAGTGGTGAAGACTGAACTAAAATCCTCATGGTTGTAAGGCGGCCACTACCTCCCCAGCCTGCCCTATGTCTTTTCGAATGAGTACACCAACTGTACTGAATAGGCTCTGACATGACCCCCCGATAGGTCCCACCTCTACAGTTGCACTGGAGGGCAGAGCTTTAGTGTGCATTCTTAAAATTTTTAGTTTTTATGTGTATATGTCTTTGTACATACATGCACATGAACGCAGGTATACAAGGTGGTCATAAGACAACACCAAATTCACATGGCTTGGAAGTAGAGTTATGGGAGTTTGTAAGTCATCTGATGCTTGGTTTCTTTCTCTGCAAGAATAACAAATGCTCTTAACTGCTGTGCCATCTCTCCAGCCTTTGGGCGGGGGGCATTTCAAGACAGGGTTTCTCTGTATTATTTTTGGCTGTCCTGGACTTGCTTTGTAGACCAGACTGGCCTCGAACTCATTCGCTTGCCTCTGCCTCCCAAGAGCTGGGATTAAAGGTGTGCGCCACCATGCCCAGCATCTCTCCAGCCTATTCAACATGGCATTTTGGAGAGACATGATTTCATCAAAAACACTTAAAATGTGTTTTATGTAATATATGTTGCTATAATTTTTTTAATGAAAGAAAGTAGAGGGACTTGGTAGCCCATGCCTATAATCCCAGCACTTGGGAGGCTGAGGCAGGAGGATTGTCTTGAACTTGAGGCCAACTTGGGCTGTGGGTACCAGGCCCACCAGGACTACAAAGCAAAATCCTATCTCAAAAACAGACAATAGAGGGCCAGGCGTGGTGGCGCACGCCTGTAATTCCAGCACTTGAGAGGCAGAGGCTGGCAGATCACTGTGAGTTCGAGGCCAGCCTGGTCTACAAAGTGAGTCCAGGACAGCCAAGGCTACACAGAGACACCCTGTCTGAAAAAAGCCGGAACAAAACCCAACAACAACAACAAAAAAAAAACCAGACAATGGAAGTGGGCATGGTGGCACATGTCTATAATCCTAGCACTCAGGGAGGCAGAGGCAGGCGGATTGGTGTAAATTCGAGGCCAGCCTGGTCTATAAATTGAGTCCAGGACAGCCAAGGCTACACAGAGAAATCCTGTCAAAAAAAAAAAAAAAGACAATGGGGCTAGAGTGATGGCTGTTTGCTGCTCTTTCAAAGGACCAAGGTTTGATTCCCAGAACCTACACTGCAGCTCACAACCATCTCTAACTTCGTTTCTAGGGATCAGACATCTTATTCTTGTCTCCACAGGCACCGGACATGCACGTGCTGTGCATATATTATACAGGCAAAACACCCACACACATAAAATAAACATAAACAAAACCCGCAGAAAGCACATTATCAGCTTTATATGTCCCCCATCTAAGAAGTTCCGTTGAAAAATGGGTTTGACTGGGAAGGTGCGATCAACCACTGTGGCAAATGCAGCGTGCTTGCCAGTTGCTGGACGGCGGCCAACATTATCTCCTCTCACTGTAACTGGATTAGCTCCATTAAAAGTGTTTTTAAAAATTAATCATAGAAATCTATTTGTACCCAGGGCACTGCAGTCTCATGGGCACAGAATTCTCATATGTTAATATACTCAGTGCCTATTAGATTCTGTGACACTAAGAGGAGCAAATAGCCTGTAGATTTCCCACTGAGATCTTCACATTTTCTTCCAGGTACTTCACTCTCCTCCGAGGCCTTCCTACATGTTGAACTGTGTACCTCATTGGGGAAGACGGACTTCTCGTGTTTCTTTTTATCTTGTAGAGTGGTGAGCATGTTCCTCCTACACCTGCGGCTAAGGCAACCCCATTGTGTCAGGGAAAGACACAGCCTCCAGCTGAGGAAACACCCTCAGATCTACAGCAGTTCCACTGGGCTCCCACCAGGCCATGCTGGGCAAACACAGAGAAAAGGAATCCATCCTGCATCACGGAAACCCCAAGTCTGGTGATGGGGACAGCTCAGAGATAAATGCTTCAACTTGAAAGGATGCTTTGTTTGCCCCTGTCATGGAGATGGTAAGAAGGTACCCAACTATGACCAACTATGAGGAAGACACATGTCCACAGAGAACATGCTCACACGTGCACAATGCAGTTCTCTCTCTCTCTCTCTCTCTCTCACACACACACACACACACACACACACACACACACACACACACGCACGCACAGTTCTAAGTTAATTCCAAGAACACTGAGGGTGAGGTCAGACAGACAGCTTGCCGTCACTGGTGACAGACTGTCCACTCCAGACACTGCTCAGCTTCCGAGAAGGGTCATGTGATGCTAACTCTTGAGTCTCAACTTGACTGAACTGAAAGGCATCTAGATTAGTGAAGTGGAGCTCTGGCTTCGTCTGGGAGGGCATTTCTGACCTAATAGCTGGTTTAATCCATCCATTTGTCTGAAATCTGGGTGGGCCATGGAGAGGCGATGGAACAGTGGAAGGTGGAGGCCGGTTGGTCTCTGGGTCGCATGAGGGGTCCCTGCAAAGGACCCTCACCCTAGCCTATTCCAGAGGCTCCTCTTTGCTCCCAGGCTGCCATAAGGTGAGCAGCTCTGCTCCTCCACACACTCCCACCTTCACAGAGTTCTGCCTCACCTCACAGACAAAGCAACCGGGCCAAGGCGCCATTCCTTGAAAGCTTTGAAGCAGGGGGGCCCACGATAAACCCTTCCTCCTTTTAAACTGCTTTTTCTCAGGTATTTGTCACAACAAGAAATCTGACTGACAATTACATGTACCACTATTACTAACTAGATGCCTGAGAGTGAGGACAGCAACACCTCCCCGAATACCTACATACGCGTGCTATTACAGCGTTATTCCTTCCAGCCCCAGACTGAAAATAACCTGTGTGCATTAGCAGGCAGACGGGTAAGGGAAATTATGGTGTCTGTGCACTGGGGTGATGGATGAATTGGTGGAATGAATGACACACACGGTCACAATGCTGAGGGAAAGAAGCCATACTCAAAAATCAGGCTAGTGTGATTTAGTTCATATGCAATTCTACCAGCAAGCGGGGGCTGGCAGAAAGTCGCCTAGAGATGAGGAGCTCAGAGGAGGAGGAGGGAGGGTCCGAAAGGGGGCAATGCTTCGGAAGCCAGCAAGCTGGGGTGTCCTGTTTCAGTATGAAGTAGGCTCACAAGCTGGAACACCTGCCAAAGCGCACCAGGTTGGATAATGCGGGTGGGTACCACGTGCTGCACATGTCACACCTCAGTAAAGTAATTCTAAAGGCACGAGAGCCAGGTGCAGTGGCACACACCTGTAATCCCAGCGGGAGTTAGGGCAGAGAGGCCTAGAGCTTGAGGACAGCCTTTGCTACACAGCGGGATGCTGTCTCGAGCAAATAAAAGTTTAAAATGGAAGGGCAAAAGGAAAGGAAATAAAACAAACAGAATGTTTTGTATGTGTGTGTGTGTGTGTGTTCAGATGTGCATGTGCACGTGTTTTTGTACACAGAGGCTGGAGTTACATGCTGGGTATGTTGCCCACTCTCCATCCTGTGTGTTGAGTCAGGGCCTCTCACATGAACCCAGAGCTTGCTAATTCGGCTAGTCTAGGCAGCCATCCTGTCTCCGCCTCCCAGGTGCTGGATTCGAAGTGGCCCACCAGAGCTGCCCAGCATTTGTGTGGGTTCTGGGGCTCTCAACTCTGGGTCCTCGGGCTTGTGTAGCAAATACTTTACCTGCTGAGGCATCTGCTCAGTCCAATGCAGTAGTTCTACAAAACAACTTAAAGTACAAATAATGTATTTTTAAACTACATATTTAGTGTCTATAATCAGATGTGGTTTTTTTTTTTAATGAAGAAAGAATTCCCTGAGAGTGGGTTTGTGGCTGAGCCTGACAGATGGCAGGTGAGGGCTCTTTCCAGAAATAAGGGGCAAGAAGAGAGTCTGTGGAGACTCGGTGTTCTCTAAGAAGGAGCTTGCTCTGTTAGAATTGGGGGGGGGGGGGGTGGCTGTCTCCGGGGAGACCGTGAGTTCAGGATAGAGTATCTTGCACCCCTTTACTGTGAGAAAGTTGGTACTGAATGTTTGTGTTACCCCTAAAACTTTTAATTTTTTTTGAGACAGGGTCTCTCTGTGTAGTCTTGACTACTGGACTCACTTTGTAGACCAGGCTGGCCTTGAACTCACAGAGATCCTCCTGCCTCTCCCTCCTAAGTGCAGGGATTAAAGGCGTGCGCCACCACACCCGGCAACCCCTAAAACTCTTTTTGAGACTATAATCCCTAGGGTAACCACATTCGGAGATACAGGGCCCGTACAGGGATATCTGTGATTAAATGAGATCAGAAGGGTGGAGCCCTTGTAAAATAGCATTAGTGTCATCGTGTCATCATAAGAAGCCTGAATGGCAGAAGGTTGCTGCCTGCATGCCAGGAAAAGAGACCTCCCAGGAGCCTGACCCTGTGACACCTTGACTTTTGATTTTATAGGGAAGGAAATGGAGGTGGAGGGGACCTAAGATTTACATGCAGGGCTTTGCAGTACCCTTCCCAATGTTCTACCACAATGGCACTGCCAGGACCATTTCTGCTCTTACCCAGATTACAGAGGGAGGTTTGCCTAGGAATGGAAGGTCACATGACGCAAGACAGGAACATTGAAAAGCTACCCTCACCCCTCCTGGTCTGAGCATCCTTTCCTAGCCTAGAAGAGAAGAGAGCTTCTTTTAGGAGGCCAACTCCAAACTGTTCCCCAGCCCCATCTAGTAAGCTAGAGGCATTCAGATCAGAGATTTGGGAAGGAAAAAAAATGGCCAGAGTTCACTCTAGGGTTTAACAGTAGTCCCGGAAGTGACAGGGGAATATCCAAAAAAAAAACAAACAAACAAACAAACAAACAAACAAAAAAAACTCCATAGACAGAGACAGGTCATAGGGCTGTAGCCAGGGAGGTGGGGCCTGGGGACAGTAGGAGTTTACATGAAAATTGCGCATTTTACTGAGAAAGAGAAAGGTAAGCCTGTGTGCAAAACAACTCTAGTCACAATAGCCAAAAAGTGGAATCTAACCTAGACGGAGTCCTGCTAGATGATGGATGGACATCTGTGGCTGTCTACGTAAGGAACGGTGCTTGGCCTTAAATGGAAGGGGATTCTAACACATTCTGTAGCGGCCTTGAGTCCAGACACAAGGAGACAAACACTGTGTGATTTCACTTGTATAAAATACATAGATCTGGGGATCTGGCTCAATGTAAGAACATTTGTCTAGCATGTGAGCCCTAAGGTCAATTCCTAGCACTGCAAAAAGGTTTTTTTTTTTTTAACTGGTTAGGTGTAGCTGGTCTTAACTACTTCGTGGATTCTTTTTCTTACCCTCTATCCCCCACCCGTTTCACCCCCTATCACTAGACAGGGAAAAAAGGAGGATAGAGGGAGGGAAGGAGGGAGGGAGGGAGGGAGGGAGGGAGGGAGAAAAAGAGAGAGAGAGAGAAAGAGAGAGAGCGAGAGAGAGAGAGATCTGAATCTAATTTCTTTCTTCTTGTTTCTTCTTTGAACACAACCATTAACAAACCACAACCAACCCCCTGAGCAACCAACAACCACCTATCCCAACTATCAGGCCTCTAGATTTATTCCTAGAATTCCAAAGGTCACACAATCACAGAAACTACCTGCAGGTGGCAAAATCACGCCTTTGCTAGAGCATGAGGCAAAACATAGTAAGCTGCTGTGGAGAGTTCAAAGCAGCCCCACACCCCCACACCTGGGATTAAAACAAAAACATCTTATGGTATTTCTGTGCTTTTAAAGAAACCAAAATTCAGGCTGGAGAGATGGCTCAGAGGTTAAGAGCACTGGATGCTCTTCCAAAGGTCCTGAGTTCAATTCCCAGCAACCACATGGTGGCTCACAACCATCTATAATGAGATCTGGTGCCTTCTTCTGGTATGCAAGTGTGTGTGCAGGCAGAGCACTGTATACACAATAGACAAACAAACAAAGAAAATCATTTAAAGAAACCAAAATTCCAGAACTCTCACTACAGATAAGCACGTAGAGGAGCAGTGAGGTTCGCCAGGGAGAAAGAGATAGCAGGAAGTGGTGATTCCAGCAGAAGAGGCGGGACAGGGGAAAGGGCTGTCATTTAAATGGCAGGATGATACCTGGCAAGAGACCCTGGGCATCAGGCTGTCACAGAGGCCTTTGGGAACCCCCAAGCTGAGCCCCACATCTAGAACACACCCCTGCCGCTGCACTCCACCAAGAGCTGACGTGGCATGGGGGCAACCCCCACCAGATCCTGCCCCACAGCTTTTCCACGTTCAGTCTCCTTAACTGTGACATAACCAAACTGTAAGTTAGCCTGCCTCAGGTATTTCATTACAGTCATGGACACTGACCCCACACCTCCCCGAGTCTCCTCCAGACGGAAACATGGAGCCCAGCCTGTCTTTTGAAAAGCTTGTGGACCCTGACAAACTGACCCAGACAGCACTGAACAATTTCCTCACAGGTTGGGAGTGTCCAATTTGAGCCTTGACAAAAGGGAGTCATGGTAGTATGGACGTACAGAACTGTGGAATGTAAAAGGATCTTTTATTCACCTGTTTCGACTGCTGTCTGGGAGGCTTACTGCCTCTGTCTGCTAACCTAGGCCCAGTCCTGGAAGCTTCCAGCCTCCATGCACTCTAACCTAGGCCTCAGACACTTGCAGCCTCTGAGGCTTACTGCTTAATAAGCGTACCCTTTCTTGTTCTTACTGAGCTCTCAGCTGGCTGGTTTCAACTCAGCTGTTCTGCCTCAAACTCATCGCCCAGCAAACTTACTAAATCTGGCTTCTCTCTCAGGTCCTTCGTTGCACTGCTTGGCCTCAAACTAACTCCAGCTGTCTGCTCTAATCTCCTGGCTCCTTCTCATTCTCTGGCTCATTCAGTCTTCTCTCTCTCTCTCTCTCTCTCTCTCTCTCTCTCTCTCTCTCTCTCTCTCTCTCTCTCTCTCCCTCTCTCTCCTGGTTACACTGCCTCCTCTGTCTGTCTCTCCATCTGACTCTCCCTTTCCCCTCTCTTCTCCTAAGAACTGGGAATATCCTATTCTCTCTGTCAAATCTTTCTCTATTTGTCACTTTTTCTGCCACTCAATAGGACATCACTTTCAAACATGGGTGCTTCCTTCTACAAACTAACTTTACTTTCACTGTTTGGAATTAAAGGCATGTACCACCACGATGCCTGGACCAAAGCGTTTCTCTACCTGAAACGTGCTCTATACTACGCTGTCCTTGAACTCAGATCTGTTTGCCTCTGTCTCCTGGATTAAAGGTGTGTTTGTATTTCAGCCGGATCACACAGACCTAAAGGTCTTTGGATGTGATCTCTTGCCAGAGCAACCATGTTCTGAATTAAAATTCCTCTACAATGGAATATGCGTAAGCCCAAGAGCTCACAGTGATAATTAAAGGGAGGCATGTGATTGCCTAAGGAACATGAAAGGAGACTCATTTGCTACCTGGAAAAAACCTAAGGGAACGAATGGAATTTCCTACTCAGACAGAATGAAGGGAAGATTCTTTGTTAAATAGTTTTTTTAATGTTTAATTGCATTATGTGCACATGAGTGCAGGCACCAGAAGAGGGTCCCTGGAGCTGGAGTTACAGTGATTGTAAACCACATAGAGTACATGCTGGAAACTGAACCCTGTTCCTCTGCATGCTCTTACCACTGAGCCGTCTCTTCAGCCCCAAAGGGCTCCATCTCTTGATAGAAGGATGTCACTCACCAAAAGGATGATCAAATATCACCATATTGCAACACCCAGTGATTCACAGATCTTGGCATTAGTCAGTACTTGCCTATATCACCCAAGGAGACCCAGACATTGCATATCTCCAATGGAAAAATAGGCACAAGCCCTCTAGCAGCAATAGACGTGGTCACTAACACTCAAATCCCAGCACTGGGGAATTTGAGGCAAGAAAACCATGTATCCCTGGAAACCTGGTGTCTTAGTGAGGGTTTTACTCCTGTGAAGAGACACCACAATTACGGCAACTTTTTTTTTTTTTTTCGAGACAGGGTTTCTCTGTGTAGCCTTGGCTATCCTGGACTCGCTTTGCAGATCAAGCCGGGGACTTGAACTCACAGCGATCGGCCTGCCTCTGCCTCCTGAGTGCTGGGATTAAAGGCGTGCACCACCATGCCCGGCTCATGGCATGGAAAACATTTAATTGGGGCTGGTTTATAGTCCAGAGGTTTAGCCCATCGCTGTCATGGCGGGAAGCATGGCGGCATGCAGGCAGCCTGGTGCTAGGGAAGGAGCTGGAAATTCTGCATCGGGATCCACAGGGAGAAGAGAGAGTGAATGGGCCTGGCTGGAGCACCTGAAACCTCAAAGCCCAGCCCCAGTGAGACACTTCCTCCAACAAGGCCACACCTCCTAATAGTGTCACTCTCAGACCATTTTCATTCAAACCACCTCGCCTGGCCTACACAGAAAGATTTTATCTCATACGCAAGTGAGATGACTCAGCAGGCTACTACTGCGCTTGCCCCAAGCCTGGTGACCTGTGTTCAATCCCCAGGATCTATAGGGTGCAAAGAGAAAACCAACTTCCACAAGTTGTCCTCTGACCTCCACACATGTACTGTGGCACATCTTCCCCCACATCCACACAAAGTAATAGAAATGTCATACATTTTTGAGGATTCTATCTTTTAGAAAAAATACAGAACAGTCCTATGGCGGTGCTGGGGAGAACTTGGGGCCAGGGTGCTGACACTCAGGGACTAGCAGATGGACAGGTTGAAGAACTCTGAGAGTTGCATCTCGAAGCCTCAGTCAGGCTAGCAGCCCTAGCCCCCAGCAGGTGAACTGTAAAGAGGATAAAATAAAATAGAAAGGAAGCTTGTAGTTTAAAATGTCATTTCTAGAGCCGGGCATGGTGGCACATGCCTTTAGTACCAGCACTTGGGAGGCAGAGGCAGGTGGATTGCTATGAGTTCGAGGCCAACCTGGTCCACAAAACAAGTCCAGGACAGCCAAGGCTACACAGAGAAACCCTGTCTTGAAAAAACAATAAATTATAATTTCTACCTAGGCAAGAATCTGTATGTCCTTGCTTGCTTCACTAACAAAATGATCAAAAAATCCAATTCAACTTGACACTTTTTTCCTGAAATAAATGGGCCTCACTGGTTACCTCTATGCAACTGTGACCCTAACACTTGAGAGGCCATCAGAAAGGAGGGAAGGGCTGGAGAGATGGCTCAGAGGTTAAGGGCACTGGCTGCTCTTCCAGAGGTCCTGAGTTCAATTCCCAGCAACCACATGGTGGCTCACAACCATCTATAATGTGATCTGACGTCCTCTTCTGATGTACATGCAGACAGAGCACTGTATGAATAATAATAAATAAATCTTTTAAAATTATAAAAACTTATTTATTTATTAAAAATAAAGAAAGGAAGGAAGACCTCTCTTGCTACACGTACTCAAAGGGTTTGGTCCCTGGGCTTGTGGTCCCACGCACTTGGGCAGAATGTGGTGGTAGGAGCATGTGGGGGAGGCTGTTCGCCTCATGGAAGACAGAAAACAGAACAGAGCAGTAACAGGAAGGTGGGTCAGGGCAAGATAAAGTACCCACGGACATAGCCCCATGACGTAATTCTCCAGCCAGTTTCGCCACCACTACCTCCCAACAGTCTATTCAAAATGCTTAAATTTTTTTTTTTGTTTTTTGTTTTTTTTGGTTTTTCGAGACAGGGTTTCTCTGTGTCACCTTGGCTGTCCTGGACTCGCTTTGTAGACCAGGCTGGCCTCGAACTCACATCGATTCGCCTGCCTCTGCCTCCCGAGTGCTGGGATTAAAGGCGTGCGCCACCACACCCGGCTCCAAAATGCTTAAATTTTTATGTTGTGGTTTTTTATTGTTGTTTTTTGTTTGGGGGGGGGTTGTTGTTTGGTTGGTTTGGTTTGGTGTGGTTTTTTGTTTGGTTGGTTTGGTTTTGGTTTTTTTGAGACAGGGTTTCTCTGTGTAGCCCTGCCTGTCCTGGATTCCCTTTGAAGACCAGGCTGGCCTCAAACTCACAAATATCTGCTTGCCCCTGCCTCCCTAAGCGCTGGACTAAAGGTGTGAGCCCACATGCCCAAATTTTTTTTTTTTTTTATTGAGGCAAGATCTCAGCCTCACAATGACCACATTCACATAGGGTAGCCTAAAACCTCACAAGACTAGTCCTGAGCTCACAAGCACCAATCCTGCCCCACCTTCTTGAGTTGCTAGGATTACAGATGTGCATCACCACTCCTGGCCTTGGTTTTATTTTTTTTACTTTTACTTTTTATTTTTATTTTATGTGCATTGGTGTTTTGCCTGCATCTATGTCCCTGTAAGGGTGCCAAATCACATTGAGCTGGGTTACAGATAGTTGTGAGCTGCCATGTGGGTGCTGGGAATTGAACCCAGGACCCCTGGAAGAGCAGCCAGTGCTCTTAACCACAAAGCCATCTCTCTAGCCCCCTTTTTTATTTTTAATTGTGTATATATGTGGGTACCTGTGTGTGGCTGTGTGCATGTGAGTGCAGATACCTGCAGAGACCAGAAGAGGGCACTGAATTCCCCTGGAACTGGAGCTTTAGGCAGTTATAAGTTACCTGATATGGATGCTAGGAACCAAACTCAGCAAGATCAGTATGCTATTAACTATTAACTTCTGAGCCCATGTCTCCAGTCTATTCAACTTGTTACTCTATCGGTATATTAAGCCATGCAATAGGCCAGAGGCCCCATGATCCAATTCTCCCTTGAACCCCTATCACAATGCACATAGTATGTCTAACCCAGATCTTTTTCAAGCTAATCAAGTCTAACCAAGAAATATGTTCAGAGTTCATACTGGCCTTTGAGTGTTCAGATGTGGGTGGCTCAGGGGCCCATCTATACTCCCTGGTCTGTTGTAGGCAACTGACTAGTGGGCTGAGGTCAAGAGAGCTATCACTCACTTAGGAAACTCCTTCTTGTCCTTATGCTAGGATGGGGACACTATAATAGTGCAAGCCTCTCACCAAGGTTCAAGAGCCCACTGTATGCCAGGACCTGTACGTGAACTGCTTCCTTTAGCCCAACAAAAGGCAGGGGACAAGATCAAGATCCCATCTCTCTCTTCCTAAGTCCCGGGACATGCAGAATTAGTTACGTGTGTCCTGCTCCAAGTCAGATGTTGTGTCCTGTATCAGTCACTTTTCCATCATTGTGATACAACACCATGACCAAGGCAACTTATGGAAGTGTTTATGTGGCTTATGATTCCAGAAAGTTCTAGTCCATCATGTCAGGGAAGCCTGACAGCAAGAGGAAATATCGTGGCTGGAGAAGAAGCTGAGGGCTCCTATCGTAAACTGCAAGCAGGAAGAAAGAGAGAGTTGGGAATGACATATAGCTTTTGAAACTTCAAAGGCCACTCTTAGTGACATCCTCCCTCTAGCAACACCTCCTAAAGTTATCCAAACAGCATCACCAACTGGGGACCAAGTGTTCAGACATCTGAGCCTCCTAAGGACATTCTGCAACCATGACCTTCCTTCTATAAAGCTGAGGGCCTGGTCCACGCCAGTCTACCTGAGCCACGTTTCTGATTCTCTTTGAGAAATCTGATCAATAGTCCCAGCTAGCTGAGGCAGGCTCAGGCTCTGCTTTTGTCCCGCTGGCCCCTCAGTTCCCATGCCAGGCTCTCGGAGACCAGCCTTGCAACTTCCCAGTACAAGGCCCCCAGGCTGACCATCAACACACCTCTCCCAGACATCTTCCTGCATTGGAGATATGCTTCTATCATCTTCCTCCTAACCAGGTAGCTTAGTATTTCCAGCATACCACCAGGGTTCTCGGATGGAGGCTACAATGTTCCCATTAAGCAGATGAGAAACAATAAAGGGCTTGTGACTGTGTAATAAAATCACTTTGCAATCTGTTTTGGGGGAGGAGACGCCAGTGAGCACTTACTATAAACATGCAGGGGATAAGGGATGACTCTTAGCTTTGAGATACAGGAAAGTTATCAGTAGAGTGAGGAGCTGAGATTCCCTGGGGGGATACAAGTTCAACGCCAGCTGCTATGATCTCCGAGGAGGCCCCTGGTCTGCTAAGTATGTAGCCTGTGATCTGAGTCTAGACCCTAGTTCTGCTTCTGAATAGACTCATAAACAGGGAGAGTCACTTAACATCTCCTGCCTCAGTTTCTTCATTTACAGAACGGAACTGACATTAGCTGGCTTCCCTTGGCTCACTGTTGAACTGCACTGGTTTTAATATGGAGGATTTAGAAAGGGTTTCAGAGCAGGTGGCCCAAGGCCCACAGCCCTGTGCCCACTACATGTTGGCTTTCATCACTCTCACCAACAAAGTTGTCAGTGACAATGGTTGCAGGGAAAGAGGGACAAAGGGGAAGAACTGTTTACAAACGGCACTGTCGAGTTAACCTCTGGCTGTGCACTGGATGGCATTCCCAGTGCAGTGCACACTGACCCGACCTGCTGTTCCTCGGGGCATTACAAAGAGTTTGCTGAGATAGGGGCTGGCTGCCAGCCACACAGAAGGCTGTGTGCGGAGACGGGGAAGAGGACTCAGTGATATTTACAAGCCCATTAAGTGCAGAAGTGCTTAAAGCCTGGAGTTCCAGTAAACTGCCTGCCAATTTTCACCCTGCTGGGTTTTGTGCAAGGCTGAGCCCTCCCCTTCTTACCCACTCCACTCCCTCCTTCCCAAGCCCTGGACAGACTGCTGAGGTCTTAATGACTCTGGAGAGCTATTATGAGCTGCCAGGTGAAAAAAAATTTTTTCTTTTCGAAGTGGTGTGATTTTCACTACTGACGGTGATAGCAGAGAGAATCATTTTGGTCACTGACTGCATAATCTGTGTGCGTTAAACTTCTCTAAGCGTGGATTTACATAATAGAGGAAAATAGCCTCCCAGGACCACTCTGCCCCATGGAGTAAATCCAAGTGCTTTTAAAAATAGGCTGAGTATAGCGCAGAGCCCCTGCCCAGGGCCCACCGATTTCCATCTGGGAGACATAGAATTTAGACACTATCTCCACTCATTCTGTGGTAACACAAGAAAAAGAAATGTGAGAGGATGGCCAGCCCAGGAGGCATGCACCCTGCCTCTCCTCCTGCGTCCTACTGACAGGGCGGATCAATAAAGGCAGGGATTAGCAGAGCCAATCCTGCCTCTCGATGCGTGTTGGTGTAGCCACAGGGCCACGGCCTTCAAGAAATGTGGCTGGAGTGTCAAACTGTTTGACAGTATTTTCAGATCCACTTGTCTCCTTTCCCTGTCATCTCTCTATCCCGCTGTGGAAGTCCCCAGGGCCATCAGCACAGAGTCACACCCAGCTGCAGAGGCTGCCTTGGCCTGCCTCGAGGCAGACATTTCGTGGGGTCCCTCACCAGTTTCCCAATCATGATCACAGAGACATCGACTCAGGCTATGCAGACAGTATGAGCAAAGCCAGTATGAAGGAAGAAAGAGGCTGGCAGCTGGTGTGACTACCTTCTAGAGACAGCACCAACAATGACTCTCCTACCTTTTTGTACTTCTCGGGTTTTCTGCAATGAGCATGCAAAATGATAACAACAACCACAGATTTCAAGAAAGCAAATTCTGAAGCTACCCCAACCTCATCGACTTCACTAGAAGAGTGGGGTCCTGACACATCGTAAGCTGCTCATATCAAGATGGGACATATGATAAGCATGGTGGCACACGCCTTTAATCCCAGTACTCAGGAGGCAGAGGCAGGCAGATCTCTGGGTTCAAGGCCAGCCTGGTGTACAGAGTGAGTTCCACCACAGCCAAGACTACACAGAGAAACTCTGTTTCAAAACAAAGGGGGCGGTATAACAGAGTCCCACAGATTTCATCTTTTTCCCCTAATTATTTATTTTGTGACAATTTCCGGGAGTGTGTTCTCTCTTTCCACCATGTGTGTTCTAGGAAGCACTCAAGTCATCAGTTTTGGCTGCTGGCGCCAAACCCCATACATGTTATTAAAACATGCAGTGGTGAAGCCTCGGGGAGAGAGTCCAGTCAGTAAAGTGTTTGCCTTACAGATATGAGAACGCAAGTTCTATCTACATTTAAAAAATAAAAATTAAAGTCCAGGGGGCTGGAGAAATGGCTCAGTGGTTAAGGGCATCACCTGCTCTTCCAGAGGTCCTGAGTTCAATTCCTAGCAACCACATGGTGGCTCACAACGATCTATAACGTTATCTGATGCCCTCTTCTGCAGATAAAGCACTCATATACAATAAACACAATAAATACATCTCTAAAAAAAATTAAAGTCCGATGTACTAGCTTTTTATCCCAGCACTGGGAGGTAGAGCCAGGAATATCCCTGGGGCTTTGGGGCCAGCCAACTTCACCTACTTGGTGAGTTCTCAGACAGCAAGACCCTGTCCACTGTTTGTGAAACAGATGAGGGAGTTCTCTGGCCTCCACATGGACCCTCACACATACGCAAACCTGATATACAAACATGAACACACACACACACACACACACACACACACACACACACACACACACGTACAAGAGAAAGGACACAGGTGAGAATCAGACTCCTGTCCCTGTCCCATGAGTTAGTTAGGGCTAAAGCCACTTGCTGACCTGGAATCTCATAAGTCCTCACCTGAAGGCAAAAGTTGGTCCCACCTCCAGCATTTCACTCCTGCTCCCTCCCTGCCCAGGTCCCTTCTCTTTCCCTTGGTGGCTGCCAATTGTCCTATCTCCCACCATGTGCAACTCAGCTTGAATGTCCCGGTTTCTCCCAGACATAGTTGGGCCCAGGAGCAGCTATACTAGAGCAGGGACAAAAGGCCTGAAAGGGGAGGGGACACCAAAGACTATGGAAGATAAGGGCTGCTACTTTTGTGGCTGCCTGGGGAGGGAAAGTTTGTCTGAAGATGAAGCCCCAGAGGAAAACTGAGCAGAGGAATGAAAGGAGGCCAGCCTGTGTCTGTCACCAGAGCCTGAGCCCTGAGCCCATCCTGGTTCACCTTTTACAAACCTTCCAAACTTCCCTTTCTCCCTCATGGGAGTGTGGGAAACACAAGGAGCCATAAGCAGGGACAGCCAACAGTGGCTTCTGGATCCAGGGTCCACATGGAACTGAATAGTTGAGTCTGAATCAACACTTTAAAATCTGGATTTCATCTCAAACAGTTCCCACGGGAACAATACAGACGATCAGGCAGCCTGTGCCCTCCACAGTTCAGTCAGGAACCTACAAAGAAACGGTCCCCCAACTTGCCATCTCTCTCCCCACTGAGGCGGGTTGTGTTCGACCCCTGTGACTGCTGGCGTTCAGCTCGATGTCTCAGTCCATCTTCTGTAGCTCTGACCTCACTGGGTAGCTTATAGAGAGGTCTGCAAGCCTGTACTAAGGTGAAGACACGGGAGCAGTTTCTGTTTTAGAGGCCATGCTCTCTACACAGTAATTACACTCTTGCATCCACAGGGGTGGGCTGGAGAGATGGCTCAGTGATTAAGAGCACTGTCTGCTTTTCCAGAGGTCCTGAGTTCAATTCCCAGCACCCACCTGTGGCTCACAGGGGCTATGCTCTCCTGACCCAGTGCCTTCTTCTTTAAGCTACACCTCCCGACACCATTGCACTGGGGATCAAACTTCCAACGCCACTGCTGGGAAAGGCTTTGAGGCTTTCCATGCTCAAGCTATCCCCGCTGTGATCGCCAGTTTTCTTCCACCGCTTGCCAGTCTAGATGTAGAACTCTCAGTTCCTTCTCCAGCACCATGCTTCCCGCCATGATGACAATGGACTAAGCCTCTGAAACTGTAAGCCAGTCCCAACTAAATGTTTTCTTTTATAAGAATTGCTATGGTCAGCATGCCCCCTGGAGGGGGAGACCTGGTGGCACTCAGAGGAAGGACAGCAGGCTACCAAGAAGAGACTTGATACCCTATGAGCATATAAAGGGGGAGGAAGTCCCCCTCAGGCACAGTCATAGGGGAGGGGAGTAAGGGGGAAATGGGAGGGAGGGAAGAATGGGAGGATACAAGGGATGGGATAACAATTGAGATGTAACAAGAATAAATTAATTTAAAAAATCAGGCACAGTCATAGGGGAGGGGAGTAAGGGGGAAATGGGAGGGAGGGAAGAATGGGAGGATACAAGGGATGGGATAACAATTGAGATGTAACAAGAATAAATTAATTAAAAAAAAAAAGAGTTGCTATGGTCAGGCTGGGCATGGTGGCACACGCCTTTAATCCCAGCACTCGGGAGACAGAGGCTGGTGGATTGCTGTGAGTTCGAGGCCAGCCTTGTCTACAAAGTGAATCCAGGACAGCCAAGGCTACACAGAGAGACCTTGTCTCAGAAAAAAAAAAAGAGTTGCCATGGTCATAATGACTCTTCACAGCAATAAAACCTTAAGACAGACAGACAGACACACACACACCATAGTAACACACACCATAGCAGTTCTACACAATTCACTCATACACACACACATGCACAGACTTACATATACATAGATACACATGCAAATACATATACACACAGACACACACATGGGCACATACATATACATACAGGACACACATATACATACATATATGCAGAAGTATACATACACATAAACACACCTTTCCTAGTTCTAGCTGGAGGCCTCTTATGAATGTGAACTATGGATTTTAACAAACATTTAAAACCCTTCCCCTCCGAAAGGACCTCTAACATGAGATGACTGCATCACTCAACAGCTACGTTGTCCTGCCGCTCTGATGCACAGTCCTTTATGTCCTGCTACAGAGTGGGCTACCGTGGGAAGGACACAGCCTTGTTGAGGATCTCTGAAGGTACACACTGAGGAGGCTGCCGCCAACCATTCTCCCTGCAGCGCCTTTATCAGTCTGTCATGGAGAACTGTGACTTGGGTATTAAAATGTAGCCACTGGCATGACACAAAGTCCAGAGATAAAAAAAAAAAAAAATGGAGGCTGACGGACCATGAACCAAAGATGGTGCCTCCAAGCTTTGAAGGCATGGTCTGATTCTGCCTCAGTACCCTCAGGCAGGTGCTGGGATGCTGTGTCATGGAGGGAAGAGAACAGTGAGACCTTGGCCCCTTTCCCTTAAAAGGCCATCAGGCACTCCACTGACAAACTCTTTTCTTGTGGCTTTTCCCCCTACCAGCTCCAGGGAACAGAGCTGGCAACACACCTTGCTTTCCTCAGAAGTGATTAGAGCAACTCTACTCTCTGGGGGAAGGTGATGAAGAGGGGAAAGACAGAGTAAGTATCTCAGGCTCTTCCCTAGAGATGTAATTAGTCTATCTCAGCAATCGCTCATTTTTAACTCTGTCATAATTTTCGTCAGCAGGTTAAGCTGCCAAGAGAGAAGTTAACAGTATTAATTAGTATGCAGATTCATCAAGCAATAAGAAACAGGGAGAAATCGTCTTGGGAGTAAAAGATATAGATCATTCCCAGCTGTCTCCCACTCCAGGGTGGTGGGTATGGTGGCTGGTGGAGGTCAGTCTGCTGTCCTCTCAGGCTTAGTGAAAGTAAGGCACACTGGTCATGAGGCAGTACAGGGTCAGCCTCCTCTGAGTCAGAGTTGTCAGCTTGGCCACAAGTCTTGAGACCTGTTGTTTTCAGGGGCACCTTGTCCTGTCTGGGTATCAGTATGCATTGTTAAATGCAGAGTTCAGAGCAGAGGGAGGCTATAGGATAAACAGGAACCAAAGCAAAGAGTCCCTCTTAGAAGCAGCCTTCAGGGCTACCACCAAAGCTCTGGAACCCTTTAGTGGCTCACCAAGTGTGATGGAGTTGATGGACATGAACTGATTTGCTGATCTACTTGGAGTCTCCTGAAAGTTGCTGTTTTGTCTCCTGGTTTTCAGCCAACCCTTCATGATTAGCTTGGGCCATGGGGTCAGCTCAGGGAAGAGTTGCCAATCTTTTCTACCAGGCAGTGTCTTGGGGAATCAGGTATTCAGTATGCCCTAGCCTGTGCACACTACTGCTGTGAACAAGACATGGGGTTAATTAGCTCCTGTGTGCAGAGGGTGGGGACTGAAAGGTGGAAAGGAAAGAAGGCAGAAAGAAGAATAAGGGTCAAACCCTGCTGAGTGTTTGGGATGGGGTGGCAACAGCTTTAGCTAACAAGTAATTTCAGTACAATAGGGAACAAAAGGAGGACGTAGACAGGCGGATTCCAGGAGCTAGCTGGCTAGTCAGTCTGGCCAAAAAGGGCAAGCTTCGGGCCATAGAGATGCCCTGCTTTGTTTTGTTTTTAAATAAAGTGAAGAATAGGCAGGCGTGGTGGCGCACGCCTTTAATCCCAGCACTCAGGAGGCAGAAGCAGACAGCTCTCTGTAAGTTTGAGGCCAGCCTGGTCTGCAGAGCAAGTTCAGGACAGCCAGGACCACACAGAGAAGCCCTGTCTCAAAAAAAACAAAATAAAACAAAACAAAATAATAATAATATAGTAAAGCGAAGGATGATAGAATGCACTTAATGTTGACCTCTGACCATAGGTGTATACTCACGCATATAGCATACACATACACACACATGCATGTATACACATACACAGATATGCGCGCACACGCACATGCACACATACACGAGGGCAAAAACTGTGTGGCTACACATAGAATTGCAGTGAGAAAATTTGTAAGAGCCTGAAACTATACTGGAGGCTGCCAAAACTAGGGAAAAGAGGGGCCATGAGCTACTGTCTAATTTTGGCTAAATATCACCTAAAGGTTCTGGAAATGGATAGTCGTGAGGACAGCATGACACTATGAATGTATTTAATGCCATTGAGTGTACACTTTGCCTCTTAAACATGACATCAGGACAAGACTGTCAGCTCATTCCACGAGACCACCGCTACTCTGAAACCAAAGCCAGACAAAGACAACACAAGAAAACTACCACCCCACATCTCTTCTGAATGCTGTGCGGCAGTCCTCAGCAAAATGCTAGCAGACCATCCGGAAACTCATAAGGAGGCATTCACACCGTGACCAAATGGATTTGTCCTGGAATCCACAAGGATTCTTATCCTGGGGATGGAAATTTGGCTTAGCATCCAAAAATCAATTATGATACGCCAGGGTAATAGGATAAAGGACAAACCCCACAAGATCATCACAGCAAGAAAAGGCACTTGGCAACTATAAAAGCCTTTCACAAAAACACTTGGCAAATCGGAAATGGAAGGGAATGTTCTCAACTGGAGAGAGATGGATGGTCTGTGGAAAGCTGGTTACACTGCACTTGATAACAGAAGGCTGAACCCCTCTTAAGTCAGGAACAAGAGTGTCTTGCCCAGACACACTTACACTCAGCATGTCACTGGAGGATCCAGGCACAGTGATGAGACAATGACAAGACACACAGGGCACCTGGACTACATAGAGGCCTCGAGCCTGTGTACAGAAAACGCTAAGAGACTGACAACTGTGGGGAGCACAGAGCAGATTCAGCAAAGTTCCAGGCTGCACGGTCAGGATCAGGTTCAACTGCGTTTCTCCAGCGAGGCTGTGAAACTGGGGTAAAGGAGACAATTCTGGTAATGACCAGAATCTGACACACTGTTTAGGATGGCACTGAAACAGGACAAGTAAGGAGCTGTACACCAAAAACTTCAAGAGATTTTTTAAAATTAAAAATTAAACACCCAAAGCCATGCTGGGTGGTACATTCCTTTAGTCCCATCATTTGGGAGGCACAAGCAGGTGGATCCCTGAGTTTGAGGCCAGCCTGGTCTACATAGCAAATTCCAGACTAGCTAGAACTGTATAATAAAACTCTGTTTCAAAAAAAAGAAAAGAAAGAAAAGAAATAAAGAAAGGAAAGGATGAAAACTAACCAAACAAACAAAAAGCCCAAACATAAAAATTATCTGTGTTGGATAACTTATTGTTTGGATGACAATCTTTTTTTTTTTTTTTTTTTTTTTGTCTTTCTGTTGAAATTGACAAGCTGATCCTAACATTTGTAAGAAAATAAGAAAATATGAAAAAGAACAAACTCAGAAGCTCTCATTTCCGGATTCCAAATTGTAGTACAAACTACACCAAGCCAGTGTGGTCTCGTCTAAGAATAAACATCCGGAGAATAGGACTGATTGTCAAGAACCAAAACTTCACGTGCATGGCCAGTGATTTTGCTAAGTACGCAGAGATTATGCAATGGAAAGAGAAGAGTCTTTCTAACAGTTGGTGTTGGGACTAGATCTTCATAAACAAAAAGAACCATGAATGGGCCCAGGAGATGGCTCAGTTTATAAACTGCTACCTAAAAGGCAGGAGGGCCTCAGTTCAGATCCCCAACACCTCCACAAAAATCCAGGAGTGGTGGTGCACATCTGTAACTGCAGTTCTGGGAAGGCACACAGGCAGAGCCCTGGGGATCACTGGCTAGCCTAGTCAGTAAGCTCCAGGTTCAGTCAAAGACTCTATCTCAAAAAAGAAGGTAGAGTGTGACTAAGGAAGACATTTGGTGTCAATGTCTGGCCTCTACACACACATACACACAGCCATACAAACATGTTCACATGTATATGCCCCCCAGAACGACCATTTGTTTACTGAGACAAGGTCTCTCTAGATAGCCCTGACTGTCCTGGAACTCATTATGTGCACCAAGATGTGTCCATCGGAGTTAGATATAACACACAGAACTTACAGAGGGCCACCAGCTTCTGACTTCCTTCTGAGTGCTGGGATTAAAGGCATATTCCACCACACCTGACCTCAGAATGATAAATCAGCCTCAGAACGACAAAGTAAAAAATAAATAAATAAATCAAAACTAAGTAGATGCAGGGTCAAGAGACTGCGAACTCCGTAATAGCCGAACTGCTAGAGCGCAAAAGTCAGAGCAAGAGAGCAAAAGGGCAAGAGGTGGGGGCAGGTGCTGAAGAGCGGGTGTGCGGTGCAGCAGGCTGATGTCTAGCAGATCCAGAAAGGGTCCAGGGCAGACAACAGAGGAAGGGTAGAATGAGAGGAGCCTCCAAGACTGAGGCTGTGAGTGACAGGAACGAGTGCAGGTGACCTGACTGCTGCTCAATGACAGCAGCGAGAACAGAGAGTGAGGAGTAGAGCAGAGGATTAGTGAATGGTTGCTGCAGTATTACCATGATTTGGGGGTGTCTAGAGCTCAGCTGAATGGCTCTCTTTGTCCCCTGTGGAGATCTCTCTTGAAGCTTCGGCCAGATGGTTCTGACTGTCCCTGTGTGTGCCTGAGACATTGGTCAGGACGGTTGGGACTGCTTGGCTAGGTGCTCACATCCTCCCTTCTTTCCTCCCTCTGCCTCTTACACTCCTCCTGCTTTCTCTTCTGTGGGGTTCTCTGAGGCTTGAGGGGATGGATTTGATGGAGACATCCCACCTAGGGCTGAGTCTCCTAAGCTCTCTCATTGTCTGCCCGCTACGGGTCTCTATTCGTTTTCCATCTTCTGTGAAAAAAAGCTTCTCTGATGATGGCTGAGCAGGGCACTGGCCTATGAGTATAGCAGAATGTCATGAGGAATATATATCCTATATATATTATTATATTGGAACAGTAGTATTTGGTTTCTGGGCTTTCTAGTCTCTGGTTTTGGCAATCCATGTAGTGTCGGGTACGAGTTCCATCTAGTGGAGGGGGTCGTAAGTCACATCAGATATTGGTTAGTCCCACAAGCTTTGTGCCATCGCCCTAGCAGATCTTGCAGGCAGGAAACCACCGCAGATCAAAGGGTTTGTGGCTGGCCTAGTGTTTATGTTTCTCTTTTGGTAGTATGAAGAGTGCCTTCCTGTACTAAAGACAGCAGAACAAAGGGTGAAGGCTCTCTTTAGGTACCAGCTCAATGTCTCCATGTTCAATGAGTTGGGTAGGTCCTGAGCAAGAACCTATCTTAAAAAGTTACTGTATTATGTCTTTATCCTACATAGAAAATAAATAATACATTGTCATAGACCTTATGTTAGTGGGAAGCTGGGAGATGGCTCAGTTGACAAGTATGCTTGCTCTGTAAGCATAAGGACCTGATTTTGAACTCCCAACACCCATGTTAAAAACCCAGATGTGACTACAAAAGCATGAAGCCCTAGCAAGGGATCGTGGAGAAAGGAAAATCACAAGAGCTGGCAGAACACCATCCTTGTCAATCTGGTTCAGTAAGGGACCCTGTCTCAAAGCAATAAGGTAAAGAGTTATAGGTATGACATCCTAGTCTGGCCACCCAGGCACATGAACAACTTATAGATGTGTATGAAACACACACACACACACACACACACACACACACACACACACATACACACACCTGCCAACCTGAGTTCAATCCCCAGAACCCAAATGCTGGAAGGAAAGAACAGGCCCTGCAAGTTGTCTTCTGGCCTCTGCATGCTTGTCATGGTGCACATGTGTATTCATACACACGAAGAAATGTGAAAAACTAAAAACCTTTTGCTTGGCGCAAGAAATTCCAGGTTAGGCATCTGGAAGGAGGGAGGAGGGAGAGAGGGAGGGAGGGAGGGAAGGTTGTTTTGGATTCAGAGAACTGATTACACTTTACTATGAAGGACCTTTGGGAAAGCCAGAACATGGTACAAGTAGGTGTAATCTTAAAACAAGTGCATGAAATTCTAGCTCTGCCCTTCTTCGTTAAAGCCAATTTTCTGTGAGAAATCTGCATCTGACCACTTCTGTACTGCTAAGATATATAAACAAGCATTCATTGAACTGAGATTCCGGGCTCTGGGAACTCCGTTGTACATCCAGTCTCCCCAGAACAGTGAAAAGCATTTCACCTCACCTGGGACTGGCTTTCAACTGGGACTCCTGTCTATAACAGGAGATGTTTTCTGATAAGCCATAGCCCATGGGGCAGGTGGGGGGAGGAGGTTACTCAGAAACATTCTGTTTTTAAGTTCTGACGGCACGCTACCCTTGGTACACGAACAAAAGTCTTCCTGGTTTAGAACACCATTACAGGGCTTAACAAGTCAAAATCTCAGGAGATATACATATTAGACTTTTTAAAAATATGTTTTTATGAATTTGCCTGCATGTATGCATGTGCACCACCACATACATGCCTGTGGAGGCCAGAAAAGGGCATTGGACACCCTGGATCTGGGGTTACAAATGGTTGTGAGCACTCTTGTGGGTGCTGAGAACTGAAGCCACATCCTCTGGAAGAGCAGCCACACTTTTACCCTCTGAGCCATCTCTCAGCCCCACATATTAGGTCTTTAATGTACATTAAAGAGAACAGTCACAAGATGCTCATGTATATATGGGTTTAATAAAACCATGAATTCTCACCAACAGTGGACATTCCATGGCCACAGACTTCCTGCCTTCCTAACAGTTGACAACAATTTAGTTTTGGTATAAATTCTGAGGATACACACCTCTTGGCAGAACCCTGAAAGTGTCGATGAGCTGAAAGTGAGCTGAAAGACCAAGGAAGGGTCCTATTCTGATGTGCAGGGACATTCAAGGACAAAACCACTTAGTTTCTTTGTGGAAATGCCTCCTAGTGGTAGAATGGAGTACTGCTCTCAGAAGAGGTAATGATGCAGAAGGCAGATGGGTGGGCCAGATCATGGCCTCTCAGTTGGATGACAAAATGGGTGGGCCAGATCATGGCCTCTCAGTTGGATGACAAAATGGCCTCCTAGCTCTTCTTCCCTTGTCACTGTTCTTAGGCTTCTTGAAGCATTGCACAGCATGTCCTGTGCTTGATCCCTAGGGCAAAACTAAGATGCTCCCTGACCTTCAAGTTAAAGGAAACTTAAGTTATTCAGGATTTACTTTGGAATTCTAAAACAACGATACATTTATAGCTCACAGAGAAGAGCAAGGAATTTCTATAATTGTGATATCCAAAACTGTGGTGTCACATCCTGTGTTAGTCATTTTTCTGTTGCTGTGATAAAACATGGCCAAGGTAACTTATAGAAGGAAGGGTTAATGTGTGGACTCGCAGTTCCAGAGGGATAAGAATCCATCACCATCACAGTAAGGAAGTGTGGCAGCTGGAAGGCATGGCAACGGGAACAGCAAACTGAGAGCAGGGCACAGGACCAACTGGGAACGTCCTGTGGCTTTTAAAACCCCAAAGCTGGCTGGGCATGGTGGCGCACGTCTTTAATCCCAGCACTCAGGAGGCAAAGGTAGGTGGATCGCTGTGAGTTCGAGGCCAGCCTGGTCTACAAAGCGAGTCCAGGTCAGCCAAGGCTACAGAGAGAAACCCTGTCTTGAAAGATCAAACAAACCAAAACCAAAACAAAAGCAGGTGATACACTTTTTCTAAGAAGGCCACGCCTCCTAAGCTTGTCCAAATAACACTCCTAACAGGAGACTAGGTGTTCAAATGCCTAAGTCTCTGGAGGGCATCTCATTCAACTCAGCACACTGCCAAAATCCAATCAAGAGACCCAGGCAGCGCTGTGCTAGCAACTGTTTAACAAGTGGCTCTCTCAGTAAAGTCTCGGTTTGTGATGTTTGCCAATTACTGGGCTGTAAACACTCCCATGATTATGAATTCAAACCAAGAGCTTGATGTAATTAAGTGGAGAATCGAAGAGAGAGGTGCACAGCCAGCTCCACCAGGAGAGCACACTCTAGTCTTAGGGGGACATGGGCCGAGGATGTGACTTGTAAGCATATAAGCTTAAACCAAGTTAATCATATTTTATCTTATTTGAAGGAATGCTGAGCAGACTAAAGGAATGGTGACTGTAAAAAGACAGAAGAGGAAAGAATAAGGAACTGAACTGGCAGTGTCTGTCCGGGTAACTGACCAGGGAGAGGGTACTCCAGCTGGGACCACAAACTGTACCTCTGAGACACAGCCCGTGCACATGGTGACTGCATGAGATTGGAAACAGAACTCTACTGGTACAGTTAGAGTCCTGCTCACCAAGCAACTTTCAGACTCAAACTCACTTTCTCTTGACGAGTTATCGTCTGTCCAAGGGACAGAACCCAGGCTCTACTAAGTAACAGTTCACTGCACAGTGTGTCACTCGTTTCCTTTCTAACTAGCTGTCATTCACAAACAGTCTCATTCACTCCCTCATCACACTTTGCTTTGGTGGCAGTACACTCCAGGGGTCTCCATATTTTAAGACCGTGCGGGCTCTGGGCAGCTCCTCCTTCTGCCTCCAGGCCTGGTACACATCAGCTGATACCTGGAGTGGGTAGCAAAGGCAGCACTTTGGCTGCCTGGTCAGCCTCCAGCGCCTCCAAATAGGTGTTCTTGTCCCATTGCCTTTCTGGCTCTTCTTAGGAGATAGGTCTGACACAACATGCCTTTGAGAATACCCTTCCACACCTAAGATTTTATTTATATGTCATAGCTAGTTCAAATGACACACTGTATGGTTTTTCTCAACACAGGAAGAAGTGTGTCCACAAAGGCATCCACATAGCCTCCATTCCTCCACTGAGCAAAGGAGGAAACAAAAACTGCAACGGTGTACAGAGGCTCCTTCCAGCCATGGGCTACCTTCTGCTAATAACGATGAAGAGCAGAGAGAGGGCGAGGACGCCTAGCAATGGGACCTACCTTCAAAGTTAAAGTCCATATATGGGGTGGCCTCTGCCCTCTTAACATTTATGTGCTTAAAATTAGACTCTGCTCTGTGTCAATGCTGCCACCTGCCATAGGCCTTGGTGCTTGCTGGGGGCCAGAGGGCACATTAATTAGCTTCAGCCCTATACATCTGGGTGACTTCACTATGCAGACACCAGAGGGGGCAGACAGACTGACACACAGGAAGCAGCTTTAGAAAGTCCATTGTTGGATCAGCAGAAGAGAGGAGCTTTCCCAGTGCCCGCACCACCAGCTTCACTTATGTGCAAACTGCTGTGTGTGAAGGTCTACATGGCCTGGGACCAAACACAAAGATAGGATGACAGCATAATTCTGGGAACCCTGAAAAACAGTGTATAAAACCCCATTTTTAAACATCCTGGCACACTTAGCAATCAAGCATCCCTCTTTCTTAAAATCCTAGGTCCTGACAAAGGCCATGTGCAGCAGCAAATGACCCCCAACTATGGAATCACATTCATCCACCTTGCTTCTAGTAGTACTTTACACTTTTGGTTTTGAAAGGTCATTTTGAGGAAAGGTTTTATGAACCCCAGGCTGGCCTCCAACTCACTATACAGCTCAAAGATGACCTGGAGCTCCTCATTGTCCTGCTCCTGCTTCCCAAGTGGTGGTATTACAGGTTTGCACCTCCTACCTGGGGTACTCGATGCATAGGAGTGAACTCGGGACTTGGTGCCTGGCAGCAAGCACTCCAACTGAGCTACTGCCTCAGCCCAGCTTGGAAACCCAACTGTCTTTTATACCTTAGTGAGGATAGTGTGAAAACACCTGGAAACATTTCCTCATCTCTAATTCTCTCCATAATCCTGTGGCCCATTGTTTGCGGGATCCCTGGATGCCTTTATCTTTGGTGTGTTCCACACAACACACACATTAAGAAAAACCTTTCCTCATTCAAATAAGTGCCCCCACTGCAGGAGAAAGGTGCTAAGTGAAGGCTGGCTGCATTTTCCAGCAGGGAGACGCAAGGAAATGCCAGGAGCTCCTGGGATGCCTTCCATACTGACAGCAGCCCTCGTTATATTTAGAGGCCAAGGGAAGGAAACTATTGGCATACTTGTTTTTCCAATTTATTTATTTATGTATTTATTTATTTATTTTTAGTTTTTCAAAACAGGGTCTCTGTGTAGTCTTGGCTGTCCTGGACTCAATTTGTAGACCAGGCTAGCCTTGAACTCACAGCGATCCACCTGCCTCTGCCTTCCGAGTGCTGGGATTAAAGGAGTGCACCAACATGCCTGGCCCGTTGGCATACTTTTAAAGTTTATTTCTATTCTGGGTTCTTTAAATCTCTTTCTCCTTTCTTCACCCCAATCCCTTCCAACTCCCCAACACTAGATAGGTGATAAAGGTTAGTGGGGAGAGGGGGTGTGGTTTTCCTTAGCTACTTCCTGCTGTTCAAGGTCACCAGGTTCCTTGGGGCAAGTCCATCCTTCATTTCAGGATATCTCCAACTTCTTCTAGTCCAACTGCACCAACAGCAGCCAGGAGCAGAGGGAAAATACCAGCAGCCTTCTTCTTTCTCCGAGCCCCCCAGTCGTTCTCCTGGTCTGGCTTTTATCCCTCTAGCAAAGACCATGTCCCCGTACAAGGCACTTCACAGCTGACAAGCATCGCATGCCCTCTCAGGAGGCCGTTATCAGCTGTGGACAAACTGAAGCAGCCCCCAAATCCCACACCTGGGATTAAAACAAAGACATGTTTACATAGAAGCCAGACCGCCCACAGCAGGAAAGTACCCCTGAGAGTAAGCAAACATGAGGGTAATGGTTGGTGTACTGCTGCCACTGCCCCCTTCATTCACATCACACTCCAATTGCTCGCCTTTTGTAACTTTTACAGTTAGCCCCCCACCAGGTGTATGTATGTGCCTATGCCATCCATGGTGAACCTATGGAGGTCAAAGGACAAGCTGCTGGGTCAGTTCTCTCCTACCATGTGGGACTGAACTCAAGTCATCAGGTTTGGAGGAGGCAAGTGCCTTGCTCACGGAGCGCTCTCACTCCCCCACCCCTCATGTTTTGAGACAGGGCCTCTCATTGAACCTGGGCTCACTTGTTTGACTAGCCTGGGCTGGTCAGCAAGCTCCAGGGATCTTGTCACCTATCTCTGCCATGCCTTTCACCAGCACCAGGGGCACAGGCATGCACAGCTTTTATGTGAGTGCTGAGGATTCAAAGTCAGGTTCTCAAGCTTATGGGGCAAACACTCTGACTGAGCTATCTCCATAACCCTCTAAGAGGCTTAAAGAATGCTTTTTACTGAATTTGACCTTTAACCACGCCATGCATGCATAAAAGGCATTGTGATTACTCGTACTTTCCCATCATAATCCCACCTCTCCATCCCTCTGCTCCACAGCTCCTTCTCATAAGCATGTCTTTTATGGTTTAGTTAACCAGGATCACTATGTGCTTAGAACTGTTACAGCCAGGTTGGCATCTCAGTGAGTGCAAAGCTGAGGACACTTAACTAGTCTTGTACAAGCTCATAGTGGGCAGCCTCAGCTTCTGTGAAGCCATGCTCAGCAGACAGCATTCCACTGCCCTCTCCTTATTTTCCAGCTCTTACATTCCCTCTGTGCCCACTTCCACAATTTCACAAAGACCCGTGAGTCTTAGAGAGGATGGTACAAGTGTCCTGCCTGGGGCTGAGCATTCAGTCATCACTCCTTAGCACCTTCAACAGCCATGTGTCACTGCATTCACCATCATTCATTACAAAAAAGAAGCTTCTTTTAGGCTTATAATATGGGAACAGCATTTGTCTGTGGGTATATATGTAGGTATCTAGAAGGCAGCTTGACATCATGGCAATTTAGCTAAACAACAGTTGTATGTTCACCCCTAGGTCCTCAGACCTCCTCAGCTAGGGGTTTTGGCCTGTATTTACAACATGAGGCATGAATTCCTTTGGTGAGCAGTGCCTCAAATTACGAGTGGAGCTACCCCCATAACAGTCACCCACTACTGCACCAGTGGGACATCTTGCCTGACAGCTTGGTACTGTAGTTTGTAGGGCTCACCTCTGGGTAAAACAAATGATGCTTTTCCTCCTGCCCCCACCCCCAAGCCTGTATAACACCGTCTGGTACCATGAAAGCTAGCTAGCAGTGTAAAATGCTTTTGTCTAAATAAAACTAAAGTAATTTCTTTTTTTTTTTTTTTTTTTTTTTTGGTTTTTTTCAAGACAGGGTTTCTCTGTGTAGCCTTGGCTATCCTGAACTCACTTTGTAGACCAGGCTGGCCTTGAACTCACAGCAATCCACCTGCCTCTAGACAGAGCTTTCTGAACTAGTAATAAAATCTACAGAAAACTTACCAAGTGTCACACTTCATCCAGCAAAGCCATCCATTTTAAACCTCCCCAAACAACAACTGGGGACCCGGTATTCAGATGTTATGGGGTGCAATTCTTATTCAAAACACCACAGCACCTTTTCACTGGGTGGGGTCCTAGAGCAGAGAGGAGGAGCATGCAGAGCACCAGCATCCATCTCTGCTTCCTCACTACAGATGCAATGCAACCCAGCTGCCTCACACTCCTGCCATGATGCTCTGTACCCACTTCAACTGTAAGCCAAAATAACCCCTTCCCCTCTGAAGATGCTTTTGCCTGATAGATAGATCGCAGCAACAAGAAAAGTCCCAGATTCCTGAGACTCAAGCATTAAGGAAGACTGCGTCTAAAAGAAGAGTTTCCCAAACAGGTGGGGTTTTTTTTGTTGTTTTGTTTTTTGTGTTTGTGTTTTGGTTTTGGCTTTGGTTTTTGTTTTTTCAAGACAGGGTTTCTCTGTGTAACAGCTCTAACTGTCCTGGAACTCACTCTGTAGACCAGGTTGGCCTCGAGCTTACAGAGAGCCGCCTGCCTCTGCCTCCCCAGTGCTGGGATTAAAGGTGTGCATCACTATGCCCGGCTCCCAAGCAGGTGTTAACCAAGAGAAAGGTACTATTGGTATTTCATTCTAACTGAGACTGAAAAGACAGAAAGCAATACTGGAGGAAGAGGCTCTCAAGGAACACCTTCTCATAAAGGCACATTGAAAACCTAAACAACATCACCTCCAAGTACAAGCCAAGATTAACCAAATTACAAAGAGGAATTTGCAAATCCACAAAGTGAAAGAATATAGTTTTTCTCCAAGGATATAATGAGCATTTACAAAAAATACTACACACTAAAACTCAACTAAGCCAAAGCCTTCGTATAATTAACCAGTATTTCTTAAACTCAGTTTAATAAAAACGGAAATCAATAGCAAAAAATAAGGCTAAAAGATCATACAACTTAAATTTAAACAATAGAACTCATGAATCAAGTAAGTAAAAACACGTTAACTTTGGACTGAACATTATGTTTGTGATGCTGAGGACTGAATAGAGGAACATATTCTTGGACATCTTCTTAAGCACCACCTGCTTGTCTAAAGACCTCTTTGGCCCTCATACTTCCTTTGTAACCTCATGACATTTGCTCCCCACCCATATGTACATATAGAAATTAAAATCTGGGGTCCACGTAAGATAAAACATGGTGTTTGCCTTAGTTTGTGTCACCCACTTCCTGCAAATACCATGATCTCATTTTTCTTAAAGACTGAATAAAATTACACTGTAAATATGTACCAGTTTCTTTATCCATTCATCTATTAATGGGTATCTAGGCTGATTCTATTTCCCAGCTCTTGTGAACACTGCTTCAGTAAACATGACTGTAGTGACATCACTGTGGTAGGGCTTAGTCGTTTGGGTATATACCACATTGGGAGTGGCAGAGCTGGGCCATATGGTAGTCCATTTTTTGGGTTTAAACTGATAGAAAGTCTTTATTAGTTGACTGGTGACTACACAAGGTATTCAAATCCCAGTGTAGGCCCAAACTTTACTCAGTGAGCTTTTAAGCACAAAAACTATATTCTGGGTTGACTCCAGTTAAGCAAGGTCAGTACATTTAGAGACCATGGAGCTATGCACTTTGATGGGTAGGTTTGTTTTTACTTTGACGAGTGGTGCTGTCTGCATGCTAAATGTTATGGCCTGAATGGCACCTCCATCAATGAAGTCAGTTGTGTTACAGTCTGGGCCTACTGAGGTCTGGGGGACTGAGGTCTGGGGTTGTGAGCTGTCCTGTGATGCTGAAAATTGAATCTGGGTCCTCTGAAAGAACCGTGCTTTTAAACACTGAGCCACCATGCCAGCCTGTTTAAGATTCTTATATGAAGTAGCACAGTATTCACATATGTATTTTACTTTCAGCTTTTGCTGTTAGAGAAAGGATCTCACCGATAGTTCAACATGGCCTTGAACTTGCAATCCTGTTCCAGTTCCTAGATTATCAAAACTGTCTACAAGCTGGAAGAATGCAGGCAGGTTTCACACTAACATCTAACTCCAATGAACTTGGCTTTTAGCTAGGCTTCTGTTCCTCAATACTGAATAGTGCAATTACAGGTGTAGGCTACTACCTCTAATTTACTTACGGTTTTTGTTTTGTGGCACTGGGACCTGAACCTCGGGCCTCACGGATGCTAGGCAAGTGCTTTACCTCTGAGCTACAGCTCCAGCCCTTTTTGGGTTTTCCTTGGTTTGCTTTTGGGGTTTTGAGATAGGGTCTGATTATGTAGCTCTTGGCTGTCCTGGAATTATGTAGATTGGGCTAGCCTGGAATTCACAGAGATCCTCCTGCCTCTTACTCTCAAGTGCTGGGATTAAAAGTATGCACCACCATGCCCAGCCCTTTTTGCATTTTTTGGGAGAGGGTCTAAATTGCTCTGGCTGGATTTGAATTGTATCTGTGGCCCAGAGAGGGCTTAATTTTGATCCTCCTGCCTCAACTGTCTGAATGGCTGGGATTTATAGAGGGTCTTTCTGTTTCTCTGGCTGACCTGGGTTGACCTTCTTGCCTCAGCCTTCCAGTACCCCATTAATTGGAAGTCACCATTACCTGACTGGTTTCTGATACTTAAGCTATCTCTGGAGTATTTATATTACCAAATACTACGTTAATGACATAGTTGAAATGTGTAGAGAATGACAAAAAAATGTGTACATGTTCAACACAATTTTTCAGAATATAAATAATTTGTAGTCAGCTGAGTCCAGAACCCATGTATGCATTAAGTGCAAGCTATTTTCTCCTCTTTCTCTCTGGTGGGTTTGGGGATTGAATCTAGAACTTTCCATATGCTAGGCAAGTACTCTACCACTGTGCCAGCTAGTCTTCTTATGCAGTTTTCATCAAAGGATTAATGGATGAATCTACTATTCAACTGAAGGACTTAATTGTTACTCACAAAGCTATTTTTAATTAATTGGTATAGAATTTTATATATTATGTAAAATAATATGTATATGATGTAAAATAAGTTTATTTTTAATTCATTGTACTATAAAATTTTATCACAAGAATATACATCCTAGGTTCAACAGCTAGATAAGGTAAAATATTTAGATAAGGTCTTCAAAAGCCTCAGAGACCTACAGAATATGGCATTTAAAGATTTTTTTTTATTTTGTTTTTAGGATTCTTTGAAAATGAGATAGGTTGACTCCTGGCAACACCCAGCCTACCTCAAAGAAGGTAATGAGCGTTGAGGAACCTCCTTATGGAGATGGCTTCAGATGTGGCAAACCAGCCACTGGGCAAAAATGTCCTTGTTTTCAGCCACAGACAGAATTCTGCCTGAAATGGGCAAGCTTGGATGCAGGTGTTGACAGCTAAGCTCTGCCAAGACAAGGTAGACAAGTCCTCAATAGTCCCTGCTTCACAAATATGTCAGATATACTGGACCAGAAGGCTGAAGATGCTCCAATGTGTTAGATCAGGTAGCAAAGCATCCCTGTCATTTTTTTCGTTTTGGAATGTGTTAACCTGCACTTCCTGTTTACTCAGGTAATTAATCTTATTCCTTCTCAAGTCTCTGATGGGGTTGAAGACAGCAAAACATTGAGTATAACGTGAATATGATAGTTGTTTTGTGGTTCTTGTGTGTGTGTGTGTTGTATATTGGTGTAATAATATAAATGTATAGGTAAAAGGTTTTTTTTTTTAATTATTATTAGATTAAAAAGGGGAGTTAGAGGAGAGACGCTGCCCAAGAAGGATCAGATTTGGCAAGTGCTTGGGATATATGTAGGTTATGAGGATGAGTGGTTTATTTTAGTTTATTGTTAAATTTGTAGCAGTTTAAATTCTGCCCCGCTTAGTGCTTTTAGCTTTGAATTATGTTTCAGTCTCTTTGTGTCAGCTATTGGCTTCCTAGGTGGAACAGATAAAATTAATTGTAATACCTGAAAATTAGAGACTATATTTCTTTTTGGAACCCTTTTTCTCCTCTTCCTAAAGTTAGGGGCTATTGCGCTAGAAATGCTTAAATGCTTATTTTCTTTTTTCTGAAAACGACCATAGTGCCTCCTGGCTAACATTCTCTTTAAACCTTAAACAGAGGAGAATTTGACCAACCGGAAATCCCTTTGTACAGGTGAACTTGGTACTCGAGCGCTTGAGAGTGTAGTAAAAGCCAAAAACAAAACAAAACAAAACAAAAAACACCGGTCCTAATCCAGGATGCAGGTGTTCAAACTGCAGCTTTAGAATCTCTCCGCAGAATTCACGTCCTGGGTGTTCCCCACTGGTTGGTTGTACAGCTTTGGTCAAATTTACTTTCACCTCCACAGCCTCCCAAGGGGTAAAAGAAATCTGTGGGTGTCTAGCACGTGACAGCAACTGGGGCAGGCGACCCTTGCGGTCTGGCCCTCAGGGCTCTCGAGCCCCCCCCATATCAGGACGGGCCACCCCCAGCTTCCCCTCGCCATCCCACCCCACCCCTACCCCCAGCTGCCCAAGGGCCATCCGCGTGAGAATCACGCTGCACACGCCTCGTGTTTCCCCAGATTCGCGGTCTGTCTCCTCAGGCGCCCACCCCACCATCAGAGGCCTCTGCCAAAGTCACCGACTGACCACACAGATTTTCCTCCCAGCGTCCGAAAAAGCTTTTGGCGCGCCACACGGCGGCCGACACGTGACCAACGTGTTTAGCCCGCGCTGGCTCCGCAGCCACACCCTGCGCTCCCAGCGCGCACGCGCGAGACCCGACGCCCCGCCCTTCGACCGTTTCCAGGGAGGGCATGCGCATGCGCTACGTGACACCCGGCGGCCCTTAGGAAGAGGAGCCGGCGGCTGAGGCTCCGAAGCGCTTGCGCAGTAGCAGGACGCGGGTGTTTCTTGTCTCTCTTTTTTTTAATTTTCCCCCCGGGATTGGTTCTGAGGGGTATATTCGAGTTATAAAATGGCGGCTCGGAGCGCTCTCTTCACAGTTCAGTAGCGGCTTCAGGCTAAGCGGATGTCTCTTCCCCTCAGTGTTGGACTCAGGAGACACGAAGTCCTTGAAGGCGCTCAGCGCACCGGAAGCTCCTAGCGGCCGCAACCGCGACCGCCGCCTCGGCCCTGCTCGCCGCGGCACCCGGAACCCAGCGCGATCTGCCGCGGCCGCCCAGGAGGTGAGGGCCGGGCGGGCCAGGAGGGCGGGGCGGCGGCGGCCTTGGCGACGCGGCCGACTGTTTGTGAAGCCGGGGCCGGGCCTACCCTGCGAGCCGCGGCGTCCCTCCGGCCATAGGAGGGCTCGGCGGGGCGCGGGCCTCCGCCCGGGTGGAGGTAGGCGGCGGCAGCGGGGCTGCCGTGGGCCCACGCCGGCCTTCATTCCTCACATCGTCGTCGTCGTCCCCTTGGCTGGCCCTGGGGTCCACTCAACCGAGTTCCCAAGCCGTTGGTCACCCGGGTTCGACCAGAGCCAGTTTTGAGGTTTGGCCTTTCCGGGGCGTTGATCCAGCGTAGCCGAAGCAGTGTTTGCCCGTGGAAGTTCATCTCTGAGAGCGGGGGTGTACCCGGTGCGCACACTACAGGACGCGGTCGTTCGCGAACAGTGCTTCCCCCCCCCCCCCCCCCAGTAACCACATCGCTTTATATCTAGGAAACATTTCATGGTGCCGTTTTACCCACGAACGCAGACACTGGGCTTGCCTAGCAGGTACAAGACCTCGGGTCCTAAACCCAGCACTCCAAAAGAAAAAGAAAGCAGAAAAGCCTTAATAACAACACTAACAACTGGCAAATAAGTCTCCATTGTCAGGCCTTGTTCCAAGTACTTTGCAGAGATGTCTTTTCAAAAGCGGAAAATTAACTGTTTAGAATGTGGAATAAATAGGCATTTGTTTTGGGGAGGTTTTTTGTTTTGGTCTGGTTTGTTTGTTTTTTAAGGCAGGGTTTTGCTGTGTGTATCTCTTGTGCTGTCCTTGAATTTGTGTGGCTTTAGACTGGCCTGAAGCTGTCATCTTGCCCATTGCCATCACCCAGGTTGGTGAATGTGTTTTAAAAGTTTAGCCTATAGGGGGGCTGAAGAGATGACTCAGAGGTTAAGAGCACGATCTGTTTTTCCAGAGGTCCTGAGTTCAATTCCCAGTAACCACATGGTGGCTCACAATCATCTATAATGAGATTTGTGGTGGCCTCTTCTGGTGGTCAGGCACACATGCAGACAGAATATTATATACATAATAAATAAATCTTTAAAAAAAAGTTAGGCCTATAGTTGGAGTTGCTCTGTTTTCTTATCCTACAAACTTTTAAGTTTTGGAGGAACAAGAATAGTATTTTATACCATTTGTATTTTAACCAGACTTGTTTCTTTAATTTACAAAGCACTTTCTCTATTTTAGGCACTATCCTGAGCCATGCTTTTTATCTTACTTAGTTTTCATAGCACTCCCTCCACCACCACCCCCCCCATGAAGAGGCATTCACCAGACTCCCTTGCCCAGCCTTTGAATTGCCTCAAATATATAATGCTTCAAATCACTGATTCAACAACAGATCTGTCAGGCAGGATTGGGATATTTGGAGCCATCAGTTAGCAAAACTAAGCTTCATGCCTTTCGATATATCTGAAAATAAGTCTGATGTGGCAACAGCCTCATTAATTTGTTTCATTGTGGAAGTTACTCTTTAGTTTCAAGTATGAGCTAGAATTTCACTTATTTGCGTTTCCACCATCCCTTTTGTCCACATCTTAAACTGTGAGTTATAGCTGGTCCACTGCTTGCTTCTTTTGCCCTCTGGTGGTGATGTTGGGTAATGATTAGAAATTTTTCCTGATGGATCCAGAGATAAGTTAGCAGTGTTTCGGGGAGGTAAGAGAACATTCCCTGTTACTGGTATTTATTAAAAGCTCGTGCTGTATATTTTAGATTCTACAATTGAAAACCATTCATTCTGTAATTAGAGAAAAAGTCCCTGTAAGCGAAGTGTAAAAGATTGGGATGTATTGAAAGCTGGAGCCCCTGCACATCAGAGAGTTTGGAGGGCTCAGGAACTCACTCACTTGAAACCTACTCTCTAGTTGCTAACGTGCTGCTGTAGAGCAGAAAGTGGTGGGCAGGGTTGTGTCTAGTGACTGGTCTAGGACGTCTGCTATGGTGGTTTGCTGTGCTGAGAGCAAAGGAATGGAGAAAGTATCAAGAAGGAATCCCACCTGCCAGCCTGGGCAGGTGCCCCTGCTGCTTCAGGGGCTCTGGGGGCAGGGGGGGGGGAGGGGGGGAGGAGGGACAATGCTTAGAACAAAGGCCTCAGAGCTGGTATGGATTTGTTGTTGTTGTTTTACCTTTTGTGTGTATACAGTGCCTGTGGAAGCCAGAACAGGGCACTAGATCCCCTGTAGCTGGAGTTACAGGCATATGAGCAGCCTGACATAGGTGCTGGGAACAGAACTTGCTCAGGTCCTCTGCAAGAGTATGTGTTCTTAATTACTGGACTGTCTGTCTCTCCAGCCCCTGTTGTTGCTATTTCTAAAAAGCAAGCTCCCCCACCCCCGCCCAGGAAAACAGTTTCTTTGTGTAGTCCTGGTTGTCCTGGACCCCATTCTGTAGACCAGCCTAGCCTCAGACTCACAGAGGTCCTCTATCTCCCGAGTGCTGAGGTTAAAGATGTGTGTTACTATGCCTGGTTGTGGTTGTTACAGATTGATTATTTGGGTGGGTTTGTGCTTCCTGGAGTTGAGTTACAGGTACTTGTGAGCTGCTTTTGGGAGCTTGGAATCAAACAGTTTGCCTCTTCTAGAACAGTGTACTCTCTTACCTGCCAAGCCATCTCTTCAGCCTTGAGGTTGTATTTTTTTTTTTGAAGCATTTTATATTCTCAGATATATCCATATCATATCTATAACACATCCATAGCAGTTACGATTTTGAGTTAGTAAATAATGTCTTAGTTTTGCATAATATGTAATTTGGGCAATTACATGTTAATTGGGAGACATTTCTATTAATTGTAGCCTTAAGAAAACTACTCATGTTGCAAAAGTACTTCTGCTGCATTATAAAATCTTTACCCAAGAATAAACTTATGAATCATCTATATCTTAAATGTTAAAAATGGTTATGGCATGAACGTTTGCTTGACTTAATGACTTCACTGTATATACATACAATATACTACTTAAGTACTGTAGATTTTGAAAGATGAATAGATGTTCCATTTAGTGTTCCAAATGAAGTTGATTTCCTGTTGAGAATGAGTGCTAGTGTTCCTCAAGTGCCTTTGCTGGTCTCTTCAGCTAGTCCTGCATTGAATATGAGACACTGGCGCCCACAGCCCATTGTGAAGTTCTCACTGAAGCTGTTCTCACTGGCAGCAGGAGCACACTTAACACATTTTATGCTGGACTAGGATTTTTTAAATTACTTGCAATAAAAAACTTTAATTAAAAAAGTAAAATAACTTCCCTGAACTTAATATTTTCCTCAGTTTTCTACTGTTTCCATCCCTTTGAGCCAAGCCCTCTAAATAATTACTTTTTCTGGTACTTCTCTCTTTTGTTTTATTATAAAATTAATGAAGACTGCAACAAAAAATTATAGAAATTATCTTGGTACAGAAAAGCAAACATCTTATTTCTGTTTTCTTTAATCTAGGATCACAAAAATGGCCAAAAGAGTTGCCGAGAAGGAATTATCAGATAGAAACTGGGATCAAGAAGATGAAGCTGAAGAGGTACAGAGCAGTCCCTGAGTGTTTGCGTTTAAGCTCATATTGCTTCCCTCGTGAAGACACGGCAGGACTTTAAACCTGCAAAGGAAACGGGAAAGGTGGTGGGTCTTCATGAACTGTGTGTGTTTACTGTGGAAATGCGTTTTCGTTTCTGAAGATACTTTTCTACAATGCATTCCTGATGAGTCTATAGGAGCAAGATTGACACGCAGCATCCTCTTCTGGCTTCGAGTGGTTTAGTCAGGACTAGAAGGCACATTAAGAGAGCTTGTAAGCTGCAGCTCTCACCTTGGTGTGTTCTCCCCGTGCCCCTGCCTCACTCCAGGGCTTCTCATACCCCCTGTTTGCTCTTCTGTGCCCCAGGAATTGCACTGATTTAATGGAATTTACATCAGTGTAGTTTCTTTGCCAGCAAAATTAAAGTTGTCTTCTGTGAGCAAATCTTTGCATGTCAATATCTCTTGAGCAAGTTGATACTCCTAGGCTAGTTTCAAGCAACTCTGTAGCAAAGCCAACTCCAGGTTTATAGCACACAGCTAGGTGGAAAGGGAAGAAGGAATCGAGGAATACAGTGTTTTGCAGCTTTATTTGTAGGCTGGTGTCCTCTTTTGGTACTGATATGTACTCTGATGTTTAGGGAAACCAACCCACTGGTGTGTTGATGTTTTTACAGGGCTTTTAACTGACTTGGTCTTTAATTGAGTCTTTGGTTATGGATTTTATTTTATTTTTTAAACTACCTTAGTCTTAAGCACAGTCCTGGGTCAAATAAGATCTAGACTACCATATAATGGTTTGCTTTGACACCAAAGTGTCCAGGAGTGAAGGAACTCAGACAGGTAGGTTCTATTGAAACAAGTATGGAAGTTAATTAATTCGACAAGTGTAGCCACATGGTTATTTTTCTGGGTATAGTGTTCATTTAACATGAAATACTTATAGATAAGAATTGTTTAGTTTTGTTTTTGAGATGGCCTCACTTTGTAATCTAGGCTGGCCTCAGCCTCCTGGGTCCAAGGGCTATGGGCAGGAGCTGGCACACCTGGCTGCATGAGAATTTTGTACAGGAATTATTTAGTTCTAGCCCTGCAGGTGAGAGAAGAGAGGACGTGGAACCAAAGCTCTTCAGCAGTTGGTGATTATGGATAGCACATGCAGCACGCACAGGGTGACAGGGCAGTTGTGGCCTTTTGGATAGTGGGCATGGCAGGCAGGACTGCTCTTCAAAACGGTGAGCCAAGGCTGTAGCTCAGTGGTAGAAACTCATACTTAGCACATGCAGGACCCTGTTCTACAAGAGAAAAGTATGGATGCTATCTGTAGCAAGTCAATTTTTTTAAACTGGTGGTAAGAGTCAAACGCCTGATTTCAAAATGAGCTTCACTATCTTCTAAATCATGAGCCAAGGTACCTGTCAGCTTTTGGATAGTGGCTCTTACATCCTGTTGACATGGGAAGTTTTACTGTAGACTCTATTAGTGCTTTTTTCTTAGACTGTATATCTAAGATATCCAAAGAAGCCAGTTGCGAGAGGTTTTTGTTTTGTTTTGTTTGGGGTTTTGGGGGCGGGAGATATTTTTGTTTTGTTTTGTTTGGTTTGGTTTGTTTTGGTTTGGTTTTGGTTTTGGCTTTTCAAGACAGTGTTTTTGTCCTGGATCACAGAGATTGATCTGCCTCTTCCTCCCTGAGTGCTGGGATTACAGGTATGTGACACCACATCTGGCTCCAAGCCATGTGTATTTTTACACCAAGATTTTGTGGTGGTCTCTTTAGAAATTGCATGTTCCTATTTCTGGGTTGAAACTTGGAGGCTGGATTTGTAGATTCTGGAAATTTTGAGACTTGCCTCACTTGGGTTTTTTCATTTGGTTGGTTTTGGTTTTTCAATACATGGTTTCTCTGTGTAGCCCTGGCTGTTCTGGAAGTTGTTCTGTAGACCAGCCTGGTCTCAAACTCAGAGATCCACCTGCCTCTACCTTCCAAGTGTTAACAGTCCACTCTTTTAAGATCATCAATATTTGTTCTGGTGTGTGTTTAGTGTTTAGTTTCTTTTGGCCTTACCTATCTGCTGTATGATTTTTCCATTCTTGCAGGTGGGAACATTTTCAGTGGCCAGTGAAGACATCTTGAAGAATAGAGCCATAAAGAAGGCAAAGCGTAGGAACGTTGGATTTGAAGTGAGTGCTTCCTGTAGCTTTGGTGTCTTATTAACGTTTCCCAATTGCAGAGTATTTACACAACAAACGCTCTCCCTATCCATATTTTTTAGTGGGTGTATATAGATGAGGGTGATGCTTGTTTGCCTGCTGTGCACATTTGGAGGTCAGGGCGACTCCATGAGTCGATTCTCTCCAGCATTGGGTCCCTGGGAACGAACTTCAGGTCATTGGGCTTGGTGGCAAGACAGGTGTCTTTACCTTTACCTTACAGAAGAGAATTTGGTTTGCTCAGGTTATATGCACTGAGTAACTCAAAGCAGACAGATGTGTATAGCCACCAACAGTTCTTAGGAGGTTACATGTAGCCTGTATGCATTTTAAAGTACACTGACTAGTGTAAGTTCACATCCACCTCTACCTTAGAGGAATGCTTCCTGTGTAGCCTTGAGTTATCTGGAACTGTGCTGCCAGGAACAGTGGAATGGCTAATCTTCAGTAAAAGAATGGCCTTACTTTGTTATTGGCTAAATGCATGGGAAGCTGTCTGTTGCTGGTTCTTTTACTGAGAATATAGGAGCGTAGAGGAGACAACTTAAATGAATCTGTTTGGAAGTATCACTTGAAAATCCTGTGGCAGTCACTTGGACTTCTCTAGGGGACAGAACAGAAAGGAGCATAAGCAAGAGTAGGTGCAAATCTGGTAATTTGCAACATGGGGTTGGACCTGTGGGAGTAGATGAGAAAAGAGGCATGTGATGTAGGCTCATGGCAAGGACTGAGAGGCCAAGATGGACTGACAGGAAGGGATCTAGTTGTTCAGTGAGTGAAGGCCAGTGACAGAGTAGCATCTCTGACCTGTGGGCTACATATGGCCAGGATCGCACAGCCCAGCACAAAATTGTAAACTTACTTAAAACATAAGCTCTTTTGCGTGAGGGGGAGGCTAACTTATTTGTGTGGTATATGAGTGACAACACTCACGTTGTAATATCAAAAGATTAGGCAGGCCTGGATGTACATCTTGATTTAAACTAGGGTGAAAGGAAGTGGAGAAACAGGACTCCTTAACCTGGGAAAGGAAATATATACAGAACAGTTAAATTCACATTGAATTTTAGCATTGAGTTTTAGTCAGAACATGTATTTAAAAAACTAAATGTCATCCCATCCACCTAAATGAAAAAAGTTTTTTTCCAAATACTGTAGGGAAACAGAGTTAGGCAGTAGAAATAATATGGATGTGTCAAGTCAAGCATAGTGGCTCGGCCTTTAATCCCAGTGTTGGGAGGTGGAAGCAGGCAGATCTGAGTTCGAGGCCAGCTTGGTCTGCATAGGGAGACTATCTCTTAACCTCTGAGCCATTTCTTCAACCCAGGGAGACTGTATCTCAAAAACCAAACCAAACAACAATAACAAAAAAGCCAGGCATTGGTGGTGCTTGCTTTTAATCCCAGCACTCAGGGAGGCAGAGGAAGCTTGATCTCTATGAGTTTGAGACCAGCCTGGTCTACAGAGTGAGTTCCAAGATAGCCAAGGATACACAAAGAAACCTTGTCTTGAAAAACCAAAAACAAACAAAACCAACAACAATAAAAAACTAGGGGGAAAAATGGATGTGTTAAATTCACTATAAAATTTAACTAGAGATAATTTACTGTCAGCACTTTCTAAAGTAAAGTAACAATAGATAATATGTGATATTTTTAAATCCAGTACAGAATCGAAAGGCCCTGAAGAGCTCTCTGTACATTTTCACAGCTTGTTTATAAGTCAACTAGTTTGGTTTGATTTGATTTGATTTTGAGATAGAGTCTCACTGTGTAGCCCTAGCTGTCCTAAATTCACTATATGGAGCAAGTTGGCCTCAAACTCAAGAGATCTGCCTGCCTCTGCCTCCCAAGTGCTGAGATTAAAGGCGCAGAGTGCCACCATCACTTGTTGTTTAATTGTGCAACACATCCATCTTTTGGGGAATGATGCTTTTGCTATTTTTCTTTTGTTGGGGTGGGAACAGTTTCAAGACAGGGTTTCTTTGTGTAGTCCTGGCTGTCCTGGAACTTACTCTCTGTACAACAGGTTGTCCTCAAATGCAGAGATCCACCTGCCTATTTTAGATTTTTTTGTTGGTTGGTTGGTTTTTAAAGATTTAATTCGTATTTATGTACATGTGCCTATCCACAAAGGCTGTAAGAGGGCATTAGAGCTCTAGGAGCTCAAGTTACAAGCAGTTGTGAGCAACCTGATATGGGTGATGGGAATCATGCTTGGGCCTCTGGAAGAGCAGTTAATGCCCTTAACCACTTAGTCATCTCCCCAGCCCCTATTTTAGATTTTGATAGGTCAGAAAATGAGAATTAGGGGCTGAAAGGATGTTGCTCTATCAGAGTGCATGACTCTCTGAAGCTCTGGGCATGCCTACAAACCCAGGGTTCAGGAGGTAAAGGCAGAAGGCTCAGAAGTTCAGTGTCATGGATGTATTTTAAGATTTTTCATTTCAGGCCAGGCGTGGTGGCGCACGCCTTTAATCCCAGCACCTGGGAGGCAAAGGCAGGAAGATCGCTGTGAGTTCGAGGCCAGCCTGGTCTACAAAGTGAGTCTAGGACAGCCAAGGCTACATAGAGAGACCCTGTCTTGAAAAAACAAGGGTGGGGGTGTCATTCTTGCTTATTTCATTGCTGTAAATGTACTATGTACCAGTGGTCAGTAAACATTTGAAGATCTGTAGGTGTGATTAAAACCGTTTTTGAAAAATGTAACATTAAAGCTAACTGGGGTTTCTGTTGATATACTGTGAGCTAACAGAATTTACCAGAGGGTTTATTTCAGCTTACAGTTAATAGTCTGTCATTAAAGGAAGGAAGGGCTGGCAGGAATTGAAGCACAGGGCACAGAGGAATGCTGCATACTGCCATGATCCTCAACGGCTCCCTCGGCCTGCTTCTTAGACAACTAAAGACCCTGCCCAGGGGGGTGCTCCCACATGGATCAGTAATCAGTAAAATGAACCACAAACTTACTACAGGAGCATTTTCTCTATTAAGGTTGTTCTTTCCAAATGACTCTAGCTTGTGTCAAATTGACAAAAAAGCAGCCAGTCAGGATACAGAGTAGCTAGAAAATGAAGAAGGTCGATCTTAAGTAACTTGTGTGTTTGTGAGAGGTGGTAGTTATATTTCATTTATTTGGGAACTCCAGTATTGCTATAACTGGTACATTTAAAAGAAGTACACATATGTATTGTAGAATTGTCATGTTTGTGCCAGTTTTAATTCAGATTTCCAGCTCCAAAAGTGCTCTAATTGGTATGCATGTTCCCCTAAAGTTTATGTTACAAAAAAAAATTACTGAAAGAGAGTGAGTATTTGCACATATGGATGCACCTATGGGTGTGCTTGTGAAGGCCTGAAGCTGACATCAGGTGCCTTCCTTGAGCTCTGTCTACATTATTTATTCTCAACGTGGAGTCCCATGATCCAAATTTTATTCCTCCTGCTTGCAGGGTAAGCGCCTCATCCACTGAGCTGAGTCCTTAGCACCAAAAATTTTAATATAATAAAGAACTGAGGGCTGGAGAGATGGCTCAGATGTTAAGAGCACTGTCTGCTCTTCCAAAGGTCCCGAGTTCAATTCCCAGCAACCACATGGTGGCTCACAACCATCTGTAATGAGATCCAGTGCCTTCTTGTGGCAGGCAGGTGCACATGCAGGCAGAGTACTGTATAATAATAAATAAATCTTAAAAAGAGAAAAAGAACTGGGAAAAATACAAACATTAAAAGTTAACGTGGCTGGATTTTCCTGCCTAGCTGTTTAGATAGGAACAGATTCCAGTGAAAGCAGTAGAGCACTGTTGGCCTAGCCGCTCCCTCTTCCATCTTCCAAAGATGAAAAGTTAAGCTGTGTGTGTGTGCACGCGCACGTGTTCCTGTGCTGCATGGAAGCCAGAGAATAGCAGCTGGTATCCTGTTCTAATCACTGTCCACCTTATTCCTTCAGACAGGCTCTCTTTGAACCTGGGCTTTCTAACTCAGGTCCTTGTGCTTGCACAGCGAGCACTCCTCCCCACTGAGCATCTCCCCAGCCTCAGAAAAGTTAACATGACCAGTCAGTGGAGAATCTAGAATCTTATAAGGAATGTGAGTGTTCACTGCTGACTGGACAGGCTAGCCATGGGAAGGGCTTGCTAAAGACAGGAATAAGGAAGCAGCAAGGAAAAGAAACACATATTGCACTGGATTGTTTAGCTGATAGAAAGGCTAGAATCTGCAGTGTGGGCTACTTGAATATCTCTAGGCTGAGAACAGCTTAGAAACCCCAAAGTTTTTAAAAGTTAGGTAAACAAGTTTGGGTTTTTTTTTGGGGGATTGGGTGGGTTATTTTGAGGTTTCTCTGTCTGGCCTGGAACTCACTTTGTAAACTAGTCTGGCCCAGAACTTAGGGATTTGCCTGCCTCCCAAGTGCTGGGATTAAAGGCTTGTTGCCACCATAGCTGGCTAAATATTTTTAATTTAAATTTGCTTCTGAAGCTTCCTTAGGCAAATGTTCTCTGAAAAGGTCCATGAAGTTTAGTTGTATTGGACGTATTTTTCAGATAATTGTGAAACTCAGTGGCAGGTGCCTGAATTTGCTGTTTGTATTGGGACCATTTTTCCTAGCTGTTGGAGGAGGGCAGTTGTGACACAGCTATCCTTAGAGGCACCAACTTTCCCTCTCTCCTGTCTGGGTTGTGCTAGTAGCTCCTCTTATGTAAGTGCCAGCCATGCCTGAGTGTTGCTGGTTCTGAGATGCTGTTCTTACTTGCTTATTTGAGGACAGGTGGTCTGCTTGCCTAAAATGTGCCTTCTTTGTGTTTCAGTCTGATAGTGGAGGAGCCTTCAAAGGTTTTAAAGGTTTGGTTGTGCCTTCTGGAGGAGGAGGGTTCTCTGGATTTGGTGGTGGCTCTGGAGGGAAGCCTCTGGAAGGACTAACAAATGGAAACAGCACAGCCAGTGCCATGCCCTTCTCCAGTGCAAAGTCAGCAGTGGAGCCCAAGGCAGCCTTTGGTGAGTAGCCATCCCTCTCTGGCCCCTCTAAAATAGATACTGAAGGAGAACTTTGCTACCAGATGGTTTTTTGTTTTATTTGTTTCTCTTTGACATGGTCTTGCTGTGTAGCCCAGGCTGACCTTGAACTTTTAGTCCTCCTCTTCCAGCTTTCTCAGTACTGAGATGACAAGTGTGTGCTACCCGACCTTGCTGATGAGATGTTTCTAGTGCTGCTTCCTCAGATGTAGCAGTGAAATGATGGGACTTGGTCAGCAGAGCACTTGTGTACCTGCACACAGCAGTTATGCCCTCAGTTGCCAGCTGTGCTGCTTTTTCAGTGTCAAGTTTCTAACCTCCAGGCCCCAGCATTGACTTAAAAGTTTGCCTTCCTGGTTCATGCACATCAAGGGCTTTCTGTGCACCTCCCCACCACAATGGCCGTTGGAAACTGGGGTGATACTGTCTTAGATGACAGTTTTCCCAGTCTAAGTTTGAACAGGAAATATCGAATGCCTAATCCTGTTCTGGGTAATTTAGTCAGGAAATTTTGGGATTCACATAGAGAACAGGCTCATAGGCTGAAATCTAGAAATGGTCCTGGTTGGCTGGGTCATATTTTACTAATCATTCTCAAAGTGTATGTTGTAAGGTGTTTGTTGATCTAAGATAGGTCTCATGTAGCGTAGCTACAGGAGCTCAGGCTGGTCTCTGGCTGTGTATCGGAGGAGGAGGACTTTGGACTCCCGATCCTCCTGCTTCTAGCCTCACAGTCAGATTGCAGTCATGCACCACTCACTGGCCTGTTTAGTCCTTACTTAGCAGAGTGTACTAAGTGCGTTTGCTAGATAACCACTTGCTTGGCATTAGTTCATGAACACAAGCTTGGTGAACAATAACAGGAAAAACAGAGCATGCTGGAAGTGGTAGCAAAGCCTAGTTGTAGCTGAGTCTGGTGGCACACACCTGTTTTCCCAGCTCAGGAAACAGAATGGTGAGTTCCAGCTTGGCTGGGACGACATGGCCAGACCTGTTGAAACACAGTAAAAAGACAAATAAATCAACCACTAGGTGGTTTGATTAAACCAACTTTTAATGTGTTTGAACATTAACTTCTTACAGGTTCTTTTGCTGTGAATGGCCCTACTACCTTGGTGGATAAAAAGATTTCTAGTCCCAAATGTAATAGCAGTAGTCAGCCGCCCTCTTCTGGCCTTGCTTCCAGTCAGCTCTGCACTGGGAACGCCTATCACAAGCAATTGGCTGGCTTGAACTGCTCTGTCCGGGACTGGATAGTGAAGCATGTGAATACAAACCCACTTTGTGACCTGACGCCCATTTTTAAAGACTATGAGAGATATTTGGCAACAATCGAGAAACAGCTTGAGAACGGAGGCGGCGGCAGTTCTGAGAGCCAGACTGACAAGCCGATGATTGGAATGCAGCCTCCTTCCCTTTTTGGTTCAACGAAACTACAAGAGTCACCGTTTTCGTTTCATGGCAACAAAGCAGAGGACACATCTGAAAAGATGGAGTTTACAGCAGAAAAGAAACCGGATGCAGCACAAGGAGCAGCAGCAAGTGCCTCGTTTAATTTCGGCAAGAAAATTGAGAGCTCAGTTTTAGGCTCATTAAGCTCTGGCTCCCTAACTGGGTTTTCATTCTCCACTGGAAACTCTAGTTTATTTGGTAAAGATGCTGCCCAGAGTAAAGCAGCCTCTTCACCATTTTCTGTTAAAACATCAGAGAGTCCTGCGGGAGGCAGCAGCAGCAGCGAATGCAAAGGTAAACACAGAGCGGCTGGTTCACATCTGCACAGGTTTAATGAGAACAGCCCAAGTGCTCCGTTGCCTGTGTGTGTCTGAGTTGCTTAGTCCTTATCCTTAAAATAGAGTGGGACCCGTTTTATAGGGCATCAAAAAGCTCACAATTGCTGAGTGGAGTCGAGGTATAGTTCTGTAGGAGAGAAATGGCATGGCATACACCAGCAACACAGCCTCTCTTTGCATGAGATGAATCTCCAGGTACACGGTGAAGGCGTGTTAAAGACAGGCTGGAGTAGAGGCTGAAGTTTAGCACAGTAACTAAAAAGCAGGGGTCACGTGTTGCATGTAGAAGAAGCAAAAGAAAAACTTTGAAAAAACTGAATTTTACTGAAAAAGCTCAACATGAATGTCCATTGAATTTGATTGTATTTAGGAATTGTGCTGTAAATGGAATGCTTTAGCACTAATGTTGGGTCCAGACCTGGTACAAAGAGGGTACTCATCCCCTCCTTTTATAGTCAATGTGTCAGGTCTTAGCTAGTGGACACACTTGCAGGGTTTCTTCTGAGGTATTGGTACCCACAGTACTCATGTGCTCTGTATAACACTTCAGGATTTTTCTATCCAGTAAAATTTTCTAGAAAGATGGTTGTACTTAGTACATGCACTGTTGAATATGATGGCCCCTAGGGCATGCCTCTGCAATTGCATACTTTTGTTGTAGCTAGTAATAGTGAGAAATTAGATTTCTACTTTGGGGGACAGGGCATGTTTTTATTTTTGTCTGTGTAACTATATGGCTGTCCTGGAGCTTGCTATGTAGACCAGGCTGCCCTTGAACTCAGAGATCTTCCAGCTTCTGCCTTCCAAGTGCTGGGATTAAAGGCATGTGCCGCCACAGCCAGCAAGTTTCTAATTTTTTATATTTAAAGTTAAGTGTTCCTGTGTATAAATTACTACCATCCACTAGAAAGTGTCTAAAGAAAAAAGCAAAAACCAAAAAACTTGAGTTTTCTGAGGCCATAGCAAAGTTAAAACTAGGGAAACAATTGCATGAAGCTTAGAACCCTGTGAACATCAAAGAGAGCAATTGGCACTGAAGAGGCTACGAAGGAGGGCATATCCAAGAACTGAACAGCTGGTGGGCTGATGTCCAAAAGATAAAAACCGGAGCCTGTTAAGAGCTCTCCTAGAGCTGGAGAGATGGCTCAGAGGTTAAGAGCACTGGCTGCTCTTCCAAAGGTCCTGAGTTCAATTCCCAGCAACCACATGATGGCTCACAACCATCTATAATGAAATCTGGTGCTATCTTCTGGCCTGTAGGTGTTAAATGGAGGCAGAACACTGTATAAATAATAAATAAAGCTTTAAAACTAAAAAAAAAAAAAAGATCTCTCTTAGTTCTTCCAGGGAACCCAAGTTTGGCTTTCAGCTCCAGGGGTTGCAACTCCCTCTTCTGACCTCTACAGGTCCCTGCACACACATAGTGCCCATGCATTCACACATATATGTAAATAATAAAACAAAGATAAGTCTTTTTTTTTTTTAAACCCAAAATATTAGGACCGCAGTACAAGAAAGCAAATAGTAAAAGTGGTGAGGAGGACATGATAGGATAAGGCCATGGTAACAGAGAACAAAGCTGCAGTCCTCCCCTCACATACGGGCGCAGCCTTCCTCCTGGAAGGCTGGGTGTAAGGATGCATGTTAATGTGCTATTCTCCAGCAGTGCAGATGTGTGACTGTTTGCCAATGCGCCACTGTGCTCTTCTACCTGGGCCAGGCTCCATGGTTCCTCTGTCTAAACTCCTCTTCGGCAGAGGCGCAGACCTTCAGGGTCTGTGATCCAATACGGCACCTGTTTAATTTCTCCTCTGCCTCTAAATGAGAGTGTCTCCTAAACTATAGGCAGCTGTATCATGCTCTAGTACTGCAGCCTGCGCCATCAGATCCTGTTGCCATCTTGTGATTACCACATCTTAATCAGAACGACTTGGAACTTGCTGAAACACAAGTGTCTGGCCTTCCTGGAGCTCCTCCAGTCCCGGGAGCCTGAGTTAAGTAATCTTTTTAGGAGATCCTAGGGCCTCAGGCTGGACCTTAGTTCAGTCTTGATCCAAGTGCCTGCTGGCAGGTTTACATATCTTCCTTTCTCTTAGGGTCCTTCCTGTGGCTGAGGCTCTGCTGAAAGAATGTGCCTTTCTTGCCCCTCCCAGTGAACCAGGTCCTGTAGTACCAGCACAGAACCCTTGAGCCCTTAGACAGTTCATTTCTATGACATGCATGACCTTTAAAAAAATAATTTTTGCCCTTTTGGCCATTGTTAATACTAGTTATCCCTGGATACAAAAATATTGGCAGTGATGGTGTTAGGTGCCCTTTTCCACCTGAATATGTATAATTTTGTGCTTATGGTTTTTTTGGTTGTTGTTGTTTGTTTGTTTTTGTTTGGCTTGGTTTTGGTGAATTTTATTAACAAAGATGGCTTTCCTTCTAGGGCTTCCTACAAGTTGTAAGTTATTTTAAAATAGAGAAAGGGGGCGCTGAGAGATGGCTCAGTGGTTCAGAGCATTGTTTGCTCTTCCAAAGGTCTTGAGTTCAATTTCCAGCAACCACATGGTGGCTTACAGCCATCTATAATGTAATCTGATGCCCTCTTCTGGCATGCAGGTGTATATGCAGATAGAGCATTCATTCAAATAAAGTAAATAAATCTTTAAAATAGACAAAAGTGTTGCCATTAAATGTTAATAAGTCTAGCAAGATGGCTTAGCATGTAAAGATGCTTGCCTCTAGGCCTGACAACCTGAGTTTGATGTCAGGAGCCTACATGGTATAAGGAAAGAACCCAAAATCCCACAAGTTGTCCTCTGACATCCACACAGTGTACACACACTAAGTAAATTTAAGATGTCACGAAATAAAACCCAGCTGTCATCTCTTCCCCTGTACCAGTAACGCATTTGCAGTTGTGTTTACATGGAATATTCCAGGTTAATGTTCAGGATGGTGGGGACTAAGCATCTACTGACTCTGAGTTGTTTCTGTGTCAGGTGGTGATGAAGAAGAGAACGATGAGCCACCCAAGGTGGTGGTGACTGAAGTGAAGGAGGAGGATGCTTTCTACTCCAAAAAGTAAGTGGGGCTATTGGAGGTCCTGCAGGCCTCGATCCTGCCAAGCAGACTTTGAGCTGCAACGGGGAAGAGTAGTTGGCCTGCTTGGTTGGTTGGTTTTTGGTTTTTCGAGACAGGGTTTCTTTGTGTAGCCCTGTCTGTCCTGGAACTCTGTAGAACAGGCTGGCCTCAAACTCAGAGATCCACCTGCCTCTGCCTCCCGAGTGCTGGGATCAAAGGCGTGTGCCACAACTGCCTTGCTTGACCTGTGTATTTTTTTAAAATAAACCAATTCTAAAGATGTACTAAGCACATCTTAGCTCCCCTGTGACTTGAGCTGCTTATCATTCTGTGAAGTGCTTTAGAAGCAGACTTCCTTACCATCTCTCTCTACCTGTTTTCTTGCCTTCTCCCACAGAAAGTGACCTAGTTATTCATTTTAGCCTTGGCTTTGCTTCTGCTGTAAGCATGGAGGCATCTGTGGTCCCTAGGATGGGATGGGCCTTTCTGGTTTGCCCATAGCCCAAAAGGAAGGCATGGGATCCTGACTTTCCCTGTTAGGATATACAAGCCTGTCTCTCCTCAGATCAAGAGCTGCCTCTTGTGGAGAGGGCTGGTATGGAAATTTAAATTAATGTTAGGAATTAGGTGATATTATTTTGTACTAAGATATATACTGGGAAGCATTTGTCTTGTTTGAGAAGCTTCCAGTCGTGTTTTTATAAGAACAAGACACAAGACATTAGAGTGTTTTCCTCTGCATAGGCCATGGTGTTCTTGTTTTATTTCAAGAGCTTTTTAGACAGAAACAACTTTATTTTAATGATACAAGTGACACATAGGAGTGACCCTGACTTTCCAGTTGTTTTGTTTGTTGTTGGACAGGGGCTCCTTCACCAGAGTAAGTCAAATGAGCAAACAGTAATTCTGTCCTTTTTGTTGTTTGTTTTTGTTTTGAGTTGGGGGTCTAATTGTGTAGCCCTGGCTGATGTAACTCTGTATAGACCTGGCTGGCCTTGAACTCACAAGCCCACCTGCCTCCACCTCGGGAGTGTCAGCAGGATCTTCTTAATAGCCTAAGGGTCTGTGTATAACATACAGGCTTAGAAAATAGTGCACTACTTTGTCCATAGTCACACCCTATTTCAGATTTATTTCTGTGTCTTAGATCAGAATTTGAAGACTTGAGAGAAATTGAGAAAATAAAAAGTGAGGGAGGAAGCAAGGTGGGAGAGATGCAGGCAGACTGCCACGTTTGTGCCCATCCTTAGAAGGCCAGTGTGTCATGCCACTCAGGACAGGACACATGAGGGAGGGCAGTGGGAAGTGGGTCAGCTGAGATGTTGACTGACCGAGGAAAGATGGATTTGTAAGGGACTGTGATTGTCACTTACTGGCAAAGTGTTTGCCTGGCATACTCAAGATCTGCATTCCATGCCTAGCACAAGGTTGGGAGTGGGGAGGTAAATTCTAGATTATCTGACTTTGGTTTTTTGAGACAGGGTTTTTCTGTTACACAGAGCCCTGGCTGTCCTAGACTCTCTTTATAGACCAGGTTAGCCTTGAATTCACAGAGATCCACCTGCCTCTGGCTTCCAAGTGCTGGGATTAAAGACATGCGCTGCTTCCACCACCCAGCTCTAACTCTGATTTTTTACCCAGATGCCATCAATCCTGGTAAAGAAGGGTTTATCCTCCTTACCCACTGTACTTGTCTCACACAGGGGTAAACAGTAGTTGTCAGCAAACTGACTTGTTGAATGCCTAATCATGTCTGTTGTTTTCCCCACAGGTGTAAACTATTTTACAAGAAAGACAATGAATTTAAAGAGAAGGGTGTGGGGACCTTACATTTAAAACCCACAGCAAACCAGAAGACACAGCTCTTGGTGCGGGCAGACACCAACCTAGGTGGGTACCCTGTAGAGAGCTGTATCTTGACACTGCAATTCTTTGAATTTTAAAGCTCAATAATAATATAGGTCTGTTTGTTTTATGAAAAAGAGATCATGAGGCCAAATTCATCTTCTGGTTACCAATAATGGATTCAGTTTTGAGTATCAGGAACATGATGCTGGTGTGTTGTTAAAAGTTCTAGTGGAAGCCAGGCGGTGGCGCACGCCTTTAATCCCAGCACTCGGGAGGCAGAGGCAGGCGGATCACTGTGAGTTCAAAGCCATTCTGGTCTACAAAGCGAGTCCAGGACAGCCAAAGCTACACAGAGAAACCCTGTCTCGAAAAACCAAAAGAACCAACAACAACAAAAAAAGAAGCTTTAGTGGCGAAGTACCGAAAAACGTTTTTGTTCCTTATATTGGAGTGTGGCAGAGGAGTGGTGTGCGCATGGGGTGGTTTGTGAGCACAAATGAGAAGTGTACAGGTTTCAGTTTAAGGGGATCTTTATAGGGGGGAGGCCCAAGGATGTCAGCTCTCACTCCTCAGCTGCTCTCTACTTGTGGAGCAGGGTCTTTAAACCTGAAGCCATTGATAGCTTGGCTGGCTGGCCAGTGAGTCTCACGGGTCCCTCTGTTTATGCCACAGCCTTCATTCCTACCCTTCCCCTCTTCTCCAGGCTGGGATCACAGGAATGTGCTGCTCTCCGCAGCTTTTACATGGGTTCTGAGGGTTTGAATTCAGGTCCTTGTGCTTGCATGCTTTGCAATAAGGCCATCTTCTCAGCTCTCAGGAATGTGTTTTTATAGAGCAAGAATACCACATTGTTGTCCCCTCCACCCCATTCCAGCTGACCTTGCAGCAGTCCATTAAAAGAATTGCCCTGACAGCAGTGGGCCTGTGGTGTGTGGTCAATACTGTGAAACTCTATGCCAGCCATCACAGAAATACTCCTGAGGGTCTCCTTCCTGTGAATTGGCTGGCCAGCTATGACAGTATCGCCCTAATGTCACTCGTGCCTAGTGAGCAGTGCTGGTGAGAAGCACTGTTTCTTTGCTGACCCCTCATCCTTAAGCCCCTGAAATGGTGAGGATCTGAGTCCAAGCAGAGTTGTAAGCGGGTGAAGCTCTGGACAAGGCTCCTGCCTCAGATTTCAGCCTGTGTGCAGAAGAGGAGGCAGGAAGCACTGTTGGTGCCTGTCAGCCCCCCAGCTCCCGTACAGCCTGTCACATTCCCACATACAAGAAGTGAAAGCCTGTACGGCTAGAGCAGATCAAGAAGCTGTCTCGGGGCTGACCCTTAGCCTCTTAGAGAACCCTACAGTTTTTGTGTGGTTTTTTTCTATATTTACTTTTATGTGTTTTTTTGATAATTCATCTTCTTTGTTTACTCAAAGGCAACATACTGCTGAATGTTCTGATTCCACCCAATATGCCGTGCACCCGAACAGGGAAGAACAACGTCCTGATTGTCTGTGTCCCCAACCCCCCGCTTGATGAGAAGCAGCCCACGGTCCCAGTCACCATGCTGATTCGGGTGAAGACCAGCGAGGATGCCGATGAATTGCACAAGATTTTACTGCAGAAAAAAGACGCCTGAGGCACTGAGGCTGACCAAGGAATGTTGCCACATTGCTGCTTTCCCTCTGCCCCCTAAACTTAGTCACATTCTTTCCTCTTCTTACTGTGACATTCTGAGACTTCTAGGTAACTTGAAACACTTGTGAGGAAGATTAAGGCCAATAAATCTTTCGGTGTGTCGAAGCTCTTCTCCCTTCCTGAAAACTAAGCAAAATACATTGGAGTGAAAAGTTTGAGAAGATTTTTAAATGTTGATTCATTGAGTAAAGTAACCTAAGTGATTCTTAATGGACTACAATCAGGGTACCAGTTAGCTCCCCAAAGGCTCCCTCAGGCAGCTGTGGGCTTCGCTCTCCTGCTTGCCCAGGGGGACCCCATGCAGTGTCTTGCATTGCTCCAGAAGCTTCTCTGACCCATGACTAGCACTCCTGCCAAACACCATGCCGCCACACTGTGACTGAGCTGAACTGTGGGTACTGGGTGTCTCTGTCATCATCCTGTTCTTAGCAGGTGTTGGCCTTTGACCTGGGGTTGCTTAACTGACCCAGGAACTGCCTTTTCATGAGAAAGGACATGAGTGGCTTGTGGGGGAGCTGGTGGTTTATAGACTGGATTTTGTAGTGTTTATTCATGAGGTGCTCTTACTTGTTTACCTCCCTCAGTTAACATGGAAGGGGGCTGTCAGGAATAGTGGATTTTAAAAGCACAAATTTGGTAATGTTTTTATATCATTTCTATACCATAAATAAGCCTTTATTCTAAAAGAAAAAAAAGTAAAACCATGGTGAAAAGTAAAAAAAAAAAGGCATGTGTGCTCATGGCCTTTTGTTCCCTAGTGGGCACAGCCTGCAGTCCTCACAGGAGCCGTGTACTCATGGGAACAAAAGTATGGGAGTGGAAAACCGCTGGTTTGGCCTGTAGCTTCATATAGCAGCATGTTATTTGGCATCAGAAAAATCCACTTTTTTTTTTTTTTTTTTTAAGGATGATGTGGTATTGAGTATGTCCATTTGGAAGACAGCCATGGTTCTGCACGGGCCATTCATGTCACTTCAGAGCGGTGAGGTTACTGACCCTAGCATTCTCTGAAGACCAGATCCATCAGTTAGATGCAAGATGACTAGCTGGTCATGGTTCATACCTGTAATCCCAGTGCTGGAAAAGCCTGAGGCAGGAAGATCATGTGAGTTCACAACAGCCTGAGGTACATAGTAACAACCCCCCCGCCCCCCCCAAAAAATTGAATGTCTAAATTTCCACCCCCATTCCTCATAACAACCATTCAAGACTAGGACCATATCTTGTCTGAAGACTCAGGGTCAGTGCCCTGGAGAGCACACACACGTGCTCAGATAATAACACGTGTTCTGATTTGAGCAAACGATCACAAAAACTGGGTGGCACAGTTGCTTGCTTAAAACTAATGCCAGTAGTAGAGCTGAAACCTGGCTAACTTACTGTCACATGAGGTCTCACCCTTACTATGCAGCCCAGCTCGGCTACCCTTGAACTCCAGTCCACCTGCCTCTGCTTCCTCAGCCCTGCACTGGTTTATTGGTCTTGAGAGTTTATCAGTTCATGTTAATGGTGTGTCCGCAGATGTGTGCTTGTGTTTCATGGGCTATGGACCTGAGGAGGTGCTGTGCATTTATTTGCCTTTTAGCATCGAGAATTGGTTTCTAGCAAGTAAGTTGCTGCTTCTGCTATCACTGGCCCTGCCCCGTTCACATTGGGTTTGCCCAACTTTCCAAAGATAAAATGTGGGAACGCCTTTCAGAACAGTACCATGGAGCCACATGCCCATGGGGCTGACCAGTGTCAGACTCATGTGCACTTTCAGGAACTTGTCTGTTCATGGTGGCAGTGCTCTGTGAGTATCTGCCCATGCCTTGACTATTTACCAAATGAATCAAAGCAAAAAAGGTCATGACTGGATTGCCTTCTAAGCTCCCCAGACAATTCTCATTGTACGTTAGTAGGTGTGGCTTTCTCTTTCCTAACATTCCCAGCAAAGTTTGCTGCTAAGACTATCACTTTTGGAAGCGAGAATACAGGGGAGATGTGGTGTGAGCCTAACTCAGTGTGTCTTGTCTTGCTTTAGGAGCTAGCTCAGTGCTCTGCATTTAACCTCAGTGTGGGAGTCACTGAAGTCTTCGAGTCACAGGGAGGCCCCTGGAGGGCTCCCTGTTCTCTCTCCATTGTGTTAGTAGCTGGTTCCAACCCATGGCTTAACCTTCATTTATGTTTTAACCTGTTAGAAGCTTGCCTGTTGTATGTTTCATGTGAACTGAGGTATTTATCTCCAGTTGGAAAATCTAAAGCTGTCTTATACTTGCCTGAAGGAAGTGTGTGTTCTCTGTGGTCAGGGTGCATCTAAACAGATGCTAAACCTGGGCCTTCCCACACTGTATCTCACACTTTTGCACATTCCCAGCAAGCAAAGTCTCAATCCTGCGCTGGCCTCTTTATCAGAGCCACACACTGTGCAGGCTGTGGCTGTGTCAGCGACAGGTCTGACTGTTGGTAGGCTGATTTTCTGTTTTACCATTTCAGTTCTAAATCCTATTTTTTACCTGCTGCGTGCCAAAAATAATACCTACTATGGCATAGAGGGGCAATTCTGCCTTGCTGTCACGGTTTCCTTGACAGCCTTTTGAAAGTTAAGGAATTGTTCTTGCCAGTCTGTTCACTATGTTGTTACTATTTCTGAGGAAGAGGAGCAGCCCCGACGCTGCAGAGTGCCCACTCAAACCAAGTGTCATTCTGGAAGTGGGATTTTAAGGAAATGACCTGTTCTGTTACCCATAGGTAAAGTTGGGAGTTCCTCGGGGCATCTTTTGGCCCCATGCTCTGTACACGGCCACCGTGTGCTCTTCAGAAGCAATCACAAGACTGAGGACTGTCCTTTAACACAGGTGTGTAAAGGGGATGTAAGACTTCTTAGCAATCACATGGAATAATCTGCCTTTTACCTTGAGCAGGAAATTGTTTTTTAAAGCTAAAATACTTGAATTGTCAGGCAGTATAATCTCAGTGTGTGTTAGCTTTTGAATGAGCCTTTGAGGAAGTGTAACAATCCATGAAATGTGAATAAATGGAAAGTTAAAAACCAGCATGACATTGTCTTGTTCCTGTAATGTTCTAGGCAGATTGATGGGTAAAGCAGCACACAGAAGTAATGTGCAGAACAGACTCTAACATCAGGGCTGACCGAGGGGAGGCCGAGTGGCCAACTCTGAGAAGAACCATATGAAGCCTGGCCCAGGGCTGCCTACCTGTGAAGGGTTACGGTGGAGGGCCAGAGCCTGTGCTGGGCAGTCAGTCCTCAACCTCAGACAAGAGTTGGGGAGGGTAGCTTTCTCCTACAGAAGGAAGTTCTTCACACTAAATTCTAGTCCTTTAGGTGATAGTGTTGGAGTTGTGTTTGGATTCTGAAGTTTCCTAAGGAACATTGCATTTTCTTAGTTATAAGGTGTTTCCAGGCTTCTGTGCTGAGAAATTTGTTAGTGGACAGAGCAAGATTGTACCTGAGTCATTAGGGAGACTGGTGTGGGCTCCCAGTGTGGCCCTGGAGCTCCCTGTGCCATAGGCTCCTACAAACTTTGTAAAGCTAACCGCTTTTGGGGCCCCTACACTAAGCCCACTAAGCTGGAACCACACATGGGTCAAGGCCCCAGCCTTCATTTGATAGAGTGGGTTTTGTCCAGTCACTACTACTACTAGCTACTGTATGTGAACAGGTGACCTGGCATAGGCCTGTGCTTGGTCAACCAACACTGGCTGGCAAGTTCCGTCTCTGTAACTCCCAGGTACAGCCATGAAGTAAATGCCTTCAGCACATCCTAGGAGGAAATGGCAGGGGCCACCAGCATTCCCAGGAACTATATGTGTATGTGACCTTGCCTCACTTCATTGTCACTGAACCTGAAGGGATGTAGTGGGTTTACCTCCCCTTTGTAAAGCCCAGGCCCTAGGTTTTGTGACAAGCTGGAGTGACATGCTTGCTGAGGGCCCAGACCCACATGGCCCTTTCCAGCATGACCATTGCATCACTCAGTAAATTCTGGAATTGGCTTAAGTCTTTTGAGTAAAATTGTTCAAAATAAAATCAAAGTTCACCAGAAACAATGGTTATTTCAAACTGAGCAACCTAATTGCTTTATTAAAGTCAGATTCCAAAATGAAAGAGCCGTCCACATAGAGGAGAAAATAGTTTTGATCGCCCGTTGGCTTACATGAGGCTGTGGGAGGCAAGTGAGTGGCACTGTCACGAACAGGAACCTTTCTTTTGTCGCCCATCCCTGGAAGCAGGCTTTCCCTTCCTCAAGTTTCCCCGCACAAAGTCCGATGTCTCCAGTTGACATGGGTATTTACAATGAGCTACAGGGATTGCATTATTTTACATTACTCGCTACATAGCTCTGGAAGGTTTTCCTTTCCGGGTAGCATTTTCTTCCAGGCTGTCAGGATAAAACACCTGAGAGCAGAACTGCCTTCCCAAAGCAGCTGAGAAGCTGGGAAGCCGGCACTGCAGCCAGCTTCCAGGGCAGAGACTTGAGGCCACTTGAAAGAACCACCCAGGGATCTACGTGGTAGCAGAGAGGCGTGGCTTACCTGCTAAGCTGCTGCCTCCTTCCCACCACCTTGTAGTTGAAGGTTCAGAAAAAACCCTCCCGCTCTGGTGTTTTAGGGCAGTGTCTGGTTCCTTAACTGTGTCCTCTCAGACCCCAGTGTATACAGTATATCAGATCCTATTCCTTGTGACATACGGAAGTCATCTGGCATGTTTTAGAAACCCTACACATGAAAGGTGGCTGTGATGTCTTCAACCTGTGATGACTGCAGGCCCTCAAAGAGCCAGCCAGACACCCCCACCCACCTCTTCCTGCTCAGCAGCCCTATCACAGAAGTGCTGTGTGACAAGGGAGGTCAGATACCTGCCAGGATCTTTCCTAACTCCCACTTAGGTTCCCAATTTCTATTCCAGCAATCTTCCCAATTACTGTGAGTTAGGGGGTTCTCTTAGAAAAGCTTTGGGATGTTTCAGTCCAAAACACTGCCAGGGTGTATTTTCATGGGAGGACAGAACCAAGCCCAAAAGGCATCATGTGATCAGCTTTGGAAATGCCCACACCTCTGGCCAGAATGTCACTATCCCCCTCATAGGGTCTCCATAAGCCAGCAGCCAGCAGGACAGCCCTGGAATAGGATGGCTTCTATCAGCCTCAATGGGTACCATTTCAGAATAGCATCTTGTGGCAAAGCTTGCAGCCAAGTCAAGTTCACTCCCCTGCTTGGCTACAGTGTCTGAATTAACCTGAAGTAGTATTATTAAAAGGATCGGGGGCACTTCGAAGAAAACTCATTCTAAATGTCTCTAAAATTGCAAAAAGCAATGTCTCAAACATGAAAACATAAAGCAAAGTCAGCAGCTGCCACAAAACCTGCCCTGAGTGGCTTTCTTGGATATGGGTGTTATGGGAAAACCACAACTCACACACTAACACATTCAGTGTGTGCTATTCATGTCTTCATTGAAATGGTTTTTATAGAAATTACAAGTTTTAAAGTGGCAAAAAACAAAAATTTTTTTGGTTAAGTGTAATTCTCATATAATAATTTTGGAAGAAGAAAGATTGCTATTTGTATCTAAATGCAAGTAAGGGGCTGAGGTCAAAAGGTAAGACAGGCTGAGTGTGGCGGAGCACACCTTTAATCCCAGCACTCAGGAGGCACAGGTGACGGGTGCAACCCTGCGGATAAGAGTGCTTACCCAGTGGCACAAAGCCCTGGGTTTCACCCCCAGCACAGCATAAAACTGGGCACCCGACACTGGTGTAAGCCTGTAATCCCAGCAAAAGGAGGTGGAGGCAGGCTCACTAGTCAGTTCAACATCATCACCTGTTACACAGTAAGTTTGAAGACAGCCTGGGCTACATAAGACCCTGTCTCAAGAACAGACAAAAACCAAAACCTATTGACAGCTCATGGTCTGAAATCACCTTAGAAATAGAAACCTGTGAACACAAACTGTCACCACACCGTGGCTTCCTCCATTTGTGAGGATCTACCTGCTACAGGACTCAGATCCTCACCCCAGCACAAGCTGTCAAGTCACTTCACCTTGTGTGGTATCCAACAGTGGGGCTCAGAGAAAGGCCTGGAAGTTCAGTTCATGTCAGGGTGTAATCAGTGAAGGCCTGTCAGGTACCACCACTCCTCACCTAGAGGGACAGGGCAGCACTCTGGCTACTACTTCCCTGAAAGAGCCATTGCTGATGCCCCAAAAGGTTAGTTACTTTTCACATTTGGTCTTCAGCCCCCAGCCAGATGGCACGGTACCTGCCATGCCAGGGTCAATGACTTCTATGAAGCATGTGACCCCATGACACCTGCACATTCACATCCCTTAAGGTGTTACATTTACTCTTCAGAGTGGCTGTCTCCACAGGGACAAGCTTGCTTAATTATGCAGAGGTGAGTGAGTCTGAGCAGAGAAAAGCTGTATGATATGTCAAGATCCTCGGATTTTGAAGCGGGATAGGGCAGGCAATCTGAAAAATGGACAGGACCTAAATCAGCAAAACTCAATAAATCCAGAGTGTGGGCCAAAAACGTAAAACCACTTATGACAGTGTATGCGTGTATATATATATATGTTCATTAGACTAGACCAACTGCACAAGGGCTGGGATGTCTTTCAATGAAAATGCTTTTTAGGATTTTTTTTCTTTGTTTGTTTGTTTTTGTCTGTTTGAGACAGGGTCTGATGTAGCCCTGGCTATCCTGGGCCTTACTCTGTAGACCAGGCTGGCCTCATAAAGATCCACCTGCTTCCACCTCCCAAGCACTGGGACTAAAGAAAGGTATGCGCCACCACACATGGCGTTTTGTTTTGTTTTGTTTTGTTTTGTTTTGTTTTGTTTTGTTTGAGACAGGGTTTCTCTGTGTAGCCTTAGCTGTCCTGGGCTCATTTTGTAGACCAGGCTGGCCTCGAACTTATAGTGATCTGCCTGCCTCTGCCCTCCCCAAAGTGCTGGGATTAAAGGCGTACACCACCACACCCGACTGCTTATTTTATTCTTTGCCTGTGTTTTAAATAATAATAATCTTTAGGGGGGAAATGAGCCTAGGCTGCCTCAGCGTGAGCATCCAAAATTCCAGCAAGAACCCAGGAGGCAATAAAGATACTACCTGAAGAAACATGGATGCTTCCTACATCCTGGACACAAAGCAAACAACACTTACTTCTTAGTGTCCTATAGACACCTAGGTTTCCTCAAAACACAACTGCACTTGAATTACAGTTTCTGTTTGTCACCCTGTGTTGTATGAGGACAGGCATGTTCCCAGATTCATTAAAGGTTACACCTCAGATGCCAAACTGTCAACCCCAGGATTCTGGGTGCTTCTGTTACTTGTCACTTTGAGACAGTAGCTGAGGTTGGCCAGGAACTTTGTCCTACCTCAGCTTCAGTTCTGGGACTGCACACACGTGCCACCATGTCTGGCCCTCTGAGATCAGCTACTTGAAACGGTAAACATCAGAATTCTAGCCCAGTTCTCAAGGGCATCTGAACAAGTTTGGAACTCCAAAGTGCCCTTGTGCACATGTGACCAAACATCTGGCCATGTTCAAACAGTAGACTGGGGCTCGGATCAAGCCTGCCTCCTGCCACTGTTCCTCATGGTTCAATTTTGAGCTCACTCAGCCGCTCTGAGTGCTTTCCTCCTCAACAAAGAAAATGATGGTACCCAAGAATTGGAAATCGGGCACAGTATGCTCTGTGCCACAGAGAGCCAAGTTCCAAGGTACAGACTATCTTCCTACAGCTTGGGATGCGCTTATACACAGTTACCCCAGCTGAGAGGAGCCAGCCTTGCCCAAGCCCAGCCAAGAGAGCATGGCTGCGCTCTGGGGGAGGGAACCCAGAATGTTCTTAGGCCTCTCAACCTACCTCATAGACCCTGGCCTATGGGTCTAGACTGCCTCAGTCACCCACAGAAGACACACTTGGCTGTATTTATCCCCAAGAATGTTCAGACCCCACAATGGCCAGATCCTGAAGTGGCAGGTTCTGTGACCTCCATAGAAACAATTGGGGGACAGCATTCACACTTCAGGAGAAATGGCTACCCTAGACTTCAGGGCCACACCCACAGGCCTGAGGTACTCTGGCATGCCCGGGGCAGGATGCAAGTCGCTTTGATGGTTAGATTAGAACAGGGACCTGGGCTCTGGCAGAATAGCAGTGTCTAAGCGCACGTGCTACTCGTCCCTTTGGAAGGCGTTATTTCAGAGCAGGCAGGAAAGCGAGCTTCCTCACCATCTAACACCCACTCCTAAGACCCAACCAGAGCTATGCAGAAGTGACAGGTGAGCAAACCCTGACCCAACCATGCACTTGAACCTGGAGACTTCAGTGAGGTAGGTGGTATCAGCCCCATTTTACAGGTGGGCAAACTGAGGCAGAATGAAATGCAATAGCTCGCTTTTTAATAACAACATACAAAATCTAGAGAAAGCCCCAAAGTAGTCCCCACTCCCAGAGACCAAGGAATGGAGCCAGACAGGAGAGCCATGCTCCTGTGCCTGCTCTCCAGCCCAGAGGGGCCAAGCTCTACACACACAGCTCAGTTCTCCAGAACCCGGAGCACTAAACTCGGTGGCAGCAGGAGGCCCAGCTTCCAGTATATTCCACTCAGGTAGACGTCTCAAGTAGAGCTCGCTGCCATGGTGAGGCTTGGGTCAGTGACCCACACAACCAAAATTTGCACCCACCGAGGACAATGCAGGCTCATGGGCAGCCTGCTCTGTTCCTCTCTGCCTAAGAAGCCAGGCTGAAGACAAGACTAGCATGCTGACCAAAGCACAGGGGCCGAGGGGACAGCACCACCCTTGATCTGAGCTCTGGCCCCAGGGCCTACAACCTTCCTGGGAGGATTCCACCCCGGTCCGCCATCAGACATCCCTCAGCAAAAATACCCTCCCACCTTCCTTCAGAACCAAATTCTGTGCCCCTCCAACGGAGACTGACGTGCACATCTCGGGGTCGGGTGTGTGTGTTGGCGGTGTTCTTTGGATGGAAGCAAAGCCCATTCTGGGGGATTGGGGCCTGTCTGCCCAGCAGGAGATTTGAGACCCATTCTGGAGCTGGGTGTGGAGCGAGGTATTCCCAGACGACAAACAGCTCACGTTCTCTGACCCGCAGCTGGAACCCACTGCGACAAGCAGTAACTAATGGGAGAACAAGTTGGGACTGGATCGAGAGCTGAAGATCGTCAGGACTGCATTACAAAATCTTCAACTGGCTTTGTGTAGGATGTGTGGACAGCGGCCTGGCACAGAGCCCCAGCAAGGGAACAGGAACCGAGGTCGGGAGGCCTAAGAACATTCTGGAAGCTGGCAGCCCTTCACGTTCTCTATGACCTCTTGGTGTCTCTAGCCCTCTTTGGAAGTAGAAGGCTCTCCAGAGATGGGCTGAGGGGGCCAAGCGCGGGCACAGGGTAGGAGCAGAGCCAGCGAGGGCGGAAGACGAGGCACTTCAGTTTGGGCTGGTGTTCATGGAGTCGGCCCTGGCCCCGGGAGTCGAGTGGCCCTGCCTGGCTGTGGCTCCAGCGCTGGCTTGTCACAGAAGACCCCGGTGGCGGTGACAGGTAGGCACTTGGCAGCATTCCCAGGGCCAGGCAGGGCTGGGGCTCCGTGCAGGCTCCATACACACTAGGTCATCAAGATGGGTTTCTGCCGTACTTCCAGGATGTCTAGGGGGACAGGAGGGTGCAGGCAGGGTGAGGACATTCTTAGGAGGGAGCCGCAGCTGCTCCCCACACCCGCCATTTTTGATCAGGCCTCAGAGGCTGCAGATGTCATCACCACCCTGCCCTCCCATGCAAGCAACAGACAAGTGCAGATACAAAGGTCAAGAGGAACGAGACCCCCATAGAGAGAGGCTCTAGAAGCAACACCCAACTGCGGCCAGTCAAAGAGGGGCCCAGTGAGGACAACAGGGATATGTGGCAGGAAGCCACTAGCTATGGAAAGTACATCCCACTGAAGGCCAGGCAGGGAGGCTCTGCAAGGGCTCTGCCTCCACATACCTGTTAAGATCCGATGCAGTGGCAAGGTGACGTAGGTCAAGTGTGCATAGAGAAGGAAGTTTCCATCAGCTCGGTTCAGCTTCAGCCAGGACCCGACCAGGGACCGTCCTGTGCCAGACAGGGATCGAGACCGCAGATTGGTGGCATTGTGCAGGTCAGCTGGAGAGGAGAAGGTCAGGTCAGAATCCCAGTGTGGGACAGGGAGCATGGGGGCAGGAGCAACAGGACATCAGCTCCTCCAGACGGATAGCACGCTGACAAATGTTCACCAATTTCCACACACCCCAGAGCCCTGCTTGCAGGCCGTCACACTCTCCTGTCTGCCAGGGCCCACCTCTGCCCGGCCCTGACCTAGAAACCACTCAGGGTTCGCCCCAGTGAAGCCTGCCCTTCTACACACACACACACACACACACACACAGAGAGAGAGAGAGAGAGAGAGAGAGAGAGAGAGAGGGAGAGAGAGAGAGAGAGAGAGAGAGAGAGAGAGAGAGAGAGAGAGAGAGAGAGAGAGAGAGAACTGACACGGTACCACCTCCTGCTGAAGATGGTGAGTGATGGTGGATATTTCCCCCCAGAAACTCCCAACTCGGATCTGAAGGTCACCCCTGTTCCCTGACCCCCACTTTCCACAGGACTGATGGAGTGGCCAGTTTGCCCACTGACCCCCAGCTTCCCTTGTCCAAGACTGAAAAGTCCTGTCCTACTGGCAGTGATGCCAACCCTGAGAAGAGAGTTGCGTGCACAGAGCAGATTGGGTCGAACCATGGGTTCCATGGACCTCTGGGCAGACACAAGAAGGTCATTGGCGGGGCCACAAGGAAGGATCTGTGAGTCGGGGTGACTCACAGGAGACCAGGAGACAGAAGCAACAGAGAAACCTTGAGGTTTACCCAGGTCGGAAGGTTCTAGACTAAGGAAAGCTGGTCCAGGAGGCAGAAGAGGAAGCCTCTGAACACAAGGTGGGTAGAGAGTCTGAAAACAGGGCTCTCGGAGGCAGTTCCTGCCCTATGTACACACAGTTTCACCCCAGCCCTGAGGTCAGCACTCCCCCCGTGCCGTGTCTCTCTAATGGGTGACTGAGTGAAAGCCAAGGGGGAGAGAGACTGCATGGATTAATCGATGTAAGGACACCTGACTGGATGGATGAGTGAATGCAAGGACAAGTGGACACGTGGACAAGTGGCCGCACGGATGAGTGAATGCAAGCCAGAGCAGGGGGCTGTTAGCCTACAGGAGCACCATGGCTGCAGCCAGTTACCTCCACCGTCATCCTCTCGGAAGAACTCCTCGCTGTCATTAGCCGAGTGCGACTTCTTCATCTCTGCAATGCGGTTCCGAGGCACCTTCCTCTTGAGGGACGGGGAGAAGAAGGCAGGCCGGTTGTTTCGCTCCGGGGTGGGCGGGGTGCTAAAGGAGGTCACCTGGGGACAAGGAGTCCAAGTCACAAACGTAGCAGGAGCAGACCCTGCTGTGGGGCCCCAAAGCCACTCGGATCCTGCCTACAAAGACAGCCCAACCAGGGACTGTGGTTATAGTTGCTGACCCTGGCCTGAGGGTCAGCTGTCCTGGCTGAAGGGACGCTGAACGCTGGAGGCTAGCCACACACCCAGAAACTTAGTCCTGTCTAAGGAGGAAGCAGGCCCCTCTTCCACATCTCAACACAGAAGAGGATGGGCTGCTGGTATGGGTTAAAACAGCCATGTTTACTAACCATGTCCCAACACGACAGTTCATGATGCCCGTCTGACATGAGCAGATAGGGTACACAAATGACAACCTTGACCTGCCTGAAGCCACTGAGGACTGCACCCCAGGTCACTCCTGAGCCCTTCCCTCTTGTACCCAGCTTAGGCTCTTATGTTCTGCCCCGTGTCCTCTCCTCCCTTCCAAGCACATTCAGTCCCAGACGCCAACATTCTCCACACTCACTTGTGGGTGAGGTGGGCACAGACGGGCACAAGACATAGGACCCCTGCCCTCAAGGAGCTCACAGTCTGCTGGGGGTGACAGAGTCAAGTGACAACCACAGACTGCATGCTGGTTGCTGAGACAGAGAAAGGGAGGCACAGAACACGGAAGCACAGTGGAAGAAGGGACAGACAGCCTGTGAAATCAGAGTAGGCTTCCTGGAGGAGGTTGCCGCTTGAGCTGGGTCTTGAAGGACGAGTAGGAGTTCGCCAGGTGAAGAAGGGGGGGAAGGGCGTTCCAGGCACAGGGAACTTGGCCCATCCCCTCCCTCCTCCCCATGCAAACAAGAATCGGAGCAGCAAGATGAGCTGAGACCGAGACTTCGGGGCCCCATCGGCCTCCTCGTCATAGCTCCGACATCCACCAAAGTCCCGGCGGCTGCTGGGCTCCAGACGGTCCTCCCTCAAGCCAGGGAAGTTTTCAAAAGATAAAAAAACAAATACCAGAAACCACAATACACACAGTCTGCATTCCTTGTACACTGGTTACAAGTGACCCCCGAGGACAAGAAGACAAGCAACAGTGCGTTACATGGGCAGTGGGCTTGGATCCTGTATGACCTCATGGCTTCTCCCCAGGGCTCCGCAACTCCCAGCTCTGAAGGACATGGCTAGGGGCCAGCTCATTCCTCATGGCCACTCCCACTTGACAGATGGGGGAAAAACTGAGGCGTGGGTGAGCCTAGTCACTCATCTGTGGGCACTCAGCAAACAGCACCCAGGGTTGTCCAGCCTGGGGCCGTCTCTGCACATCTGTGCGCCGCACATGTTTCAGCGTCAAAGTGCAAGGCAGAACTGGGCAGAATCATGCTGTCACCTGGGAGCTCAGAATCCAGACTACCTCCATCCCCAAAACAAGAGGGTCCCTGCCTGAAGTGCTCGACACTTTTCAAAAACCCAGCACTTCTTGGTTTTGTTTGGCTTATAAAATATACTAACTATAAATGATTCCAAAAGGTGGGGAGGGAGGCACCCAGGAGCTAACGCAAGCAACAGCCGGTCAGGCACTGTGTGCTCTGGACAGTCACTTCTCAGTGGCAAAGAAGAACCACTGTGGCTGCCACTTGGTTGGGACACCTCACAGGGCCAAGCCCACGCAAGGCACGAGCTGTGAGCGCTGCGGGTGGAGCCTCCACATCTTGGGAAGCAGGTTCACACCTCACTTCTCAATGACAAACAGAAGCTTACAGAGGAAGAGACTTGTGCCAGGTCGCCTGACCAGCAGAGCCCAGAGCGCAGCCTGCCGGGTCTCCCTGACCAGAGCCCATTGATCGCGCACTGCTCTGAGTGGCATCTGAACACTGACCTCAGAGCCTTTTTCACACCTGAGGTTGGGGTCTCTACATAGCCCGCTAGGGGCTGAGAGAGCTCAGAGGAAGCAAACAAGCCTGAGGTCCGTGTTGAGCACTCAGAGCCCTGCCCTTGGGCACTGCTAACAGACGGAATACCCTAAACAAATGGGCAGGGCCTTAGCAAGCCTTGTGCTTTATGGCTGTGCTTCTGGGACCACAGGGGGGGGGGCGGGGAGAGGGGAGGTCATGCCTCCCTTGGCCTTATCTGGCTCACTGTGGAAAGGCTTATGTGGCCACGGCTATCCAGCAGGTCCATGCAGAGAGGCACCAGGCCCAGTTCCTAGTCAACTTCTGTTCATGGCCCTGGGGACTCAACCTTGGGGCAGCAGAGCTCAGGGATACAGAATCAACCATAGCTTGAGTATAAACCTACTGGGTGACCTCAAGCAAGGCACGTCCTCCTCTCTGAGCCCCAGCAATGGGGGGTCAGCAGGGTGAGATCTCCCTCACCTGGGGCTGCGGGGTGAGGGAAGCACGGGAAATAAACCCAAGGGTCAGGAGGCCCCTCCCCCAGCCCTGGAGCCCTTACCCGCTCATGCATGGGCGAAGCTGGGCTTGAGTCTTCTTCGGTCCCACAGGGGGACGTGTCACCGGTAGACACGCGGCTGACTGCCATCTCCGCATGGCCCTTGCCCTGAGGCCCCTTCATGCGCACAAACTCCATATTGTTGTACTTGTAGAAGCCAAACGACATCTTCTGGGCCATGCGAGCGGCCACACTCACCTACAGTAGGTGGGACACAGCCTCGGTCAGCACAGTGGGACTGGCTTCACGGGCCCTACTCTCTCAAGACACAACAGCCGGAATTACCATCTCTGAGGCCATCTTGAGGGAGTCTGAGCCACCGGGAACCCAGTGCGCCCTACAAGCAGTCAAGTATGGTGTGCGCTCCAGATCCCTTGGCCAACACTAATAGCACAGCCCAGGACCTTAACCTCAGGCTGCTACCCCACCTCAGGCCAGACAGCACCAGCTATAGGAGGGTGGCCTGTGCATCTGGACTCCTACTGCCGCTGATTAGTCAGGGGTTAATAATAGGAATGTCTCCAGTGCTAGGCCACAGACAGCAGGAAGCTGGCGGTAAATGAAAGCCAATGTACCACTGGCTGGCACCTCACAGAGACATGAGAGGAAGGAGGAAGTCCCCATCTCAGATGGACACAGGTGGACTGGGATGAAAGAAAGAACAACCAGGAGACTGTAGGCCCCCAGGAGGGGCTGGAGGAGCAGCAGGTGGCCCGATGTTGGGTGATCTTAGCCTTGGGGGTGGGGCCGGGGGCAGGGCATGTGGAGAGACAAAGGGCAAGTCGCGAGCACAAACCACTAGGCAGCCCTGCACTCACGCGGTTGTCATACACCTTCTTGAGCGCCTCGTAGCGGATGGAGCCCTGAAAGATGACGCCCTGGAACGTGTTGGTTTTGTCACTGGCCACCAGCTCAACACAGACCATCTCTCCTTCCCCCACAGTCATGTCACTGAATACCTGAGGGTGGGGACAAAGAGATGGCGACATCAAACATCAGTGCCACTACTCAAACCACACCCTGACCTGGCTCTATGGTGCAAACTGAAGCTGAGGCAGGAGAATCAGTCAGCCTCAGGTAGACAGGGATGACAATGTGTCTCAAGCCAGAGAGGTGGCGGGGGAGAGAGGAAGAGGATAACCAAGGAAGAGACTGGAAGGAAGAGAAAGAACAAAGAGAGAGGGGATCCTATTTACAGGTGAGGACACCGAGAAGTCAAACTACCTGTCCGCAGCCACCTACTGCTTACCACACCTCACCTTCACCCTTGTCACTGGGAGCACCATCCTCATGGTGGGTAGGGATGTGCAGCAGCAGGGAGCTGAGACTGGAGGAAGAGACTCTGTCCCACACTGAGCCACGGGCAAGACCCTTATCTGACTTCTGAATGGGGTTCAAGCTACAAGGACCTTGGGACACTTGGGGACCTCCTTCATTGCAGCCTGGTCCAGCCCACCTTGCCTGGGCGTGGCTGTCCAAGACTAATGTGACAACTACTATGGCTGCCTGCCTGGAATAACGTCACTTGGACACAGGCAGTGTGGCCACATCTTGCCACCTGCCTAAGCTATTCCCATAGCTGACATCCGGACTTGAGCTTCAAGGTGACAGCCTCAGGTGTACACACATGTGCAGTGTGAGCCCAGGGAGGCCACATCACCTTCCTGAGCCTCAAGTACTGCCAGACACCAGCAGAGCCCTAGAGGGCCCTGAAAACCACGCCCACCTTCATGGGACTTCCAAGAGCCATGGCTGTCTCTGGGTAAGTACTAGGACCTCCCAACATATACACCACACACACACACACACACACATACCACATACCCGTACACATACCACACACACACACACACACACACACACACCACACACACCCCATATACACACACATATACATACACCAAATATACCACACACACACACACACACACACACACACACACACACACACATACACACACACACACACTCCACCATCAGCCTTGGCAGAGGAGCTGAACAGGAAGTGGGCTGGCAGCCTCCCTCCCCACTCCTCCTGGCATCCCAGTTAATGTGTCTGGAAGCACATTTTTTCCAATCTTAAAACAAAGGTTTGGCCATAAAACTAAAGGCCCGTCCTCTCTGACACCCTGGGCAGAGTGGAGGCCACCACTGATCACAGAAGCAGCAGATGATGACGCCTAAGGCAGCACTTACTGTAAGCAACTGTGATTCACACTCCCCCTCACAAGTTCCTTACTGACACCTAAGTAGGTCACAAGGTCACAGCAGTCCCTTTACAGATGAGTACACTTTAGAGCAGAGAGAAGGCTCTTGCCTCAGTCAGCCACTGTGACAAGGGGAGCCCCACTGGCTGTCATCCAGACTTTTCCTGCTCCTGCTGCCCACGTCTCCTGGGAGGCTTTGCAGCTCCTCAGCCTGGCACCCTCAAGAGGAGAGGAAGGCGGGGGGGGGGGGTGGGGGGGGTGGGGGTGGGCAGGGAGGGGGGAGCAGCCAAAGTGAACACTCACCTCCTCGAAGCTGTCAATCATGAAGAAGATGTTGGGGTAGCTCATCTTGGACTCTTCCCCTTTGCTGTCCATGGGGTGTTTGCTGGGGGAGGCAAACACTTGCTAGAAGAAAGCAGATAGAAATGGCTGAGAAGCCAGCCTGGATGGCAGCCTAGAGCTACTGCCGACACGGGCCAGGGGGCCAGAGATGGAGGCTTGGAAGGGGCTGGGCGCACGCACAGGACTGAGACCCTTGGAGTTAATCCCTCACCTTGGGGGTGGGAAAGTAAGGATATATCATCATACGACAGGCAAGGGTAGCTAGCAGGTCTGGATGCCTAGTGGGAGGCAGGGCTCACTTGGGACTTCTTCCTATGGATGTGAATGTCGCCCCCGTCGGCACGCGTACACACAGCACAGGTCACCATGTAGTCCAGCTGGAAGAAAATGCAGTTCAGTATGTGTGTTGCGGGGGAGGGAGGGACAACCTCCCCCAGACCCATAAGCAGCCCTCACCACCCACCCCACACCTTCTGCAGGATGAGGTTCAGGCAGACACTCTCTTCCCAGTCGATGTCAGGATCGCCCAGGCCTGGAAGCTTCTTGGAGTCCCTCCTGTACACTTCTACCTCCACTTTGGGCTCAGCCTCAGCCTGTGGCACAGGACACAAGTGAGACTCTAGGGACCGCTGGGGCCTTCCGCTCCCTGACTGCTCCACCTGGCAGTGGTAACACACAGAGACGCTCATCCCCGGTACCCATCTTATCTTCCCTTACAGCCCCAACTTTCTAGTCTGTACTAGGAAAAGCATTTTCCTCTCAAACTTGTGATAATTAAGACATTGTATTCCCCAAGTTCCCAATCAAGGGAACGTCTATAGGGCTCACAGTGGGCGGCAGAAGTCTACGCTACAGGTTTTACAAATTATTAAGGAAGGCACCATTAATCTCACTGTAACTGATGAGGATCAAACAGGCTATATAGATTGTGTACCACACACTCATCAAAGAGACACCAGAGCCCCCCCCCCCCAACCCTCCCCCTGTCCACCCGACCTCCAGGCAGGAGAGGCATTCAAATAAAATAATCAAAAGCAGATTTTGTAAACAGCCTGGTGTGGTAGGAGTACTGAGCCCAGGGTCCTAACTGGTCCACCTCCTGCTGGGACACCTGCAGGGACACAGGCCTGTGTGCCCTCAAGGCAGAGCTGGGAGCCACACAGAGGTACCTCAGTGCAATAGGATACACCACAGGAGTGGGACTCCTACCTCCCATTGTCTGTGTGGGGGTGGGAATCACCCAAACTCGGAGTTTGGGAGCCACCCCACCCCCCCTTGCTTGGTTGCTCACTCATCTTGTTTCCTCCCCTGCAGGAGAACCCACACAGGCAGGTGCTCAGCTCAACCGCAGGGTGGGGATTCCCTACAGCACACCGCACTCCCATGGCAGGTCAGCGGGATAATAGAACGGGTAGCTCCATGTTTCGTCAAAACACGCAGGGAACTGCTCAGACCCCCACCTGCAGGAGGGCAGGTGGGTGGTCTGTACACTCAGGAACAGCACCCAGCAACCAGACTGATAAATCACAGCCCCCTCTGCCACTCAGCTCACTCCCAGATAAAGGACTGAGAAGCAGCCACAGGATGCGCTGCAGATCCTCATGTTAGTGCAGGACAGGGACGACCCACATGAATGGCAGAAATCAGCTGAAGCCAGCGAGGGACCGGGCTGCCGGAGCCCAAAAACCCTAAGCACACTGGTCATGCTGGGTCTCTGGGTCTGAAGGCTGGTGACCGCCCCTCTACTGCTCCCACAGACAAAAGGCCATCCACCTGGACATGTTTGCATGTCCATTACAATCAAGAAAAACTACCAGCTGGACGTGGTGGCACACGCCTTTCATCCTAGGGCTCAGGAGGCAGAGGCAGGCAGATCTCTGTGAGTTTGAGACCAGCCTGGTCTACAGAGAATTCCAGGCCACATAAAGCCACCTACTGAGATACACACACACACACACACACACACACACACACACACACACACACGGCTGGATACTGTGGGACCAGAGAAGGATCCTTACTGCCCCCGAGCTCTGGTTTTCCAAGTGGCTTTGGGTTAATCTGTACCCTAGAACTGCTGAGTGTCGCGAGGAGGACACCGGCATAGACAAGGACACAAACTGATGCCAGTGCCCACGCTGCGCTGCCAAAGACAAAATGGGCTGCTGAGAACAGGGAGCGTTTTTGTCCAGAGAGGCACGAGAAGACCGCGCAGAGAATCCAGGGCACACTGGGGAGACCAGGTCTGGATCCTCAAGGTGATCCTGCAGGAGGGTGTGGGTACTCCAGCACTCCGGGCCCACCGCACTGCAGCTCTGGCTCTGCCCACCCACCCTCCTCCGGCTAGGCAGGGAGCCTGTTGGTTGCTATGACAACCAGCGGCAGCTGGACGGGAAAGGGTGGGAGGCAGCAGGGTTTGCCGCAGAACACTCCTAATGCGCAGGCGCTAGAGTCCACCACATCTCAGCAGCCCTGGGCTCTTGTTTGTTGGTGGGTTGGGGTTCCCAGCTGTATCCCAGCCTGTCCCTTTCAGGCCACACTGTAGGCACCATGCAGTCAGCCCTCCCTGGAACCCATGCAGAGGTGCAGGAGGCCAACTAAGCACAAATAGGATATGGGGGAGGGGAGCAAAAGAGGAGTCCCCACTTCCTGGACACCTGTGCGATGCCATCCAAGCAGCAAGACTATGGTTTTTTCCTAGTCTCACTCCACTGACGTTTGGTGACTTTCCTTTCTCCTTACACATATCACCGAGGTCAGGGTGCTCTGCTTGACACTATGTCACATCGTGTCCCACACTAAGTCAAGTTATATCACACCCAGGGTCAAACATGACCAGGCACCCCTCCCCCACCACGCAGGTACTATACACACCTGGCCCCAGGATATGCCTTCTGTCAACAGCTGCCCTACGAGCCCTGTATACAGATGTCTTCTCTTTTGTGGGCCCAGACCACATGATGCTGTCTGTCTGCCCACTGAAGGCTTCTCAAAGACAGTGGCCAGCCCGAGTCGTTTCTGTGTTTTCAGTGCTGGGGAAGGAGCCATTTCCACGTGAGCCACTTTTACTCATCAGAGCTCCTGTTAGAGTCAGGCTGGCTCCACTGACCTCAACACCCACTGAATCTTCAAGGCTGTCTCAACACAGCCCCAGGGACCCACCTACTCTTGCCTTACTTCTCTTCCACCTGAATGCCATCACCTACTTGCCCCACTTTCCTCTCCTCCTGGCCACTCCACAGTACGCACAGGCTTGTCCTCCATATCCCGATCTCTCCCAGAACTGCCACGCGGGGTTCACACAAAAGACAGTGTCTCACATGTGTCTGTCTTTCTGAGACTGACAGGCTTGAGTCTCTTGGAGCCAGAGGCGAGGTCCACAGTCTTGCTGCTCCAAGGGCCTTCACCCCATGGTAAACCAAGGTAACACCTGTCCCTTCCTGCCAAGGCACCTCTGGTCATAACCCCAAACATCCCAGCCTCACACGTATCTAATGGGAGGCTTGGCCCTTAGGGACTGTGGGCTCCAAGTCCCCGAGATGTCTGGTTCCGGACCACAGCCGTAATACTGAGAGAGGGGAGAAAACTAGATTGGAACGGCGTACTAGACAGGAAGGGTGTAAGGCGCAGGACTGAGGAGCCCAGGGCTAGCCTCCCTACTGAGAAGGTTCTCGCCTCACTGGTGCCACTAGCAACAGCTGCCAGATGGACCTACAAATCAGGTCTCAGATTTAACTCCTCCACAGAGCATCATCGCCTACTCTACCCACCTGTCACTCACTCCTGGGCCCTTGTCCAGTCCACAGCATCACTCACTTCTCCAGACCCTACACTCCTCTGGCTCTTCTAACTCTCTGGGCCAGTGGTCCATGGGCTCCTGCTGCCCCCCCCCCCCGTCCCCATGCCAGCCTGGCAAGGAAAGCCACCAAAGGCCTCTTTGCAGCAAGCACTCAGTGTACTCTGTGGCCGTGCAGACGTGTGACAGAAAAGGGCTCCCAGCACTCATGTGTGTAAGCCATAACTAAGAACCCATGGAGCCTGAGTGGCAGGGCACTTGGAAGTAGACAGGCTGCCCCAGACAGGACTCGCAAACTGAACACTATTTGTCTTTAAGGCAAACAAAGCATTCCCAGGTTTAACATGTGGGTTGCTTAAACATTCTATAAACCTCTAAAAATTCTGCAAAGAGAGGAAAGCACGCGAAAACTTGCCTCAAGAACTCCTCCACACTACCACACTTAAAAGATGCAATGCCCTGGGCGACTAGCTTCACCTCTAAGCCCTGTTTACTCCTCTGTCTACCTGCCCAGTTTCTGGGGGATTCAGGAGACCAGGGAGAGCCCTGAGTGATTCCATAGTGTACCGTAGGAGAAGGGCAGCTTTATCACTACCGTCCAGCCTCCTCCTTGCTCACTCTGGGAAGTACCCTGGACTTGGGGCTCAAAGCCCTGTACCTCCATTTGCTCACTCACTATAAGAGGCTGGCCACATCAGCTGAACCCCAAGCCTTAGTTTCCTTAAAGCTACAATCACTGCCTTTCATGGTCCCAGCAAAAAAAAAACCCACATGCAGCAGATCACAAGTAGGCCACTGGTGACCATCTCCTGGGTTCCTCAAGCATGCTGGGTACTCAGCATGGTCCCCCCTTGAGCCACGCATGAATGCTGCAATAGGGAAGGAGGAGACCCTGCAGGGTGTTCAGAGAAGAGGTGTGGTGCGGGATTGGGGGGTAGGGGTCACCTACCTTCCTCCCATCGACACTGCTCTCACTGCCCGGGTAGGCCCGCTTCCTACGCACGTAGAAAAGCATGTCGTCCTGCCTGGGGGCCAGTTTCTCCATGAAGTAGGTTGAGAACATCCACGTCCAGAAGACGATACGGTCATCCTTGAAGCACCCTACAGGAGGAGGCCAGAGGAGTGAGAAGGGGCCGCCCTGGCCCTGACTCTGACTTTGGCCAAGCCTGGTCCTCCCCACCTGCATTTCTGGGCCAGAGATCTAACGAGGCTGGGATGCTCTGCCCCTTCTCTCTTGGTGCCGCCCACCCCCACCCACCCACGGCATCAGAGAGGCTGGGGATGCCTCCCCGGGGGCCTAGGACTCCACCCAGTGGCGGTCTGAGAGCCAGGGCTGCCAGGCCCCCACTGCCTAACCCTACGCCAGCCAGTGAATGAATGAATCTTTATGAATGAGGCTTCTAAGAAAAAAGAAAATCTAGGGGCTGTGAGGACTGTCGCAGACTGGCTGGCTAGGCTGCAGGGAGAAAAGGCTCTGCTGGGGAAATCTTCACCGCAGACATCCCTAGCCCTACCCCCCAGGCTGCGGCAATCCCAAGGAGAGCGCGACTTAAAGGGACAGCAAGCGCATCTCAGCTGCAGGCAGGAAGGCCCTGAGAGGATGCCAGATTGATTCCCATTTGATTACTTCAGGCTTTTTTTTTTTTAATTACAAATGATATTTCTGTGTGATAAATGCCAGAAAGAAGGTGGCGGGGGGACACACTAATTTTGGTAAGAGAAGTCTGGGTTTCCCCCTCGGCTCTGCCACTTTGTTATCTGACAGAGGGACAGGTGGCTAAGCTCCAGAGCCACAGGGCTCCTTTCTGCTCTAGCCCAGATGGAATAGCCCATGCTTGGCCCAGAGCAGGTCAACAAATATGCCCCACCCGCAACTCTCTCTAGTTAGTGGTTCTCACAGCACCTTTGGGGGTGAAATGACCCTGCCAGAGGGGTCATCTAAGACCATTGGAAAACACAGATGTTTACATTACGATTCATAGTAGCAGCAAACTTACAATCAGGAAGTAGCAATGAAAATAATTTTGGTGGTCAGCAGGGCATGAGGAACTGTATTAAAGGGTCGCAGAAGTAGGAAGGTTGAGAACCACTGTTGTAGATAAACCAACAAACTGTCACCCTGTGCTTCTCAATGCATTAAGCTCCTGGGTTTCCTTTATTTTCCCTGAGCCTTAGAGATCTAGTCTGAGTACCTTACCTCTGAAGGGAAAGTCTACCTTGTACAACACCCTCCACTACACCTCAGAAGCCGTCAGTGGCCAGACTAGGGGCCGATGGCTAGTAGAAGGCACCAGCCACACCACAGAACCAGTACTTGAAGCCAGCCTCTGCCCTTTGACAGCAGTGTGTGGTCCACCCAGCCCTATGAAGGGGGCGGGGCAGGCTCACAGGCACAGGGTGGGAACATCCGCTGGCACTGGAAATTCCTGCATTCCTTCTGCACCAGTGCTGGGGGCTGTGCAAGAGGCACAGCAAAAGAACTCTAGAACTCATGGAATATGGCCCATTGGTTAACACAACCATGATAGGTGTGTATCAGCAAGGCATAAATAACCCTGAGAACTCCGTGTCCTGAGGACTTCATGCTGTTACGGAGCATAGCTCTGCTTGTTACTACTGCGGTCCTTACAATCCCCCTAAAATATGAATTAAGGGGGCTTCCAGCCTCTCACTGGGCAGTATCATTGGCACAAGCAAGAACAATGCTTGCTCTCTTTCAGGCACTACTGCTGGAGCAGATTAATGACTCAACCACCACCCTGGAAAAGAACCTGCAGGTGTGGATTGCTACCAATGACCTTTAGAAAGAATTTGGAAAAATGGATTGTTCAGCAAGGTTAGGTAAAGATGCTTTTGCTATTGGCTCTGATACAGAAAACCTTAGGGAATAATTGGAAGTTTAGAAAAAGTGCACTCTTAATAGTAAAGCTAGGGCCTTTTTGAGGTCGGTGAGCAAAGACAATAAATACCCCGATTAGCATTAGCTGAGATGACTCCCTGAAGCTTAATGTCAACTTGACTAAATTCTTACACTTATTTTTGCCCTCAGCTTCCTGATATGATTTAATAAAATTATTAATGAGTAGATGAGCACATTTAGGATTTAAAGTAGAAATGGCTGACTGTTTTCTATATAGGAGTTTAGATTTGTGATTCTTTTAAGATCTTTATAAGATTGCTTTTTAGGATAATTGATTCTTTCTTTGTAACCGCAAATTGCAGCCTGCTGATAAAGAAAAGCTGGCTGAGAAGTTAAACCTTGCTTGTTTACACTCTGTTAATCTGTAACAAGTTGCTTAGTTACAAATGTATAAAGGGTTCTTAGAAATTACTTGTTTTTAGTCAGGCAGTGGTGGCACACACCTTTAATCTAGCGCTTGGGAGGCAGAGGCAGGATGACCTCTGTGCGTTTGAGGCCATCCTGGTCTACAAAGCAAAGCAAGTCCAGGATAGCCAAAACTCCACAGAGAAACCTTGTCTTGAAAAACCAAAAATAAAAAATAAAAAATAAAATTAAAAACCATGTTTGTTTCTCACCCATAATACATAAAACATTTGCTCATGTGAAAGTATTGAGGAACATGATTTTCTTACACATACTCATTGTAATGATTCACTTAAAGAAAATAGAAAATAATCACACTGTGATTTTTGTACTTTGTGAAATATCTTGCTGGGATATATAAGCTGTAGGAAAAATAATAGGGTTGTTGGGATCTTTTTCCATCCACAAAGATGTGTGTATGTGTACATGTATGTGTGTAAGGTTGTTGGAGCTTGCTCTTTGGAGTTTGTTCCATCCACCAAGATGTGTGCTTATGTATGTATGTATGTATGTATGTATGTATATGGATGGGTGAAGTAAGAAAAACTTGGAAGAAGCAGCTTGTTGAAACCTACCTGCTGGAGTCTGTTTTCATCAAGTGTGTGTGAATGTGTGTGTGTGTGTGTGTGTGTGTGTGTGTGTGTGTGTGTGTGTTCCTTTTCTCTCCTTTCTCTTTCTTTTTTAGATGCTTGCCACCATCAGTGAAAGCTATTGCCGGTAACAATCAGTTCCAGCCTGGGAGGTTGTCCTCAGAGAAAGTCTGCATGGTCACCAGCCAGCCTCAGGATCTACACCTCCACCCCTGAGTTATGCCAGGGGATATCGAAGCTGGTCTTCGATATACCAGGCAATGCCCAACTATGTACCACTGTGAGATGAGGCAGAAACATCTCTGGCCTGATAAGCAGCCATGCAGTTTGAAAGTGTCAATCACAGAGGAACGCACTGCCCTTCCTCAAAAGGGCTCTTTCCCTCTTTAATACAAGTCAGCTGTGGGGCTAGAGTGCAACTCCACTAGGCACTAAGGTCAGGGGTTCTCCCCCCAGAACCACAAAAGGTCACCCGGAAGCTGCTGCTAGGGCACCCAGGTGATTAAAATATGAACAAAACAATGAGAACGACCCTATCTACAAGTAAGTTGAGCAAAGGGCTGTGTGGACTGTTACAGTGAACCGCCACTGTCACCCAAATGCCCCCATCTCATTTTGCAGAAGAGGCTAAGGGATGAGCCCACATTTCCAGAGCTGGAGTCTGATCTGCTGGCTGGCCACACTCAGGCCTTGGGAAACCTGTGCTCAGCAGCTTGCTGAGGAGGAGCTCAGTCACAGATGCTGAGCAGGCTGCTGGCAGGGCCCAGAGCACAAGGAGCAGGAGGCTGGAAAGCCTTTATTCAGAGAATGGGCTGGCCAGGCAGGTCCCGCCCCTATTCCACACACTCCAAAAGTGGAGCCAAAGCAATGGCTCTTTCAGGTGACTGGTGGTCGATTCCTAGACCCGCTTGAAAAAGTTAACAATCACCTGTAACTCCAGCACTAAGGAACCTACCGCCTCCTTCTGGCCTCTGCGCTCACACAAGTGTGTACCCCCTCACCCCCCAACACACACACAATTGAAAATGATAAAACAGGGCTGGAGAGATGGCTCAGAGGTTAAGAGCACTGGCTGCTCTTCCAGAGGTCCTGAGTTCAGTTCCCAGCACCCACATGGCAGTCTCAATTGTCTGTAACTCCAGTTCCAGAGGATCTGATACCCTCTTCACAGACATACATGCAAGCAAAAATCAATGCAAATAAAATAAATAAATAAATTTGTAAAAAAGAAAATGATAAAACAAACGTTTCTTTCTGGCTCTTTTTAAAATAATTTATTCAGACTACAACCCGATTATTATCCCCTCACTTGTATCTTCCAGTTCCCTTTCCCTCCTTCTTTCACCCTATTCCCCTCCCCTAGGCCTGTGACAGAAGGGGACCTCCTCCCCCACCATATGGTCACAGCCTATCAGGTCTCATCCGGATAACCTGCTTCCCCTTCCTCTGAGTGCCACCAGGTCTCCCCACCAAGGGGAAGTGGTCTAATAGGGGGCATCAGAGTTCATGTCAGAGTCAGTTCTCACTGTCCACACAACTGTGGAGAATGCACTGTCCACTGGTTACATCTGAATAGGGGATAAAACAAACAAATCTTTAAACCTAACTGTCATGATACAAGGCCCCTGGGCTTCTTCCTCTGCTCCTCTTCTCAGCTGATCACACTGAATAAATGTCCTTTTTCTACTTTTCAGCATTACTTGTCTTTTCCTTCCTTTCTTTTTTTTTTTTTTTAAGATTTATTTATTTATTATGTATACAATGTTCTATCTGCATGTACACCTGTGGGCCAGAAGAGGGCACCAGATCTCATTATAGATGGTTTTGAGCAATCATGGTTTTGCTGTGAATTGAACTCAGGACCTTTGGAAGAGCAGCCAGTGCTCTAACCTCTGAGGCACCTCTCCAGCCCACTTGTCTTTTTCTTAACATTTACTTATTTGTGTGCATGTGTATGAGCATGTGTGCATCATGCTGTGGCGTGTGTGTGGAAACCAGAGGATAACTTGTAGAAGTCTGTTCTTTCCTTTCACCATGTGGGCTCTGGGGCTGGGGGCCAAACTCAGACCATCAGACTTTGGCAGCAAGTGCTCCGACTCTCTAAGCCATCTTAGGGCTCTGCTTGTCTCTTTAGTCAGGAATCTCCTAGCTCAGCCTCTCAAGTGCTGGGATTAGAGGTGTGAGCCAGCATGCCTGGCCTAAATGGTATTTTTATTTATCCTATGTATATGGGTGTTTCGCCTGCATGTATGCCTGGGTACCACATGCATGCCTTGTGTCCAGAGAGGCCATCAGATCCCCTGGTAATACAGCCATGGCCAGCTGTGAGGCACCATATGGGTTGTAGAAACTGAACTCGGGTCCTCTGAAAGAGCTGCTAGTGTTCTTAACTGTTGAACCATCTCTCCAGGCTCCTGAATGGTTTTGTTTGTTTGTTTGTTTGTTTGTTTTTTGGTGGTGGTGGTTAGTTTGGTTTGTTTGTTTGGTTGGTTGGTTTGGTTTGGTTTTTCGAGACAGGGTCTCTGTGTAGCCTTGTCTGTCCTGGACTCGCTTTGTAGACCAGGCTGGCCTCAAACTCACAGAGATCTGCCTGCCTCTGCCTCCCAAGTGCTGGGATTAAAGGTGTGAGCCACAACTGCCTGGCCTAAATGGTATTTTTAAAGGAACAAATTTGCCTCCTTTAAAATGTCAGATGCTTTTAAAGCTGTCATGACTCAGCTAGAGAATAAGGCGTGTATCCTCAGAGAGGCTAGCACATACATGCTCACAGGGGTTTTCTTAAGAGACCCCCCCCCAAAATAAAAACCAGGAAAGCAGACACAACACTGCCAAGCTGGCCAATGGCCTACAACTCCCCACAGCTGCACAGAGGGATCACAATGAGTATACACATAAGTAGGCTCACAAGACTAAGTTCTGGGTCATTAAATCCACACGGTGTTTCAGAAAAAGAAGAAGAAGAAGAAGAAGAAGAAGAAGAAGAAGAAGAAGAAGAAGAAGAAGAAGAAGAAGAAGAAGAAGAAGAAGAAAAGGCCATGAAAAGCAGACGAAGCTGGGTGAAGTTGGGTATAACAGTGCATACCTGTAACCCCGGAACTCAAAAGCTCAAGGTCATCTAGTGTATAAGAGATCGCATCTCAAAAACAACAACAACAAACAAACAAAAACAAAAAATAAACCCAGAGAAGTCTTTAAAAAAATAAAGAGTCCTGGGGTTAGAGAGAAGGCTCAGCAGTTAAAAGCACGAGATGCTCTTGTGGAGGACCTGAACTCAGTTCCCAGCACACACACAACAGCTCCCAACCATCTGAAACTCCATTCCAGGGGATCCAGTGCTCACCATGGGGATCTGACCTCTTCGGGCACTATACACCTGTGGTGCACTTACATACATGCAGGCAGAATACTGACACAGGTAAAATAAAAACAAATAAGCCTAAATAAATAAATAACAAAGCAAAAACAAAAGAGTACAAAAGTAAAGACTATGTTCTTCCAGAAGGTGGGGAGGAGTCTACAACAACTGGCATTTGGCAATAATTAGGTAAATTACTGTATGCATATTAAACCAAACTATCTGATTATTAATTTACTTGAAGTTCTGGGAGCCAAACCCAGGGCTTCACCTGTGCTAAGCAAGTGTTCTGTTTTTAAGCCTTACAGAGGCTCTGAAGACCACATGCAGACACGGGAACGTGGGCCATGCAGTCCTGGGGAAAAAGGCAAAATCAAGCTGTAGTCACGATGACTGCGCCACAAACCACAGGGAGACAGGAAGAGCAGAGAAGGAATGCTGGGAGCAGCTGACCGCCCCAGGCCGCTGGCCAGCCTCCTTGCGTGTCTTCCCTTTCCGCTAACTATCTCTTGCCATAAATCTATGGATTGGTGTCACAGGCCTAGAGAGCATGCGGGAGGAGGGAGAGATCCCTCTTCACAGGGAAGGAAACTCAGACACAGAGATGTTTTCCATGCGTAGAAGTCGAACAGTCCAGATCTGACATAGAACTTCTAACTCTTGGGGGATGGGGGGTTGGCACAGAGCAATATAGGCTTTGACATCCTACAAGATGGATCCTGGTCCCAACTGCTCCCACCCAGACTTCACCTGGGATAGAAGAGTCAAGAGCAAAATTCCTAGGTAGGCTGTGATGTTCCATCTACATGGGGCAAGTAAGGAACTTGGATACAGCTGCTCTGTGTGCCTCTCTGGCCAGGCGGGATGAAGTCACTGGACCACAGACTCCCAGCATCCTTCAGTCACTGTGTGAGTGAACACACATGAGGCAACTGAACCTTATTGGCCTGCTGTTTCTTTCTCTCATAGGTAAGCCCTTCTTTTTCCCCATGCCTACTCAGCAAGAAATCCCCTGGGTCAAAGCCTGGGTGCTGCCAGTCTAGCATAGACCTTTTTAGTCTCCAGAATCCGGTTGGCAGGGGCTGCAGGTTTCAGTGAGTTCAGTGAGCCCAAGCCTCAGGGTGGACAACACAGCCTGAAGCTAAGCTACTCACTTGGACAGCACCACGGACAGCTCCCAGCAGGCTCCCCTCTCTCAGGCTGGGGTCCTGCAGTCGTCTTTCCTTGCCCCTGCGGAACTACAGAGGCAAGCTATGAGGCAAGTGGACACACAGTCATCAAGTGATCGATTCTCAACCTCGCTTTATGATGACTTCTGTCTAAGGCATTTTATTTAATGAATAGTATCAGACAGTTACATCAGATGCTGCTGGGTTCTCCTCACTTCTCGGACCTGCAAGGGAATTCTGAGATCTGTCTGTGGTGCTGTGGGGACCAGCATTCCATCAGGCAGCTCTGCTGTTTACTGTCTGAGGACTAAAAAAACAAAAGCAGCGTGTCTGTCGCCTTGCTCACTCCCAGCTGGAAATCTGTCAGGTGACTGTTTTCACCACTTTGCCACATCTACCATTCAACCAGAAAACCACGAACAACAGACTCACTGAATAGAAGCCGTGAATAATTAGGTAAAAACTGACTCTAGTTGAAGGAGGAAATGAAAGTAATAAACTGATATTATGAAGGATGGATCAGTAAACTGGCTTAGAAAACATTTAAGTTACGCAGAAGTAAATTTTAGCTAAAGGAGCATTCCTCCGCCAGGCGGTTTAGAGAAGATGGCCCTGGCTGACAACGCTAATTAAGTCCTGTGCTTCTTATCCGGAAGGGTGTAATTCTGTCAGTCAGGCAGGGCAGCCCTGGTAACAGCTGAGGAAAAGCAGGGCTGGTCTGTCTCGGGATAACTATGGTAGTATTTCTACATGGCAAACCTCCCGCCCCATCTAGACAACCAAACCTCGGAGCGTCTGTCTCTGTGTGGCACGTGTGAATGCTCACAGTGTAACTTGGGGCTGTGAACTTACATCAGCTGGGATTTCTGTTCAGGGCTGGTTCCCTTCTGTGCAGTAGCCAGAACAGGCCGTGTGCTGTTATTGCAGAGGTTTTCCCTTTATTAATCTCTGAGTGCTTGGAATGATTTCTCACTGGGAAAGGCATATGAATATTATAACAAAATAGTCTGCTCCAAATAGGGCTGTGGACCAGATGCCTTTCCTGCCGAGCGACCTCAGGTTCTCCTGAACTGATGGGTCCTCTGCAGGCGGGGAGAGAGCACACAGTGGGGTGAGCACCAGGCCTGGGTCTCCCTGACCCCTGTGTTCTCTGCCTCTGTGGCAACAGGTTCTCTGCCTCACTGTGCATCACAATGAAGTGACAGTACCAGCAGTTCCATAGTGCTAAGCTGAGAAGGATAAAGATGGCAGTGTGTGCCCCAGTCTACAGTCTATAAAGCAATGCCACCTATTTACTCCTACATATATATGTACATACAGATACAGATACACATATGTGTACATATACTGGGGTTGGGGAATGAAGCAAGGTCTCTTTACAGACCCCAGGTTGTCCTGGAATTTGCTATGTAGACTAGACTGGCCTTGAACTCACAGAGATCAGCCTGCCTCAGCCTCTGCCTCCTGAGTGATAGGATTAAAGGGGTCGCGATCCACAGGTTGAGAACCACTGTTCTAGCTGCTACATCATGAACCCTAAGCAACCCTTGAAGTCGTATGATGAGCAGCTGACCTCCCTATCCTCTGCTCCCTCAAACACAGCGCTTCCCTCTCTGCTACTGTGTGAGTGACCGCAGCAGCCACTGAGCCCCACAGTGCTCAGAGCAACAGGTAAGGAAATGTGCGTGGGTAGGATGCTCTGTGTGTCAGGGTCTGTGGGTCCACTTCCCACAGAGAAGAATAGATACGCCCTGCAGTTGCCATGGAGACGGCCACAGGAGATGATCAAGGCATTGAACAGGCACCTAGTCAATCCTTCAGGTCAAGGACCGCTATGTTGCTGTATTGGGCGGCTCAGCACACCGCCCAGAAGGGCAACCCTATCAGCTCGCGGGTAGCTCCAGCTTCTCACATATTTCTAGAGCACACGAAACTTGCACATTCCTTTTATGACATGGGCAACTGACTCCAAGACAACATACCTGGGCTCACACTCTCAGTGAAACCACAAGGGAATCACACTCACAGGCATCGACCTGGAAATCACGAATGCAGACCAGGTATGGTGGCTAGTAAACTTAATCCCAGCACATTGGCAGGAGGATTGGAAAGTCAAGGTCATCCGAGGCCACAAGATGAATTCAGGACCAGCTGACACTATATAAAACCCTGACTCAAAACAATAACACATCTTTTTTTTTATAAGATTTATTTATTATTATGTATACAGTGCTCTGCCTGCATATACATCTGCAGGCCAGAAGAGGGCATCAGATCACATTATAGATGACTGTGAGCCACCATGAGGTTGCTGGGAATTGAACTCAGGACCTCTGGAAAAGCAGGCAGTGGCTCTTAACTGCGGAGCCATCTCTCCAGCCCAACGATAACAAATCTTAACTGCAGTACTAAACATCGTCCAGAAGTCCACTAAGAACATGTTATTGGCTAGGCAGGATTTAATTAGCAGTGCAAGAATAATCTAATATTAGGTTTATCACTATAGTCACCTCTATTTATAGTTCAAGAGAGAAATGAGACATGATCATAGATGCTCATTTCCCATTCCTGATTTTAAGAAGTAGTATCCTTGGGTCTGTAGAGATGGGGCAGCAGCTAAAAGCACTCGCTGCTCTTGAAGGTTCAGTTCCCAGCACCCATATGACAGCTTTGAACTTCTTATTGGATCCAGGAGATCCAGTACCATCTTCTGGCCTCCACTCACATCTGCACACACACACACACACACACACACACACACACACACACACACACACATACACACGACACAGACATACATGTAATTAAAAACAATAAAAATAAATCTTTTAAAGTGAGGTAGAGAACAATTAAGGACGATAGTATAAATCTCTGGTTCCCACATGAATGCACACAGCCATGGGAACATGTACACAAACACATGTATTCACACATGCGCGTGCGTGTGCACACACACACACACACCTGCAAGCCCCACTCTGCCAGCATTCTCTACCCTGTGTACTATCACTATAAAAATAGAACAGATAATGTACCTTTGTATTTATTTACCTATTTACAAAACACAGCTTTTGCCTCAAAAAGAGTAAATAATTTATTCGGAGACTGAGACACGCTTTGCCACAGTTGTGCGGCCAGAACTTCAGGTCCCCGAAGCCCTCAGTCTTGCCTGCCTCTGGTCATTTTCTTCACTGCTATACAGTCAATTCCTGCAGTAGGGTGGTATATAAAAACAATAAATACTTATAAACTGAATGAATGAAATGATTAAGGTGATTAACGAAAGCAAGGTGGCTTGGCAGACACTCGGCAGAGGCCTTGGGGGATGGCTCGGTAGGTAAAGAGCTTCCGCACTAGTGTGAGGAACTGAAATCAGCCCCTTGTAAAATTTCCCAGGCAAGGCTGGTGTGTGCTGAAGGAGCAGAGTTAGGTGGGTCCTGGAGCGGCCTACAGTGAATCAAAGTGGGGCGAGGAGAAAGCCAGCTGAGAGTCCGTGCTATCCCTCCCGGCTGCCTCGCACTCTCCCCCCCACCCCTGGTATTTTGTCACAGCAACAAGAAAAGTAGCTAATACAAAAGGCTTGCTTTGTCTTTTTTTAAATTTGAGGGGGATGTGCCACAGCCCACGTCTGAAGGCCAGTGGACACTTTTTTTTTAAAGACTTATTTACTAATGTATTTTATAAGAATTTTGTCTACAGGTATGTCTACATGCCATCCAATTCCATTATAGACAGCTGTGAGGTGACATGTGATGCTGGGAATTGAACCCCGGGTCCTCTGGAAGAGAAGCCAGTGCCTTTAACTACTGACCTGTCTCTCCAGCCCCACCAGAGGACAATTTTTGAGGGTCAGTTCTTTCCTTCCAGCATGTGCATTCTGGGGAATGAACTTGGGTTGTCAAACACTCTTACCCACTGACCCATCTTGGTCCTTAAATTTTGATTTCTCACAGAGGGTGGCATTGGGGATCGAACCCAGGGCCTTATAAGTGCTGAGCCAAGTACTCCACCACTAAGCTATGTCCCCAACTTGGTTTTTCATTAAGAATCATCTTAAATGCTTTAAATTTTATATCTTAAGTTAATCTACTGAAAAAAATAAGCAAAAATAGTTGGACATGGTGCCCACATATGATCCTAATACTCAGGAGACTAAGGCAGGAAGATTGAGAATTTTAGAAGTTGCCTTGACTACGAAGTAAGACCCCTAATTCAAAAAAACCAAACAAAAGGAACAATAACAGGTATTCTGGAGATGGCTTAGTCAGTGAAGTTCTTGTAACAAAAGCCAGATGACTCCTCCAAAACCCACATAAAAAGGCAGATGTGGCCACATGGGTATGCGACTCCAGCACTGGGAGGTAAAACAGGCTAATCCCTGGAGCTTGCTGGCCAGCCAGTCTGGCCAGATCTGCAAGCCCAGCATTCAAGGAGAGACCTTGCCTCAAAATTAAAGTGGATGGTATCTGAGGAAGATTCCCAGCATCAACCTTAGGCCTACACACACACACACACACACACATACACACACACACACACACACACACACACACACACACACCAAAATTAAAAAAGGACCAAGACATTTTTAGCAACTACAGTTAGTACATGCCAGAATTTAATACAACTTAATTACTAGAGAATTGCTCACCTCAGGAGAGAGCCAGAACACAGAAACAGGACATACACAAATACTTAGGAGAACACGGTATTTTGGCTTGTTTGTAATGCCCAGGAAGACTGAAAAATATCCAAATATCCACAGTGCCTCTGGAGCAGTGGAAACTGTGCTCCTTTCCGGTTTCACAGTCTTCTGCCACATGTTTCTAAACAAATTAAATTAAGGCTTTCTAAATGCCAGGCACCAGGCTAAACTCCCCTCCTATCTCACAAGTCCACTAGCAGGGCTATTGTTGTTGTTGTTGTTGTTGTTGTTACAGGCCAAGATGCTGCAGCAGGGACAGGCTGTCCACAAGCACTGTTAGCCATAGCTGGACTGTAAAGCCAGCACCCCACTCCTGCCGGGTGTGGAGCATCCCAAGTGCTCACTCTCCAAGCTGTTGGCAAATGGTGCTCATAGCCAAGCACGGGGCAAGGGCTGGCCGGACAGGGTGTGCACGCTGGTCTAGCTGCCAGCAGCTCTCCAGTGAGGTGAGTTCAGCTTGGGGCTCAGTGGAAACTATAAGCTAAGTAGGCAAAGAGGGAGGAGAGGTGATTGGAGCAGGATTCAAAGCCATTGCAGGGAAGCCTGGGCTAAGGGAGGACAGGGAAAGCCCAGCAGCCCAGCCTAGTGAGGAGCTGTAGCTGGAGGGGCTGACCTCACGGGAACTCTGGCTGGTGGCTGGTGTTTACCGTCCAAGGATAACCCTCTGAACAGTCTGGCAAGGGGTGGGGGCACTGAGGTGGAGGCTCTCTGCTGCGGCATGTGCATGCTAGCGCCTGGGCGTGGCCCCAATAGTGGGCTGCATGAACAAGATCCTCCTCCCCAGAGTGCACCTGGTCAGCAGTGGATCCAAGGGTGGCCCTTGGTCCTCTGAGCAGGATGAATAGGCCTCTGTGTCCTCAATAGGCCTTTTATCATCTTGTGCCTGGGTGCTGAGAGCCCTCCTTCCCTGGGGCACAAAGCACAAAGAAGCTGTCCTAGGAAGCCAAGCTACCCAGATGAGGCCCTGGATGAAGAACCGGCCAGGCGGGTCCCATGTGAGCCATCCCCAAGGGAATGGGGTGTGGATGACCCGGATGGCCAAATCAGGCTAAGCTGGTCCAGTATCTTCTTCAGGAAGTCCAGGCTCCCTCAACACATGAGCCACACTCTCTAGACAGCACCCACAAATCTGTCCTTCACTCCCCAAATGCAGTAGCCAGCCTTGACCCAGCTCCCTGACCAAATACCTCCACAGAGGCCACACCTACCTCAGCAGTAGTGTTTGTTCCTTGTGACGGTAGCTCTGTCCTCAGCTCCTGGGGTGCATCTGCACACTCCCCCAACTCCAGGCTGCCTTTGATAGGTTGCACCTTTCTGGATGCTACGTGCTATCTGCACCCTGGGGTCAGATCTCTGCGGAGTGCCCACTCTGATCTGATCTTCACTCACATGACAGGAAACTAAGGCTCATGACCTGAGTCACCAGTCAGACGTGCCACTGTTGCTCTGTGGCAGGATCAGACCACTGCCCTTACACATCTGCCCGCAAGGCCACACCTTCGACCCTTTGCTCCAGCCTTGTCATGGTGATTTCTCACATCCTATCTGTGAAGGTCCTTGTACTTTGTTGGATACAGGTCACTGAAGGCAGCCATCAAATATGATGTTAAACACATATGGTGCATACCCAGAGACTCCATAGCAAATTTAAACACACACCCCAAAACCACCATCAGCAAGAACACAAGGAAAATATTCAGAACCACTTCACAGCTAGGAAACCAGGTGCTGACGTCCAGGCTGCCTGCAAGGTCACGATAGATGCTGGGACTCTGCAGCCTGCCCTAGCCAGGGAGTGTGTGGGCTTCCTCCGGAGCGGCCAGTTCCCACAAAGCTGTCTTTATGCTCCCTCTGCAGTTCCAGTGCCACAAAATCACCCACATGACCAGCACGGCACGGCACCTGCCACATTACCACCCAAAGCCTGCCTCCAGACCACTGATGTTCCCTGGCACATCTCACAAACTGAGAGGTCCCCAGATGCGAAACCCGCCCCCCACACATACACACACAACCGGGTTCACCACTATGCTGAGTTTTGTTTCATGCAGAAAACTAGCTCCACAACACTTCACAGGGTGCCCTGGCCCGATGGGAGTGGTGAGCTAGCAACCCCAGCACCTCCACCACCCTAGGCTGGAGGTTATTTATCCATGGACCAATCACTATTCCCTCCTCTGGCCCTACAGGGCAGGAGGTGAGTCACAGAACCTCAGAAACCCAGAGACTACCCTCTCCAGCCAGAACAGCCAACCCCTGACCAGTGCAGAGGCCAGGAGCCAGGCTGGCAACTAGGGCCTCAGTGTTTATGTATTTCTTCACCCTACTCTCTGTGCAAGGCTCTGGCCAGAATCCTGGCACCCTAGCTCCATCCATGTAGCTGCATCTTGTCTACACTGTGGCCAGCACCAGCATGCTGCAGGTTCTGCAGGCCCAAGTGCACCTAACTTCTCCAGCGTGCTCAGATAAAGAACCGTCACACAAAACAGGGCTCTGCACCCTCAGACCTGGGCAGACCCAAGTGCAATCCAGCGCTGAGTCTTTCACTAACTTCACTCCCTTTGAGAGGAAAACAACCCCAAACACACCTTTCCCACCACCAGGTGGTCCTTGCCGGCTCTCTCCACACCAAGCAACTTCCGCCTCCTGCAACGGCCCCACTCCATCACCACTTGTCTTTCGGATCCCTGCTCTGCTCTCACTTCTGCAGCTGCCTGCCCTCTGAAAACCAGGGGCTGGGTGCTTCCCCGTGTGTCAATCCAGGAGAGGGCCACCCAAGAAAAGGACAGGGCATCAAAGGCCCCTCTAATACAGATGGATCAAAGTGTGAGGATGGGCAGGCCATGGCTCCAAATCCAGGAAAGTTAGGTGCCTGCCTAATGCTGCTACGAGAGCCTGAGCAACTGTCTCAACCCCTTTTAGTCACACTTGTTCCAGGGGCCAACAAGCTTGACACTCCCCCACAGTACAGGTCAAGGAGAGCTCTGTACTGCTCAGAGCTCCCCAGGGAGCTCATAGAACTCTCCCGGGTGCACAGGCTCCCCTGACACAGCCCTTGGACGAGGGTGACCTCAGCTGAGCACAGCTGAAGCACCAGCTGAGGCTGACTCATCCCACCAGGTTCCCTGCGGGGAGAGGACTCCCAGGAGGACTGGGGCGGAGAGGTGGTAGGAGTGTGTGTGTGGGGGGGGGGGTGCAGAATACTCTAGGATCCCAGCCCCACCTCCCTGGTTGGCGTGATGGGGATCTCCTGACTCAGCAGCCCAGGCAAGCGAACCCTGGCTCTGCCTGAGGTTCCAAATGCGGAGCCCCAGCTCTCACAGAATAGTAAGACTTAGTTCCCGGGTGCACAGGGTAGAAATGTGCCTCTCATTTGTCCTCAAGCACACACGCGGCACTACTGACGCCCGACCCCCACCCCCACCCCCCCAGCCTGAGCAGTAGCCCTGCTGGACAATAGAGCTTTCCACAGGCAGTTAGGGTTTTTAACAGTCCTTAAGAGCCCAACAGGCGGGCAGGCCGCGGCTGCGGTGGTGGTGGAGGCGGCACAGGCCTTAATCCCAGAACCCAGGAGACAGAGGCAGGTGGTCTCTGAGTTTGATCTACACAGTGAAATCTTGTCTCAAAAAAAAACACAAAAAGGGGGGGGGGGAGCACATGTGCATAACAGGTTTCAAACAGAAATCCCAAAACTCCACCTGGCTCTTCATGCCCGAAAACCACAAGTTGAGGGGGAAGGAACTAACTGCAGTCCCCACAGAGCATCTCTGAGATGCCAAAGGTCTAGTCTCTCTCCGAAGGTAGCAGCAGCAGCCTAGCTCTCCCTGAGCCAAAGAAACCTCTTTTCCCACTGTGGCTGCTGAGAGAGACGCCCCACTCAAAGGCCAGCTCCCCAAGACCTCACACTCCCTCTCCACTCAGGAGGCCACTTCACCAGCTCAACACCCAATGCATCCCCTCACTCTGAGTTCCTGTGGGGGTGAGATGGGGTACCTCCCACTGAGCTGGCACAGTGGAGCTGACATGGCACTGAAAGGGGCACAGGTGAGTGTGGGGAGGAGCCTGGTGGCAGGATTCTTGCCCTCAAGAATGGAAGCAGGAGGCTGGAGAGATGGCTCAGTGGTTAAGAGCACTGTCTGCTCTTCCAGAGGACCCAGGTTCAATTCCCAGCACCCACGGGACACCTCACAACTGTCTGTAATTCCAGTTCCAATGGATCTGACACCCTCACACCAATGCACATAAAATAAAATAAATTAATTTAAAAAAAAAAAGGAATGGAAGCAGGGAGTCGGGGCCATCCCTAAAGTGTCAGGAAAAGGCTGACAGGGTCAGGAGGATAATTCCTGGAAGGAGAACAGAATGAAGGAGTCCCAGGAACCCCTCTGAGTTACGAAAAGGAGCGAGGATTACTAAGAGTCTTGGGCCTTCTGCTCTGTAGGCATCAAGAAGACCTTAAAAGTGAGACCAACTGAGCTGACAGGTGGCTGCTATGGGCCAGGCAAACAGATGGAGGCAATGGCGCTGCAGCACCACTAGCATCGCTGAGTGAACGTGGGGGAAGGCAGGCCACCTCCAGGCTTGTGGCCTGGAACACACAGAGGGCGTTGTGAGAACTCTCCCTAGGGGAAAGGAACCAACGCTCTATGCCTTCCTTATCAGGCCCCAGGACGCACCCAGGGACGCCTCCACCAAAGTCCAGCATGGGGAACCAATGAGTCTTAGGGCTACTTACAAAGAAAGCACAGGTAACCCCAAAGTAACCGCACTACCAAAAGTCTCTCCATGGCTGTACAGATCGAATACCCCTCAGTTAGCTTCCCATACGCATACTCCAGGGAAGGAGCGATAAACATGTGTTTTTGTTTAGATCACAAGTGGGAGATGAGAAAAAGACTTGTGAGAGAGCAGTGATGTTTATCCCCTTAGAAGTCGAACCACCGTGTGGGGGAGATTGGTTGTTAACCAGCTGAAAAACATCCTTGAACAAATTCTGAGAGGAAGTATAAATGTGAGCCAAAAACAAGAGGTGGGGCCTTTGGAGACTTGGGATAGTTTTGGCTGTTAATTGCTCCACTTGAAGATGCTCCTAGAGAAAACCGCTCAAGGGAAGGCTTTGGGGCTCCAGCTCTGGCTGAGGTTCCAGGTTCTGGTTGCTCCAGGTTCCAGCAGAAAAAATCCTGCTGATTACACCAGGAGAATCGTTCCTCGGAACTGATATCCTTACGGTTTCATTATTGTATTCTTTAATCTCCTTTTCCTATTGTCTAGGTTAGTCGGGTTATAAGTGGGGTACTCTCGGTTAATAAGTTCATAATAAAATATATTTGCTAAGAAAATTGAGCCTACACTCCAGCACTTCCCAAGACCAGGGGGATATTTCACTAATATCAATTCATATTTTTATCCAACTACCTTCCTCTAAGACTATTATGTGCTTTCTTTGTTCGTTTGAGACCAGGTCTCACTCTGTAGCCCAGGTTGGCCTCACACTGGCAGCAATCCTTCTCAGCTGCTGAGATTATAGGTGTGAGCCACCACACCGTACAACTACCAAACTTAATCATGAAAGCTGAAGCAGACAGCTTGAGGCCTTCAACTTGAGGGAGACTCTGAGCCACATGAAACATCCACTCAATAAGCCTGTATGTTTTTCTTGAGTTCATCTGCTACAATACTGGGATCTGAAGCAATGATCCTAAGATGGGAGAAGATTGTTCATTGCCTAAATCAGCAGTGAGCCCTGGATGTCTGGGGATGTCAGGGCAGGTCCCACAACGGCATGGACCAGACACAGGGCAATAGAAAGAAATGACAGGCTTTGTGAGAGGCCGCCCTCTGTATTCCTGCTCAGGCACCTCCCTCTCCAGCGAGCTCTGTGTTTTTGTAGGCAGGGCAGATCACAGTTCAGCTCTGCATCCTTGGCTTAGCAGCCATGAGCTATGCAAGTCAGACACAGCAACAGCCTGTGCACTGGAGGGCAGGGTTACGGCTCAGCAGGTATAGTGTTTGCCTAGAATGCGCAAAGCCTTGGGTTTCACCTTGGCAACACACAGAAGCCAGCGTGGTAGTCATCAAAAGTTCAAAGTCATCCTCAGCTGCACGGAGAGTTTGAGAAGAGCCTGGGTCACACTAAGAGCCTGTCTAAAAAAACCAAATTAACAAAAATACCTTGGCTGGTCAGGCAGGACCTGCAGAAGGTAAGACTCTCACAGGTACAAAGATCTCTTGTGGCTGCTGTTGTAAAGGTACCTATGAGGCAATGCTCTAGAAAGATCAAGAAGATGCAAGCCTAACCCCCAAACCGCCTCAATCACAATTTCTGTGCTATCAGCTATAGGAACAGCACCTCCACAGTGAGGACAGATGTATGCAGGTGAGAGCCCCTGGCAAAGGTTAGGCTTTTTCTACCGTCTATAGGTAACCCCAGCTGTTGAGAGAAGACAGCTTTGGGTTCTCCTTTCATCCCAGGTGTGGAAAGTATTGTCTACATTCAGAGCCCACCCAAACACTCGGGGTTCCGTAGACAGTAACCTCCATCCAGCAAAGACAAATATCTACTCTCCCTTTCACCTCCAGCCACTTGGCAAGCAGACACTAGTCATTTGTAACAGCATTAAATAGCATTTTTTAAAAAATATTTTATTTAATTTTAATATATTTCCGTTGGTGTGGGAGTCTCAGATGTTGGAATTATAGACAGTTGTGAGCTGCCATGTGGGTGCCGGGAATTGAACCCGGGTCCTTTGGAAGAGCAGGCAGTGCTCTTAACAACTGGGCCATCTCTTCAGTCCCTGCCTTCCCTTAAATAGCATTTTAAAGCCTCAAGGCCCTGTGTGCTGGCTCACACCTGTAATCCCAGTCCTTGGGGTGGGGGTGGGGGTTGGGGGGGAGCGGGGGGGGGGGAGAAGAAGTAGGAGGATCCTCGGGATTAAGGGCAGCCTGCTCTACATGTACACCACAACCCTTTCTCAGATAAATAAATAAACCCTAAAGGCCAGCTGGGGCTGTCTTACCTCTTTCCAGATAAGAGGCTTTGGAGCTGGGGAGATGGCTCAGTCAGGAAAGTGCTAGCTAGCTGCATAAGCATGAAGATTTGGCTTTCAGGAGGGCAGTGGTGGCACATGCCTTTAATCCCAGCACTCAGGAAGCAGAGGCAGGCAGATATCTGTGAGTTTGAGGCCAGCCTGGTCTACAAAGTGAATTCCACAGCAGCCTGAGCTACACAGTAAACCCCTGTCTCAAAAATAGTTACATAGACAGACAGACAGACAGACAGATAATCAGTGTTTCATCCCAAGCACCCATGTGAAAGCTCAACATAGTGACATCACCTGTGACGAAGATCTCTTAAGCTCACTGGCCAGCCAATCCAGCCAAAGAGGTGAGCACCAGATTTGGTAAAAGAACCTGTCTCGGGCTGGAGAGATGGCTCAGAGGTTAAGAGCACTGCCTGTCCCTCCAAAGGTCCTGAGTTCAATTCCCAGAAACCACATGGTGGCTCACAACCATCTATAATGAGATCTGGTGCCTTCTTCTGGTGTGCAGGTGTACATGAAAAAAGAGCACTATATACATAAATAATAATAATAATAATAATAATAATAATAATAAGAAGAAGAAGAAGAAGAAGAAGAAGAAGAAGAAGAAGAAGAAGAAGAAGAAGCTGTCTCAAAAAAATAAGATCGAGAGTGACCGAGTAAGACACCTCCAGTGGATCTCTGGCCTTCATAGCATTCTTACACATGCACTGCATGTGCACAATCACACACATGTCTGCATAAGAGGACTACAGAGGAAGAGAACCCCCAGTGTGAGCTGATAGGTCTCTTCTCTAAGCCTGGACTACATACACTAGGGGTCCTCACAGGTTAGACAACTCCAAACCTACCAGCCTAAACAAGCCTCCCCCACCCCCAACTCCAATGGCTGCCTATCCCGGGACAGTTGGTAAACACCACCCAGATGACATGTTCCTGTCCACCCAGCCTTGGACATTCCTGAAGCTCCTCCCATGTCTATATACTGTGGTCCCACTTTTGCCTGTGTTTAAACAAAAGAAGCTCCACCTACCTAACCACCAATGCGCCTCGGTCTCCTCACCTGCCCAATGGGGCTCCAGAAAGGAGTGGTTAGGGCCAGGCATTTCTGATTTTGCCAGCTCTCAAGGTCATGTCTGTGTGAGTCGAGTCAGTCAGGATCCTCTCCGGGCCTCTTGTACCTCCCTGCCCCCCACATCCCCTGCTGGTGACCAAGCTAGGCTGGCTGATCTTCCTGCTGCAGCCTACATCTTCCGACCATTCTGAGTGCCTGGCTCAAGCTAGAAGCCTGCAATATTCCCTGAGGGTGGCATCCCTCACGAGCCCCACCTAGACACTACCTACCTAACCCACCCAACCCTGGTGGGACAGGAGGCCCAAGACGATGGCTCTAGACTGCGTGTCCCTCAGAATGGTGACGGCCAGCAAGAGGGAGTGAGCAAAGTGACAGCTGTGGCAAGGGAGGCGTCACCGACATCCTGCCACTCCTGTGCCATCGATGAAATGGGGAAGGGACTGATAGCGGGACAGATCAGTGGTCACTAACCCTAAGTGTTGCCCTGATCACACAGGAAAGATACATCCGGTCAGAACATGGCCGAGGAGTCCTCAACATCATTGTGAAACAGGCCAGCAGCCCACCCTCAGAATCCAAGCTGGTGTGTCTGCCTCACCAGGGGTCCCGGCAGTTGCTCTGCAGGAAGCTTCCAGGGTTACAGCCAGTTTGCCAGGACAAGACAGGCTCTACTTCTCTGGCAGGGTTTGAATGCTGAGTTGAGAACTCTGCCCGCTAGAAAACTACACCCAAACCCAAGATGACAAAAAGACCACTCAATGCTCTGGGCCCCATTTTTTTGTTGTTGTTGTTGTTAGTTCTTCTATAAAATATGGAATCACAGCCGGGCGATGGTGGCGCATGCCTTTGATCCCAGCACTGGGAGGCAGAGGCAGGCGGGTTACTGTGAGTTTGAGGCCAGCCTGGTCTACAAAGCGAGTCCAGGACAGTCAAGGATACACAAAGAAACCCTGTCTCAAAACAAAACAAAACAAAACAAAACGAAACAAAACAAAACAAAGGAAGAAATGAGGCATGGCTTCCAAGGCTGCCGACTTAGCAGCCCCAGGTGAGGTGCAAGAAGTGTAGCCAGGAAAGCAGAAGGGAGGGGCAGCTGCTGCTGGGTATTGGTGCGTCAGCAGTTCCGGAGGGAACCAGGTGGATGTGCAGGTGTGGATGGGGAGCCGGCATGGGCTGTGTGTGCTCAGAGGCCCAGCTCCAAGGCTTCAACGTCCTTAGCTGGGAACAAGGGGGCTCTGGGACCCTAAAGCAGGAGCAAGCCTGAGATCCCAGGCAAAGATCACTCAGGTGAGCAGAGTGACTTGAGAATCACAGACTGACAGGATGCCTGGCTAGGAGCCTCATCTGGTGCCAGCTCCTTCCTCAGCTCCATGCACACACCATCTCTCCATGTGAGAGCGTCCTCGGCTCCTTGCACACACCACCCCTCAGGACAGGACTCTTCCCAGCCTCCTTGCGCCTACCACTGCTTACCTATGGCAGCTCATCACCTTCCAGTCTGCTTTGTGCCAATGGTTTAAAACATTTTTCCTAGCCGGGCGTGGTGGCGCACGCCTTTAATCCCAGCAATCGGGAGGCAGAGGCAGGTGGATCGTTGTGAGTTCGAGGCCAGCCTGGTCTACAAATTGAGTCCAGGACAGTCAAGGATACACAGAGACCCTGTCTTGAAAAACCAAAACAAACAAGCAAACAAAAAACCATTTTTCTGTGGGGTAGTGAGCATCTGTCCTCTAGCTACGGCCCTAGCCTGGCCCTTGGAGGTCGGACTCTAGAGAATGGTCTCTCAGGCTGCTGGGTCAATACAGAAACCTGTTAGTGGAGCCAAGCTAACTTAATAACAGGATGAAACCAATTAGGTAAATTGTGGCAAAGCCACTCAACTGTTGCTGAGTGTTTTAATTTAGAATATTTGGAGGTGGAACAACAGAGGCTGTGTCTAGGGAATGTCAAGTAAAAATATGAATAAGAAATTTTCTATACAGGACCTAAGTGCCTAGAAAAAAACTAGAAGGCCAGGCATCTCTGGGTACAGGAACTAAGGGTTGTATTATTTATACTCCAGTTTTCCAGGTCCCAAAGCTATATATATATATATAAATGTAAAATTAGAGACTGGGTCTCATTAAGCAGCCCAGGCTAGCCTAAAACTTGGTGGGCAGACTGGACTAGCCTCACTCAAAGTGATCTTCCTGTCTCCAAGGTTGTGGGATACGTTGCATTACAGTTGCATACCTCTGCACCCAGCAAGTTTGCTTAATCTTTTTTTTTTTTTAACTTTTATTTATTTGTTTGTTTATATATTAGGATATCCAGACCTGGTTGGTCTGGAACTCACAGAGACATGCTTGCCTCTGCCTCCCAAGTGCTGGGATTAAAGGCATGCTCCACCATGCCCCAGTATATTAGCTTTTTTTTTAATTGGCTAGATTGGTGACTTGGAGTGTGCTTTTTGTTTTGTTTTGTTTTTCAAGACAGGGTTTCTCTGAGTGGCCTTGTGTAGCCTTGGCTGTCCTGTCCTAGACTCGATTTGTAGACCAGGCTGGCCTCATACTCTCAGGAATCCACCTGCCTCTGCCTTCCAGAGTGCTGGGATTAAAGGCGTGTGCCACCACCACCACCCGGCTGGAGTGTACTTTTTAAGATGGGTCCTATGTGGGGCTTGTCTTCAGTGGTCTTGTGGCTTAGCTGATACTCAGGAGCCTGCCCAACTCCGTGAAGGAGACAGGGAACCTCCCAGTCAGAAGCCAGAAAACCAGAGGGTGGGAAATGACTCAGCCTGGCCACAGAGCAAGGCAGTGCAGTAAGTATTCTCACCCATTCCCGGTGATGCCAAGAAGGCAGGCTGTGGCCTGCAGCTGTGACCACAGCCTCTTTATAGCCCAAGGCCCAGAGCCAGCAGGTGCCCCTGAAGGGCACGGGGGGGGGGGGGGGGTTCCAGCTCACAAGAGCCTCGAACTTGTCCCAGCCCAGCAACTAGCAGAAGCCAGAAAGAACCACAGGCCTTAAAAAAGGCCCAGGAACCAAAACCAGTGTTGCTACCACACTTCCTCCCGCCATGCTGGCCCACAACCAGCAAACTGCCGCTGGGTTGAAGGGTCGCTGCCATTCCAAGAAAGGCCTTTCCCAGTGACTGCCTAAGCTTCCGAGTAGGAAGTCAGCACTTCAGAGGCCTTGCCTCAGCCCACTAGCCCACTCCCATTCTTGGAACCACTTTCCCTTTCTTACCAACTCTATTTCTAGATCCTAAAAATAAATTCTGTGGGCAGATGTCCCCCAGATACCCTTCCCCTTGGGCAGCAGCCCAGCCTGGCTCCACCAGAGCTCATGTTGAGCCCATGCGCGCCACGGCTCACTTCTTACCTGCTGCTTTTCTTCGTTATTCCCTGTTCCCAAAGAGCCTGTCTCCTTTTTTATCTTATTTTATTATTTTTTTTTTTTAATTTTACAGTCAGGATATGGACAAGGGGTTTGGCCAAGGCCCCACAGTCCTCCCTTCCAGCCTTACCTTCCACAGAATCCCCAACCCCAACTTAAGCCCAGTTATCCCTGCCTAGAAAAATGCCAGAAGAGCTGGGCGTGGTGGCACACCAGCACTCGGGAGGCAGAGGCAGGCGGATTGCTGTGAGTTCGAAGCCAGCCTGGTCTACAAAGTGAGTCTAGGACAATCAAGGCTACACAGAGAAACCCTGTCTCAGGAGAAAAAAGAAAAGAAAAAAGAAAAAGAAAAGGAAGAAAGAAAAGAAAAAGAAAAAGAAAAAGAAAAACGAAGCATGCCAGAAGGCAAGCCAGGGTACACAAGGTCCATCCCAATTCAAAAGGTGGTCCCAGGGGTCTGGTACACAGTGGAGAACAGGGCTCACCAGAGGCAGTTTCCTTCCCTCCTTCACCTTTCTCGAACCTTCTCCAGGTTTCTTCTCACTGGCCTCAGCTGGAGTTGGCCAGGCTCTCAGCTTTGTGGCCTCAGGAGAGGCCCTCCTCTCTAGAGTGCACCTTCCTGGCTTTGTAAAATGGGGTGATGGCAGAGCCTGCTTCCACAGGAGCCAAGCCACAACGAATGCTACAGGTGCAAGGGCGACTGGGCACCGAACACTGTGTGCAGAGTTCTATAGGGTAGCACCTGCCCAGGCCCAAAGCCACGCCTACAGAGCTCCCAGAAGCCAGTCTTGGAAAGTACCAAATTCTCAGACACTCAACGCAAAACACTGCTCCAGCGTCAGCTCTCACAGCCCCCTCAAAACTATCCAGCACCTGCTCCTCCAGTCAGCCCCTCCCAGCCTCAGGTCTGCCCAGAGGCTAAGACCATTCACAACCCCGTCCCCTCCGCAGCCCAGTGACTCTAGCTCTTGTCTCTGAGACCCTTTCCTAGGCCCAGCTCAGGCAAGCAACCATGAGCGCCAACCTGGCAGAGCTGTTGGCACACCAAGGACAAGCGCGGATGGGCTTCTGCTCCAGTGCATAGCCTGAACTCAGATGGATCCTGCCGCCTTCTACCCGTGTGGTTGAAGACACAATAAACCCATCCAAACCTGGCTTCCAGGCAGTGCCTTGAGACCTACCTCTTAGGCACACTTCAAGGATAAACAGGAGGAATGGGCAAGCATTCCTTGGGGACGGCAGCACTACGTATAAGTTGAGGACCACTCCACCCGCCATTTGCTAGGCAATGAATCCCAATATCCAAGTGTGAAGCCTCCAAAACTACTCAGCCAAGACAGAGACAAAGGCAGACAGTACGATGTGGGCCCCCACTCCTGAGAACTCACACAATGGTTGGAGAAGCACAGTACATACATAAGAAGGGCCCTGCCTGTGCTGCCCAAGAGAAGTCCCACCCCTAGGAGAAACACTGGACTTCCAGATGGCCGCATCAAAGGATGGGCACTCGCCCACCTGACCCACTCCAGTTCAGGGTGACCAGAGCTCCTCGGGAGCTGCAGAGCCATAAGCATTTTCCTATGGAAGCATCAGGAATCTTACATGGGCAGTCACAACCTTGGCTGCTTCCAGCAGCGTTTTTAACTCAACCTAGCAGAGTTACTTGTGCACCTCTCTCCCTTGAGAGGCGGTATCTTGTGATGAAGCAAGGTCCAGCCTCAAGCCCAGGCACACAAGTGCTAAAAAAAAAAAAAAAAAAAAAAAAAGTTTCCACTGTAGAGGCCATCGAAAAGGAGAGTGAGAAATCAGGTTTGTAGCTACAAAGTGCCTCTCATCAAGGGAGCCAAGGGACCGTCCTTTTGCCGGTAGGCCAACCATCTCATAAGCAGACACAGACTCTGACAGGACAGCAGCTTTCCCAGAGGCTCCATGGCCACCCTCAGAACAACCTCATGAGTAAAGCCACACCCTCGGAGGCCACAGCACAGCCCTGAGTGACAAGACAAGCTTTACTTAAATACTTACATTCATTAATAATAGGCTTCCCGTGTCACTCAGCCATAAAGCATGTGCTTAGCGCACATGGGGGCTCTAGGTTCGAGTCCCAACACCAACAAATCTATCCATAGACCCAACAGGTCATCACAACTAGAAAGTGAGGATGACAAGATGGGACGGAGCCACAGGGCCAAAACAGAAACACAAAAGCAAAACGGAACAAAAATGCAATGCTGTCCCGCAGGCAACTGACTGCACGCTGGGTGTAGATACTCCGACGAGGGTCTGAGTTCCTACGTTCTGGGAGCGTGGGCGCCAACCATCAGGATGGATGGATAATTCCACCATCAGCTCCGGCAGGCTCTGGGATCACTTAAGAGATGAGTCCCTGGGAGATTATACATATTGAGTTAATGCATATGAGGAGAAGACCCTGAATATGCACAGCACATCTCATGGAGTGGGTCCTGGACTAATAAGAAGAACAGGAGCTGGGTGCCAGCATTTCTCTCTCTCTCTCTCTCTCTCTATCTATCTCTATCTATCTCTATCTCTCTCTCCTTCTGCTTCCTGGGGCAGCTGCCACATGTCCAGCGGCCTCAAGCACTGGCTGCCACGATGAACTCTATCCTTGTATTGTGAACAAAAACACCCCTCCCCTAAGTTGCTTCTCTTAGGTATTTTTGGTCACAGCACTCAAGTAACTAAGCAAGACCCTAACCGAACTGGGGTGTGGAAAGAACAGGCTCTTCTAAGAGGCAAAGGCTCCATCCCACCTTGGCCATCCATGCCCTTCACGTGCCAGCAGGGAAAGGCTTCATCTGTTCCCTATGTGTTTACTGAGCACATGTTCCGTATGTGTCCCCACACCAGGCACGGGACCCGAGGTGCTGGACAGTGCCCTCGTGGCTCTTGATTGCCAGCTGGAGGGACAGCCACACACAACTCAATACAATGCCACAGTCCTGCCAATCATCTAGGACAGAGGGGACAGGGCTATGTGACTAGGGTGTGGTGGAGGATGGATTCCAGGCAACAGAAGGGAAGTGAGACTCAAAGGAGAACTTGCAGCACGTGGGGGGGGGGGGGAGCCGAGAGTGAGTAAGCGCGGCTTCCCATGCAGAGGAAACAGCGGCACACAGACATCCAGAGCATTTAATCACGGGAGTCTGGGAACTGGATAATGGACACGGATCCTAGTCTGTGAGGAAGGACCAAAGGCGGGGAGAAGTGACGAGGTCACTGTATGAGCTAAGAGGCACAGCAGGACTGACTGGGGAATATGAGGTCACACTAGCCAAGAGGTTAGCCAGCTGTGCCACTTCCTCGTTGTGTGCCCCTGAGCAAGGGCTCGTCATGGGCGACAGAGTCTATTCCTCCTTGGCAAAAGTGATACTGTATCAGAGTTGAACTGACAGAACATGCGTAGAGCACCTGGCACGGAGTAAGCTCCCAGGTAAGGCTAGGTACCGGGATCCCTGCTCTTAGGCAATCTTAGGGACTGACCCTGCAGGCTGTCTAGGGGGTGGAGACTATAGCAGGCGTGATAAGGCCCTGGGGACAACAGAGGACTGTGCAGAGGGGAGTGTGAAGGAACTACCTGAAGCTGTTGAGGTCTCAGAGCTGAGGGGCTTGCTACAGATGGGCCCCAAGACCCTCCCAATATTCAGATGCTCTGTGCCAGCTGATAGCTGGCCCTGAAAGGCAGGGCACACAGTAGGTGCTCACATACAATGTGTACCAAGTCCATTAATGAAGATACTCCAACCCAGTTAGAAACCACTCTCTGGCCCCACCTGCTCAACAAGAGAATTCCACTCAAGGCGAGCTGTGCTAGACCCTGCTGCCTGAGAAGGCCAGGTGCCACACAGGCCTCCTTCAAAAAAGAATTGAAATTCACTTCCTCTCCCCACCAAGCCTCCAGGGCGTGGCCTGCCAAGGGACCCTCAGACCCCGTCAGCACGGGTTACTCTGTGGCCTTAGCGGGGTGCACTTCCACTTTGGAGCACTGACAAGATTCTAGAAGGCTGTCGCTTCCCTCAAAAAAAGAACCCAAGCCTAGCCTGGGAGGAAGGGGTGAGGGGATACCGACCACATTGGAATGAAGTCATTCTTTACATGAGGAAGGGAGGGGTCTTTTTACAGAGAAAATGACAAGCCCGAGACTATAGGGGAGAGGGCTCCTGCCACATGGGTCTCGGCAAATGCATCAGTAATGCATTACCTCACATGCAAGAAGACCCCACCCACACCTCAGTCCCAGACCCCTTTCAAACAATGAGACCCACCCCCACCCCACCCAGCAGATGAATGACTCCTCAGACAAGAATCACACGCGGAGAGGCTGCAGCAAGCCTTGATTCCTGTGCCAAGTAGGTGGGGTCAAGGGGTAGAGGCCCAACAGGTCCCTGGTAGAGCTAATGGACAAGAGGGCCTTTGGAAGCGGAAAGACAAAGGCTACAGCAATCAGGAGACATAGCCCTCTCCATGTGGGCTGGGGATATGGTCAGGACACACTGCCTTTCGCTCTGGACCAAAGGCCTCCCGAAATCTCACGCCCACACTCCTGCAGCAGCAGTGGGGCCCCAGATCTTCCAGAAGGAAGAATAGTTTCAGAACCACGAAGAGGAAGGAGGGGCTGGGACAGGCATCCTGACAGTCAGAAGGAGACCGAGACGCAAAAGACACAAGACTCGGGGTTCTGTGGCACCGAAGAGAGACTGAGACTTGGGGGTCCCTAGAGACAGAGCCCAGGGCCGTGTGGGCGCACAGAGGACAGGGAGCACGGGGGGGTGGGGGGGGAAGACGCGCGGAGGTGGACACGCGCGGACACTCGAGAGCGCGCCCGGTGCCGTCACTCACCCAGGCCGCAGACCTCGCGGCGTAGGCTAAGGCGACCGCGCTCCTCGGCTATGGCGCGCAGCATGTGCTGCAACGAGCGCTCCTCCGCCTCGGCGCCGTCCGCCGGCTCCCGGGAGGCCGCCGGCTGCGCGGACGGCCCAGTCCGGAGCCCCGCGGGCGCGGACGCCGAGGCACAGGCCCGGCCCGGCGGCCGTGCGGAGGCCATGCCGGGCCCCGGCTCATCGCCCGCGCCGCGCCCGCGGGGGGCCCCGGCACGCCCCGCTGCCCGCGCCCCGCCGCCGCCCGCTGCGAGCACCAGTGAAGCCACAATCCGCTTTTGTGCGCGTCGCCGCCGCCGACCTCGGAGCACAGGCGAGCACTGCGATTCTAAGCTCCGCCACCGCCCGCGCCCGCCCGCCACCGCCCAGGCTCCGCCCCCGACACGGGCCCGCCCCTAAACTCGCCCTTTCCCCGCCTCCCGCACGCAAGGTCCCCGCCTTGCATTCTCAAAGCCCCGCCCCGATCTCCGGCTTGGGCGGTGAGTCGCCCCTGGTCCGGCCCTCTCTCTTGGCCCCGCCTAATTTCTTGCGGCCAGCTTCCGCCAACTTCCAACGCCCACCACGGCCTCGCTGCAACCTGTCGCGTGATGTTCTTGCCACACCATTCCGACACCTTCGTCAGCCTCCTGACCCTCCCTGTTGCCCGTGTTCCCCACCCTGAGCCCACCTTCTCCCAACCCCACCCTGTCGTCCCCCGCCACCTCCAATAGAGTCACGCCTCTGAGCCGCCCCCTCAACCGCGCACCGATTTTGCGCTTTGTCACCGCCCTGAGCATTTCCTCCTGCCTCCACACCATCTCTACTTATTTCTTCCTGAGCCTAGGTTCAGCTGAAAACGTGCTTCACAAAACTCATCATGAAGTTAACCACCTCCGAAAGGTGGTCTCCGGGGGACCACGGGTGCAGAGCAGGAAGCCTCGGTTTCCGCTGTACACTGGGGGAGGGGATTGGGGAGTTGCTCCCTGTCTTAGCTCCCGTGCTGATGAGGTGTGCAGAGGCCAGAGGTGGATGAGGTCAGCTTGCACGTGATCCTGATGAAGGCCAAGGGCCAGGCTGAGCATCCATGCCTGTGCTAAGAGAGGAAGGTCTGAGGATCAGCTTGCCAGAGGCTGAGTTCTGACCTCACCCTGTGGTCCTTGCCCAGCACTGGGGTAGATGGCCATGTACTTAATACTGGTACCAGCCAGCTGCGTGTCAGCTCCCATGTCAGCTCCTGCAGTCATCCTACGCATAAGGTTCTGTCGGCTCCGACTCTCAACCGCGTCTAGAATACCTTTTTCACATTCTCCTATTGTTTTCTCCTCTCCTTTGGGTCCCAGTATCCTCAATTCTGTTTCCTCAAACCCACACCTTGCCTGGCTCCCCTGTTCTATTTCTCTTCGCAGCACCCTTACCTCTCCGTATCACGTTGCATAGCTACAGAAGAAGGCTTCAAAACCTCGCCAGGAACCAAATCACCGGGGCCCCTTTACCTTGAACTTCCAGTCACCATGGTGTACGGTGAGGACAGAAACACCTGTTGTTTAAGCTGCCAGTCCGTTGCGTTTTGCCAGTGCAGTTCAAACTGACTAAGGCACTATGTGTTCCCCAGGCCTGTCTTCTGACAGCCGTGTTCCCAGCATCCCATAAACACAGGCTGTGTAATGGAGATTGGAGAAGAGAGGCCTTGGGAGGTGCAAACAGGTGGATTGGAGTGTAAAACACTCCAGAACAGAGAATGGGCAGCTTCGACCCACTGTTCAAGCCTCACCTGGAGATTTGTACCACTGTCCCCTGACGCCTTCCAGTAGGGCCTGAGTCTGACTCATTCGATGGTCCTAGAGGAGTTCTTCTCAACCTTCCTAATTGCTGGGACCATTTAATACACTTCCTCACGTTGTGGTGCCCCCTCCCCCAATCATAAATTTATTTTCGTTACTACTTCATAACTGTAAATATGCTACTGTTATGAATCATAATGTGTTTTCCACCTGTGTTTTCCAAGGTCTCGGGGCGACCCCTGTGAAAGAATCCTTGAAACCCACAATGGGATCATAACCCACAGGTTGAAAACCACTGTCCTAGAGCCAGGTACAGAAGGGACTCTGTAAATAAATATATAAATAAATAAATAAAAGGTGTGCACCAGGGGAATGGCCTTTGTCTTCTCCACCCTTTGCCAGTGATCACATCCCCCCATCTGTTAGTGCCCCCCATCTGTTAGTGAGGACACAGTGTGAAGGTTGGGGTGACCAGCTGTGAGCCTAGAGAGCTGCAGTTTGGCTGGTGAGGGACAAGGGATGAGAATGGCCATGAGGCAGCGTGTCTGAGGACTCAGAAGCTGGCAAGGGTACCTTTCTCTGCTTCCAGGGAAACCACATCACCACCTACACATCCCCACTGGCAGGCTCTCGCCTGAAATCCTTGCTGCTCCCACACCACAATCACCGTCAGGGCTCACCTCTCCTGAGGAGTCTTCTGAGGGGTTTGGCTGAAGCACTGCGTCCTCAGCCACTTCAAACCCCTCTCCCTCGACCCTGCACAGTTGCCTCCGAGGACCAGCATCAAATCAATTCATTCTATTTTCCCTGGCATCCATTCCAAGACAGGTGCCAGAATGTCTTTGTTGAATAAATACACGACATTGCTTGGGTTTTCTTCTTTCTCCTCCGCAATGCTCACTGTCCACACGGGAACTCCTCTGATCTGTGAGCGGGTAGGGTATGCGGGACATTTTCCTGGCTCCAAGGCACTGTGTCTTGGTCTGGGTGCTGATCCCTGAGTGCATCAGAAAGTAAATCAAGTGTGGTCAGTTCATGTCTTTAAGGTGGGAGAGCAAGATGGCTTGACAGTGGATATCTGTAATCCCAGATAGGAGGGTCCCAGCCAGGGAGATGGCTTAGCAGGCTAATGTGGCTGCCACCAAGCCTGGCATCTGGGTTGGATATTCAGGCCACACACGATGGATGGTGGAAGCCCTGACCTCCATGTGTGTGTTGTGAGGTACATGCCCACACACATGAATGTATACAAAATAAAAAGATCGGAGGACTGAGTTCAAGGCCATCCTTTAAAAAAAAAAAAACTATCAGAAAGACGCAGCAATGGTAAACATCTTGTTAGTCCAGTGGGGCTAAGAAAATAAATGTGCCTGGGCGTGGTGACACACACCTGTGATCTGATCTCAGCACTCAGGAGGCAGAGGCAAGCTCAGCCAGCCTGATCTACAAAGCGAATCAAGGATAGCCAAGGCTACAGAAAAAACACTGTCTTGAAGTAAATAAATATTATTTATTTTTATTTTATGTGCATTGATGTTTTGCCTGCATGTCTGTCTGTGTGAAAGTATTGGATCTTGGACTTACAGACAGTTGTGAGCTGCCATGCGGGTGCTGGGAATTGAATCCGGGTCCTCTAGAAGAGCAGTTAGTGCCCTTAACCACTGAGCTGTTCCATTTTTAGCTCTACCTGTTTGGGGATAGTCTTACTCAAAGAGCCAGTCAGGACAAATGCCCACGGGACTCCTTCCCTTGTTTTTGAGTGGTTGGTGGGGGGTGGGGGGGCGCAGGCGAAGTGGGGGGGGGAGTTAGAGACTTGTCAGAGGTGACTCTGGTTCAACCGAGAGCCCCACACCACCCACCTCTCACCCTCCGCCCTCCACTTACTGTCTGTACAATGAGGTGAGAGACTGGATAATCCCATTTGCTCCTGGCCTTATTGTCCTAAGGGTCTGTGATTGGGTCTCCAAGGAAAAGAGGGCAATCCATCAATTCTCAGGGAGGCGGATTATAGCCAGCCTGCCAAGGGTTCTTCTATCCTCCCCTGGAAATCTGCTGGAGGCAAGAGCTTGCTGGGTGCTGGGTGCTGGGTGCTGGGTGCTGGGTGCTGGGTGCTGGGAGTGTGCGCTTACAGCTTCCTGGCCAGACATTCTTGTTACCCGGGGTTCTCTGATTTGCTCAGAACCTGTTCCTTGGCTTTAAACTCCTGATCCTCCTGGTGCTGTGATCACGAGTGCACACCACCACACAGGGCTCCTTAGTTAAGTGCAACCATCCCTGGTCTAAACTGCAAGGGCCCCCTCTCTTCAGTCACCCTGCTGCAAATGAAAACGCATGAAAAGGTCCTGTTGCCTCCCTTCTCCCTTCTGCCCCTTTTCTAACATTATGAAACAAATAAAAAAGTCTCTGTGTATGTGTGTGTGTTGTTTGCATGTATGTGTGTATATGCTCATGTGTGTGCTCTCATGCATATGTATGAATATGTAGTAGTCAGAAGTGGATTTCAGGTGTCTTCTTTTGTTGCTCGCTCTCCACCTTATTTTTTGAGACAGGATCTCTCACTGACCCTAGAGCTCACCAATTAGACTAGACTAGCTGGCCAGGAAGGCCCAGTGGCACCTGCTTAGTGTCACTAGGATTGAAGGCATGTGCCGCTGAGTCCAGCTTTAAAAATATGTGGATTAGCCAGGCATGGTGGCCCACGCCTTTAATCCCAGCACTTGGGAGGCAGAGGCAGGTGGATCACTGTGAGTTCCAGGCCAGCTTGGTCTACAAAAGTGAGTCCAGGACAATCAAGGCTACACAGAGAAACCCTGTCTTGAAAAAGAACAAAACAAAAACAAAAAACAACAACAACAACACAAAAAAAAACACCAAAGTGAGTCTACGACAGCCAAGGCTACATAGAGAAACCCTGTCTCAAAAAAGAAGAAAAAGAAAAATACATGGATGATTATTATTTTATGTGTATGTTTTCCCTACATGTATGTCTGTGCACCACATGGACCTTGTGCACATGAAGGCCAGAAGAAGGTGTTGGAGCCCCTGGAACTGGAGTTACAGTAATGAGCTACTATGTGGGTGCTGGGAATTGAACCTGGGTCCTTTGGAAGAGCAGCCAGTGCCCTTAACCACTGAGCCATCATCTCTCCAGCCCCTAAACCCAGCTTTTCACGTGTGTGCTGGGGAGATGAACTCAGTTCTTCATGCTTGTATGGCAAGCATTCTGCTGGCTGAGCCATCTTCCCAACCTCCAAAGAATACTGCCTTCAGTGTTATCGAGAATTTCCCCATTAGCACTCTGCTTTTCTTTTAATAGCTCCTGCCAAAACAGCCCTGGAGGGGACAGCCTTACAATTAAAATTAGATGCCAGTGCCGTGGTGAGAAGGACGGATTCACAGATTTTGAAAGCAACACATTATAGAATTGAGATCAGAAATATTTAGGATAACATTATTTTTATACTAAGAATTTGAACCCAGGCCCTCAAACATGCTGGCAAGTGCTCTCCCACTGAGCTAAATACATCCTCAGCCATTTTGGATGTTTTTATTTTGAAATGGGCTTGGTAAGTAACCTTAAGCTTGGAATCCTCTTGCCTGCTCTAGGACTTCACAAAGATAAAATGTAATTAATAATAATAATAATAATAATAATAATAATAATAATAATAATAATAATAATAATACCTTCCCTCCAGAAACCCTGTATTATCTTGTTTTGGTTTTTTGAGACAGAATTTTTCTGTGTAGTCTTGGCTGTCCTGGAACTTTAGACCAGGCTGGTCTCGAACTCGAAGACCCACCTGCCTCTACCTCCCAAGTGCTGGGATTAAAGATGTGCACCACCACCACCCCTGGCTAAAGAGACTTCCAAAGGCCAAATCTGATTCCTTCCCTTTCTGCAGGTGGGACCAGATGCCCGGAGCCCCCTGCCCTCTCCCTCCTGTTATTTCAGCATCTGCATCTGCACAGGTGTCATTCTTCCAGCCATGGCATCATTTTTCCAGGGAAATGTTAGGACTCTGTGACCCAGTTCCAGGTCTGGTCTTCCCTGGCCCCTAAGAGCCTGTTGCTGCCCAGAACCCCTATATCCTTCTAAGCTTCCATCCTACTATTTGGGGGGGAGAAATGAACTAGTGAGAGAGGGGCAGGGGGACAAGGGAAGTTAGTTCCTGGGCCTTCCCAGGACTGTGCACTGGGGCCCTGCTGGGCCCCTGAGGAGCTGATACACATTGGGCCCTCCATAAATGCATGTTGGGTCCGTGAAAGGTAAGAGAACTGGGGCAAGGCTGTAGAGGATGTGGGCCCTTGTGCTCACCGATAAGGAAACCAGGAGTGTTAAACACCCAGGCTTGTCTCTTCAACAGAAAGAAAGGATGTATATACCTGTTTCCACCAGGAGGGTGGGAATGGACGTTGCTGATAGCCTGGTGATCTGTGCTATCTGTATGGTTGTTTTTTTGTTTTTTTGTTTTTTGTTTTGTTTTGTTTTGTTTTTTGAGACAGGATTTCCATATGTGTAGCCTTGACTATCCTGGACTCACTTTGTAGACTAGACTGGCCTCAAACTCACAGCGATCTGCCTACCTCTGCCTCCCGAGTGCTGGGATTAAAGGTGTGTGCCAATACGCCCGGCCACACAACCTGTAGGAACCAGGCCCAACTGGGCTGCCTGCCTGTCTTGCTGTTTCATGTCCTGTTTCTAGCAGCTTCCACGTCTGTGTTTATCTTGGTTAGCTAGTCGTGTTTACTGCTCTGAGAACGCGCCCCTCACTTCCTCGAGACTTTTCCTCCTGTGTGCGATTACCTCTTGAGGGATTTCACCTGGGAGGAGGATTCCTGTTTGGCTGCCTATAAGAAGGCTCTTTGGAACTCTGGGGAAGGAGAATAAACCGCTGCCGCGGCTGCTGCTCTCTTAGCACGAAGGACCCTCCGTGTTATTGTGTGTGTGTGTGTGTGTGTGTGTGTGTGTGCGCGCGCGCGCGTGTGTGCATGAGTTAAATCCGCAGCCCCTCACCCTTGACTCGGTACTGCCACAACAACCCATTCTTTTTTTTTTTAATTAAAGATTTATTTATTTATTTATTTATTATGCATACGGTGCTCTGGCTGCATGTACACCTGCAAGCCAGAAGAGGGCACCAGATCTCATTATAGATGGTTGTGAGCCGCCATGTGGTTGCTGGGAATTGAACTCAGGACCTCCAGAGGAGCAGTCGGTGCCCTTAACCTCTGAGCCATCTCTCCAGCCCCAACTCATTCTTATAGAAGATGTCCTACATATACTTTGTAACTTGGTGACAGAGATTTGATGTAGTCATACCTTTAAGCATTAATGAGATAATTGTTACCAGGAAACTTTTTTTTCCCCCAAAACTGTTCTGTCCTTGAATGTGCTTAACACTCCCGGGTTAATCCTCAGCCATGAATGGGGTCAGACTCCAGAAGTTTGAACCAATACCAGCTATCTTGGTTATGGATTTCCTCAGACTGGATTTCCTTCTTGACTCGCTTGAATGGTCACTCTGTTGGCCATGCATTTGCAGAGAAGCCCACACTGGATGAGGCCAGAGCCACCGGCTCAGCATTGTGACAAATCCTGCAGCAGGTTGCTGCTGGCTGCTGCCTCTTAGTAGGGGTCATCACAGGAGAGACAGGCCAGCAGTGACATGTTGTTCTAGCAGGTATGGGAGGCACACTCAGGAGAATTCCCCAAGATCACTGTCCAGGACACCTGTCTCCCTGGGTGCCGTGGACCACAGCTGTACCTGGTACAATAGGAGTTTGAAAAAACATGTTCACCCTTAGAAGCTAAAGTAGGCTTTATTTAGCTAAAGGAGCCTTTAGTCTCCTCAAAGTCCCCTTAGGAGCCACCAGGTCACAGCTAGAGGGGCCAGGGCCAGGACTGTGGGACCACAGTCAGGGCCAGAGAAGCAGACCAAAAAAAAAACAAACAAACAAAAAAAAAAAAACCAAAAAAAATTTAAAAAGGAGGTAGAACAAAAACCAACCTACCAGCAACAACAACAAAACTCAAGGACTTGGGGTTTTTTTTTTTGTTGTTTGTTTGTTTTTGTGTAGCCTTGGCTGTCCTGGATTTACTTTGTAGACCAGGCTGGCCTCGAACTCACAGTGATGCGCCTGCCTCTGCCTCCCGAGTGCTGGGATTAAAGACGTGGCCTCACTATGCCCGACTTGAGTTCAAGTCTTAACTCAGCCCATTATGTTTAGTGACTGCCAGGCCCTTCCCTGCCACAGGCCTCAGTTTCCCCATGAGTCAAGAAGGAAATGCACGTTGTCATAGTGCTTCTTCCTGCTAGATTCTGACAGCCAGGAGGAAGAGCGAAGTGTCACCCCCAGTTCTGCTGACTCCCCAACTAGGAATGTAGCGCAGCCTCTCAGAGCCTCAGCTCCATCTTTTGCCAAATGGGATGGAAATGGCAGCTCACAGGGCTGTGCACAGCTTCCACAGGAGGAAGTCTGGCAGTCCCTGCACACTTAGACTCTGTGCGGGCTCTATATTCTCCTTAAGACCCGGAACTCAGAGAAATAATTGTCTTATTGTGACCTCTATGCTGCTGCCTGCCTCCTCTGGCTGGTCCTTGAGGACTGGATACTGGTGATGCTGAGGGGAGCACCCCTGACCCTGCAACTGCAGACCGGAATTTTGTAAGCTCCTAACTATGCTTAAGAAAAAGAACAAGTGCATACATACAGAATAGCCAGAGGGCCAGGCGCTGAGGCAGGTGTGTAAACAGAGCTCCGTGTTTCCGGAGTCAGGGAAGGAAGACTTTCTGAAGGAGGTGGCCCTCCACAACGTCCAGTTGTGTTGGCGGCCTCAGCATTCCTAAAGAAGATTGCTCTCTGGCCAATCTAGACTTTTCCAAAGCCTGGGAGGACTGGATCCATCTGTCAAACTTGCCCCAGGCTTAGGGAACAGAGATTTTACAAGTTAGACTTTGCCAGTTTTAGTGACTCACCAGCTGTTTCAAGGGCCAGCCAGAGGCTAATTAAACTCAGGCTTTAGAGCCAGGTGTGGGGGTGCGTGCCTTTAATCCCAGCACAGAGGGGTGAGGGGGGGCAGTAAGAAGGAGGCAGAGGTATGGGGGGAGGGGGAGAGGAGGAGAGGGCAGCGGGAGGCAGAGGCAGAGGCAGGCGGATTGCTGTGAGTTCGAGGCCGTCTACAAATCGAGTCCAGGTCCAAGACAGCCAAGCCAAGGCTACACAAAGAGACCCTGTCTCAAAAAGAAAAAAAAAAGAAAAGAAAAAAGAAACTCAGGCTTTTGACCCCAGCCCTCTTCCCCTCCTCCTCTTCCACACAAATGTAGTCAAACCTGAAGAGCCTCTGAGCCTGCGCAAAGGAAAAAGTCCTGTCTTCCCTAGGATCCCGGAGGCTAATCACTGTGAATCTCACTTCTCTACCATCAAAAACCAAGAACATGTGCAGGACCTGTCCTCCAAACCTGCTGCCATCTTCAGGATATCTGCTATGCCTGCTCTCTCTCTCTCTCTCTCTCTCTCTCTCTCTCTCTCTCTCTCTCTCTCTCTCTCTCTCTCTCTCTCTCTCACACACACACACACACACACACACACACACACACAAAATCGTCACAACTGAGTTTGTCAGTTACCCATGTTCCCTCACAGACAGAAGGGGCAGGCCATAGGACCTAAGTGTCCAGCCACCCTTCACAACCACCTGTATCCCCTAATTCTCCCTAATTGCACGGGGCTTCGGGGTGTTGGGGGAGGGGCCAGAGGATATAGTTGGGGACTGAGTTCCACTTATTCAGCTGTGGGAAAGTTACCATCCCTGCTGAGTAAAGCAGCCTTTTGCCATGAAGCACCTCCAATCCTGGCCGCAACACCTCACCTATGCTTTGTGAGTAAGCCCAATAAACTCACTGGTGCCCCAGAGCGAACTTTGGTGGAATCTTGGGGCGGGGTGGGGGGGGGAGGAGGAGGAGGAGGAGGAGGAGGAGGAGGAGGAGGAGGAGGAGGAGGAGGAGGAGGAGGAGGAGGAGATGACGTTGGTTACATCTCCCTCTGGAAAGAAATTTTAGTAATAGGACTGCTTTGATGTCTGAGAGGATCTTAGGCGAGGGAGTGGCCATCCAAAGCTGGGTGCCTGCCTAGCTTCCGTCTCCAGCCCTGCCTCCACACTGCCCCCCTCTGTCCATTTGCAGCAGCAGCAGCCTGCGCCACTTCATAAAGCTCAGGTTAGATCCTCCAGAGTGGAAGACCTTGAGGCCTCTTCTGTGCGGTAAGAGCCTGTGGGGACATCTAACTCTTGGGCTCAATCAGCAGGGCATCCTCTGGGCACGGCCTTCCTCCCAGAGGAGACCTCGGCAGTCTCAGGGCAGGTTGGAGCACCAGCTGAAAATAAGGAAGTGCTGTCCACCTATTGGCCAGTGAGGAGGTCTGTATGGGAGGACAGATGGTGCCTATACCACACAACTCACTCATGGGCTTTTCTTTGGTCCGTTTAGTTTACATAGGACAGTTTTAGGTCACAGCTGTTGTTTTAAGGAATGAGAAAATCAGCCGGGTGCAATGGTGAATGCCTGTAATCCCAGCACTCAGAGAGGCAGAGGCAAGTGGATCTCTGTGAGTTCGAGGCCAGCCTGGTCTACCAATCAGGTCCAGGACAGCCAAGGCTACACAGAGAAACCCTGTCTTGAAAAACTGAGAGAGAGAGAGAGAGAGAGAGAGAGAGAGAGAGAGAGAGAGAGAGAGAATATCCCAAATTGTTCAATTTTATCAATGAAGACTCAGGAGCCAGATGCTGGGGTGAAAAAGTTGCTAGCTCAGAGAGGCAGAGAAAGCACCCAGCTGATCTTCCTACTCAGCTCACATCCTGAAGGAAAAAAAGTCTTTCTTATTCAGCTCAGCTGACAACCCAGGAAGAAAAAGTTGAAAGCTAAAAGCCAAAGAGCTAAAGAGCTCCTTCACCACACTGTCTTAAATACCCTTCTCTCAAAGCCCCGCCTGTTTACTTAATCCCTGTCAGCTGGTTTCTTGCTCCATCTCTTCACCTAGGGATAACTTTATTAAATCCTGTGTACAGAAAGTTCTTTGATTAAAGGTGCTGGGGCTGAGCTACACCATAATCACCTGTTTAAAATAAAAAGAAAGTTCTTGGACTAAAGATGTGTGTTAGGGCTGAACCACGCCAAACAAGAAACAGGTTTTTACAGTTCATAATTTTGGGTTTCACAATGGAATCAAATATCCTGCAACAGTGAACCACAGAGACACATTCTCAGAATTGTGTCAATAGCTGCCGAGAGCACTGGTGTACAAGTGAACCTGCATGGTCCATTGCTCCAGAAACCGAGGGTAAACACATTTATTATTTATTTATTTAATTATTTTGGGGTTTGGTTTTTGGGGTTTGTTATTTTTTTCCCAAGACATTGTTTCCCTGTGCAGCCTTGGCTGTCCTGGAACTCACTGTACAGATCAAGCTGGCCTCAAACTCAGAGATCCGTCAGCCTCTGCTGCCTCAGTGCTGGGACTAAAGGCGTGCGCCACCACTGCTCAGCTTCAAGGTAAACATCTTGAAGTATGAGGTTGCTGTTGTGCTGCTGTTGCATCACAGGGAACTGTTCATCGTCAAATTTTGTTGTTGCTGTTTGGCTTTGGTGGTTTCATTTGTGATACAAGGTCTCATGTAGCCCAGGCCAGACTCCAACTCACTGTGTAGCTATGAGTTACATAAACCTTTGATCTTTATGCCTCTACCTCCCAAGTGTTGGGGATTAGAAAGGCATGCCATTTCCCTAGTCTGTAGCTAATGGAGTGAGTGTGTATGTGTGTGTGTGTGTGTGTGTGTGTGTGTGTGTGTGTGTGTGTGTGTGTGAAAGCTCTGCACTAGGGGAAGCAACAGTGTGCCACCAAACAGCTTGGAGTGACAATGTTCACACGTAGGATGAACTGACTTCCAGGGATAGCATGCCATTTAGTGGTAGAGTCTTAACTAGCATGCACAAAGCCCTGGGTTTAGTCCTCAGCACTTTGTAGACCAGGGATGGTGGTACATGCCAGTCATCCCAGCACCCAGAAGATGGAGGCAGGAATGATGACTCAGCTGTTAGGGTTCTTGTCTTGAAACATAAAGATCAGAGTCTGGATTCCAGCAACCACATGCCAAACTGCCTCAGAGGATAGGCAGAGATAAATATATGTAGAGGACATCAGACAGCATCTTCTGTCCTTAATGGAAGCGCGCGCACACACACACACACACACACACACACACACACACACACACACATATATATATACATACACAATCAAACATATGCATTAAATAAACAGAAAACAGAGAATCTAGACTATGAAAAGAACTCTTGACAGGGGCTGGAGAGATGGCTCAGCAATTAAGAACCCTGGTTGTTGTTCTTCCAGAGGACCCAGGTTCAAATCCCAGCACCCACATTGCAATTCACAATGGTCTGTAACTCCTGCTTCAGGAGATCCAACAGCCTCACACAGACACACATGCAAGAAAAACACCAATTCACATTAAAACACACACACACACACACACACACACACACACACACACACACACACACACAAACCCTCTTAGACAGAAAGCAGCAAGAGGAACCATCATTGAACTGGGGCACAGCTCAGTGGTCGAGTACACGCCCTGTATGACACTCTCAGCTCCATCCTGAGCATCAGGACAAGTCTTTTAACGGCAGATTAGAATAAACTGGGCCCCACGAAGATGAAGAAATTCTAAGTACCCGAGAGGAAGTTCAGCATCCTTTAGTAGGGAGTGAGCTGTGTTCCTGTCACAGCACTACAACCACCTCACAGTGTCCAGAAGTCAGACTGAGCCCGACAAGTGTGGGTGGCTGTGTCGTGAGACTTCTGGGACTGTGACAAAAGACCAGGAAAACAGCTTTAACGGAGGAGAGGCCTGTTTTGGGCCTATGGTTTCTGACATTCCACTCCACCACTCACTGTTCCGGTGCTTTGGGACTAAGGCAGAAAGTCAGGTGGTGGGCGTGTGTGGCAGAGGCTGCTCTCCTCACAGCAGCCAGACCTCAAATAGAAGGGGCTGAGGACAAAAATGTCCCTGAGGGAACACCCATAAGGACCTGCATCCCTCAGCTAGGTCCCACCTCCTAAGGTTGCATTACCTCACAACAGCCTATTGAATATGACGCCATCAATGGAGCCACCCATGGGAGAGATCAGAGCCCTTATGATCCAGTCACCTCCACAAAGACAATTTGTGAACACTGATACACTGGGACTCAAGCCTTCAAAACAGATCCCAACTATCGCAGGGGAGCACGGGCTGAACCTAACTGTAGCGGGGGAGCACGGGGCCTAACTGGGATTCTCACCCATGATGTGTAGGATGTAAGTACTCCCACCTGGAAAAAAAAAAAAACAACTCAGGGTTTTTTGTTTTGTGCTTTTGAGACAGGTAGCCCTCTATATAACCCTGGCTGTCCTGGAACACTCTATGTAGACCAGCCTGGCCTTGAGCTCACAGAAATCTGCCTACCTGCCTCTGCTAGGATCATAGGTATTCGTCGCAGGACATGGTGGCAAACCCTATAGCTAACATTCAGGGAGGCAGAGGCAGGTAGGAGGGTCTCTGTGAGTTCAAGGCCAGTCTGGTCCTACAAAGTGAGTCCCAGCCAAGACTACACAGAAAAACCCTGTCTCAAAAAACTGAAAAACAAACAAATAAACAAAAACATCACCCTCCCCCCCAAAAAAACTAAGCATAAGCAAATTGTACACGAGGTGCACACCACCTTCTTCTTCTTTTTCTTCTTCTTCTTTTCTTGAGACAGGTTTTCTTTGTGTAGTCTTGGCTGACCTGGACTTACTTTGCAGACCAGACTGGCTTCACCGGCCTCTGCCTCTCACTGCCCCCAGCTTAGGTGCACACCTTTAATCCCAGAACTCTGGAGACAGAGGCAGGTGGATCTCTGAGCTCAAGGCCAGCCTGGTCTATAGAGTGAGTTCCAGGACAGCCAGAACTACAAAGAGAAACCCTATCTCCGGAAACCAAAAAATAAAAATGAAATAAATAAAACTCAGCAAATTGTATAGTTAATGTCAACTCTACTTCAAAATGTGTTCCGTGTGGAAATGTAAATTAATTGCCACCCTTGAGACTGGCAAGGTGGCTCAGTGGCTAGAGGCACTTGCTACCCAGACTGATAAACCTGAGCCCAGTCCCATGTTAAAAGGACAGAACCAACTCTATCCATTGTTTTTAGCTCTCCACATGTGTGAAATGGTGTATGTGCATATCTGTGTGCATGGCGTGGAACCCAGAAGGGGACAGCAGGTCTATTATCCGCCACTGATTCCCTTGAGACAGGGTCTCTCTCTTGCTCTGACCCTGGAGCCAGGCTGGCAGCCGGCAAAACTCAGCAATTCTCTTGTCTCTTCAGTTCTGAGGTTTCAGATTTGAGTGGTCACGCGTGGCTCTTTAAGTGGGTCCCGGGGATTTGGATTCAGAATGTCATGCTTCGACAGGAAGGGTTTCTACCCACTGAGACGTCTCTGGGACTTCATGTGTTTTCAAGATAGGGTTTCTAAGTGTAACAGCCTTAGCCATCCTAGAATTGATTCTGTAGACCAGGCTGGCCTTGAACTCACAGAGATTTGCCTGGCTCTGCCTCCCAAGTGCTGTGATTAAAGGCATGTGCTACCATGCCTGACCCTGGACTTCATTTTGTTTGTTTGTTTTGTTTTGTTTTTTGAGACAGGGTTTCTTTATGTAACCTTGGCTGTCCTGGACTCACTTTGGATTCCCTTTGTAGACCAGGCTGGCCTCGAACTCACAGCAATCCGCCTGCCTCTGCCTCCCGAGTGCTGGGATAAAAGGTGTGCACCACCATGGCTGGCTCGAACTTCACTTTTAAAAGGTTTATATGTATAGTTTTTAATTTAAAAAAAAAATTTAATTATTATGGATACAGTGTTCTGCCTGCATGTACACCTGCACGCCAGAAGAGGGCACCAGATCTCATTATAGATGGTTGTGAGCTACTATGTGGTTGTTGCTCTTAACCACTGACCCAGCTCTCCAGCCCTAGGACTTCAGTTTTTTTCTTAAAACTATACTCTTAATTCTGCCTGTGGAGGAAAGGCTGGCTTGCAGCAGTGTTGAGGCCAGTGGCTGAGGAGAGAGTCCAGGCTCAGCTCTTCTGGACCCACGTTACTGATTACATGATTCTCGACTCCACAATGGTGACCCAGTTACAGAGGCAGCAGATGTGACGGAAGCGGGCAGAGGGTTTGTGCTGGGGATTCAAAACATGCGTTGTTAGGCACTTTACCCAGGAGTCATTTCTCCAGCCCCAAATGGAAATTACTCCAATGTTGAGTTACTATAAGGACAACGTGTCAAAATTATATGTTAAGGGGTTTGTTAGATGGCTTTGCTGGGATGACAGTCACCAAGCAAACCTGGTGACTGACCTGAGTTCAATCCTGGAACCCACATGATGGTGGAAGGAGCGAACAGATCCTACAAGGTTCTCTTCTGACCTCCACATGGCATGATGTGGACATGTACGCACGCACGCACGCACACCTTTTTGTTTTTGTGTTTTCTTTTTTTTTTTTTTTTAATTTTTGACACAGAGTTTCTCTGTGTACCCTTGGCTGTCCTGGACTAACTTTGTAGGCCAGGCTGGCCTTGAACTCACAGAGATCCACCTGCCTCAGCCACCCCAAGTGCTAGGATTAAAGGTGTGTGCCATCATGCTTTGTGTATTCAAGACAAGGTTTCTCTGTGTAGCCTTGGCTGTCCTGGACTCACTTTGTAGACCAAGCTGGCCTCGAACTCAGAGATCCACCTGCCTCTGCCTCCCTAAGTGCTGGGATCACAAGCGTACGCCACCATGTCCGGCTCACACAAAACTTTATTTTTTAATTATATATTAAATTGACGTCTTGGCACAAGTCTTTAGTCCTCTTGAGTGGAGGCAAGGTCCTTGTAAGGTCATTCTTGACTACAAGGCCAGTCTTGGCTACATAAGACCCTGTCTTAAAAACTTGTAAACACCTATGCATGATGGCCAGCTTTCCGTTGGAAAAGGTAGGAGAGGATCTCTGAGTTTTGAGATCAGCTGGTCAACATAGCTAGATGAAGGACAGCCAGGGCTATATAATATAGATCCTGTCTCAAGAAAAAGAAAAGGAGGGAGAGAGAGAGAGAGAGAGAGAGAGAGAGAGAGAGAGAGAGAGAAAGAAGAGGAGAGGAGAGAAGAGAGAAAGAAGAGAGGAGAAAGAGAGAAGAGGAGAAAAAAGAAAGAGAAAGAAAGAAAAGAAAAGCAAGCATAGGAGTGTAAATTATCAGCTTGGCAGACTCTAGACTCACCCAGGAAATGAGCCTTTCGGCACGCTTGTGGGCATCGTCTTGTGTTAACTGGCGTGGAAAGCCCATTTTAATTGTGGGTTGCAGTATTCTCTGGACAGGGGATCCTGAGCAATACAAAATGGAGCCCGGGAGCTGAGCTCTAGCATTCACGTGTTCAGCTGCCTTGACTTCCCAACCGTGACCGACTTCAACTGTAAACCCAAATAAATACTTCCTTCCTTAAGTTGCTATGTCAGGGCATTTTGGCGCAGCAACAAGAAAGAAACTTAAGACAATGGTAAACTGCTTCTCTTTGTCGCAAAACTCTTTCTTTTTCTGGTTCTGATAAAACGTGGGCAGACCACCCCATGCACACAAGACCCCCTCCGTCCGCTGCGCTCAAGAGCGCCGCTAGGGGGCGCTTGACACCAGCTCTGGGTACGGGGGAATCTGGGACAGGCTGGGCAGGGATTTCCCGCTCAAGCCTTGCAGTTCCCAGTAAGCTTTCCCGCACCCTGTACCCTTCCCTCCTCACCCTATCTTAGCACAAGCAGTTCCCTCTGCCAGGAACACTGACTTTCCTTGAGGAATTCCGCCTCCAGGGAGTCTTCCTGGCCTGGGGCTGGGCCTTGCTACTGCACCCTTGGGCACATTGTCACTCATTGCTATCTTCTCGGGGACAATGAACAGTGATTCACAGGCTAGAAATAATGCTGCATCGTTCACTATCCGGGACTTATTCCCCCCTCCAGCGGCGCGGGGGGGGGGGGTACCTCTGAGGGCCAGAGCCTTTTACAGCACTCTGATCACTCGTGCATTACCGTTAGTCATGTTCCCATAGGCTTGACTCGTCCTCCTGAGCCTGGAAACAGAGCCTGCTCTGAAAATGACCTTGGTGTGGGCCTTGGCCTTGCTTAGATTATCTCCAGATGGTCCTTGCTCCTACTGAGGCTCTACCTGCTGAGATGAAAGGTTCCCTCCAGAAACAGGCCCTCTAGGCTTGAAAGTAGACGCCTAAGACACACATGCTGGAAGATCTTCTGTCAACCCTGGAACAGTTGTCTCTCATGCTGGGTTTGAGTGTACTAATATACTCAGCCCCAGGTCTGTGCTGGCCTGTGGCCCACACAGTGAGGAGACTGCCTCGATTCTAACAGGTCAGTCCGCCATAGCTGAGCCACACAGGAAAATGGCAAAAACCTATCTGTGCCGGGGTACCCCCAGGATTCCCAGGGGTCACGGTTTAGGTAAAGATTGGACCCTGAGAACTATTCTTAGGAATGTCCTAACTGTCCTTGCCTGTCCCTAGATTGACACTACATGAGGTGGGAGGAGGGGCTGTCCTCTTATCCCAGGGAGGACTTTGACCAGGGGTCAGAGTTTAGTTCCCTTCATGAGGACATAGGAGATCCAAATGACCACTGAGTGACAGGCCTAAGGTCTGGGCCTCCAGCTTGGCTTCTTGTATCTCATATCCAGACTGTGGCCCCTCTGCCCTGAGTCATGGCTGGTTCTCCCAGACTGCCCCATTCCCTACCCAAACACACACACACACACACACACACACACACACACACACACACACAGAGAGAGAGAGAGAGAGAGAGAGAGAGAGAGAGAGAGAGAGAGAGAGATACACACACACACACACACACACACACACACACACACGAGTGTGTATGTGCACTGAGAGCAGGTGCCTGTGGTAGTATCAGATTCCCTTGGATCTGGAGTTATTGACAGTTGTGAACCCCCAGACTAAGATATTGAGAATCAAACTTGGATCCTCTGCAAAAAGCAGTGTGCCATCTTAACCTCTGAGTCATCTTTCCAGCCCCCAAATTCTGACAGTGTGAGTGACCCCAAATGCACCAGCTAAAGCCCTAGCCCCAGTGTGGTGGTTATTGAGGATGGGACCCCTGGAAAAATCATTACGGTTAGGAGAGGCCATGAGGGTGAGGAGCCCAAATCAGTGCCCTCAAATGGCACAGATGACTAGAAACCGTCCATTTTGAGTGTCCCATCCTGTCCCAAGGAGATGTGTGGCATATACTTATAATCCCAGCTTCTCCAAGCATTCTCCAGAGCATTTCTCTCTCTCTCTCTCTCTCTCTCTCTCTCGTCTTCTATTTATTCCCTCTCAGAGTCTGCACAAGAATGCTTTCCAGTTGGTTAAGACCACGTACCCCCCTACCCCCTCCACACACACACAAGGCAGTTTCCAGCTGACAAAGATCACAGGCCCTCTCAGCTGTGGATAAACTAAAGGCAACTAGTGAATTCCCGGCTGCTCTGGACTAAAGCCAACCACACCTTGTCTCTTTTTTTTTTTTTTTTTTTTTGGTTTATTGAGACAAGGTCTCTCTGTGTAGCCTTGGCTGTCCTGGACTCACTTTGTAGACCAGGCTGGCCTCAAACTCACAGCGATCCACCTGCCTCTGCCTCCCAAGTGCTGGGATTAAAGGCGTGCACCACCACGCCCGGCCTCCACACCTTGTCTCAAAAACAACAAGCAAAGAAAGAAAGGTCAGGTGTGGTGGTCCATGCCTCCAATTTCAGTACCCAGGAGTCAAAGGCAGGTGACCTCTGAATTCATGTCCAGCCTGGTCTATATAGTGAATTCTGGGTCAAGACTACATAGTTAGACCCTGTCATATATATATATATATATATATATAGAGAGAGAGAGAGAGAGAGAGAGAGAGAGAGAGAGAGTAAAAAGTCAATGTTTTTAATATAAATTACAATTTTTATATAAATTATAAAGTTTAGAAATTAAGAAAAAAAGAAAAGAGTTCTCAAAGCCAGGTCGCCCAGAGCTAAGATGCCATCTGCAGGTGTTTTATTTCTGTCCCAATTTCCCCGCTAGCTACTGTAACAAACATTGGTGGTTTAAAATAACACAACTCGATCCTATGCAGGTCCGAGCCTGAATCTGCTCTGTAGATGAAAGCTGGCCCTTCACAGGTCTGTTTCTTTGATGAGTTTTCTGTGGAAGATCCTTGCCTGGGGCATGCCCATCTTTAGAGAGTGAGATAAGCAGGAGATAGGGTGATGGGAAAATAGTCAGGAAAGGTCTTCAGGCTTCCAGACCTCAGAGACAACAACAGAGCCACGTCTGATGCAGGCTTTTATTCCAATCACTGACAAACCAGTTTTGCCCTGCTAAATAAACCCAGAAAAGCTGACCTTTCTACCATGCACTGGCCACCCACATGTAGGCTCCTTCAGGGCCCTGGGGGATCGGACACCCCTCAGGTCTCCATGTCCAGCAGGGGATGAGGCAGCAGGTAGGCCTGGCTCATGATGCTTACAATCAGGCTGTCAGTCAGTCCATCCACCCGTGGCCGTAGCTCAGGAGAGAAGCTTCCTCCAGGGCCAGCTCCTGGTTTGAGAATCAGCTCCAGACCCCCAGATGGACAGAAGCAGAAGGCCACTGGCATCTGAACCCCACCTCTGCAATCCAGGTTCTCTTCTGTAGAAAGCAGAACAGTAGGTCTTGCACCCCCTCACCTGCCCCCCATCTGTACTCACCCCAGTCCTATCTCAGTTGGCAGGTTCCAATTCCAACATTTGACTCCTTCATCCAGCCCTGGATCCTCACATCCCCTTAATTGAACCCCACATCTAACACATTGATGGTAACCTGTTAGTGGAGCCCACAAAATATGTTTACACATGCTCTTCCCTTCTGCTCCAGGGCCAGCCTGCACCAGTATCTTATGGACCCTTCAGAGTGTGACCCGAGATGAACTTGACCCCACAAAGAGGTTCTGTATTTTGTTTGTTGCTTTGTTTTGTTGTTGTTGTTGGAGACGGGGTTTCTCTGTTTTAGACCTGGATATTCTTGAACTCACTGTGTAGACCAGGCTGGCCTCGAACTCACAGAGATTCGCCTGTCTCTGCCTCTCAAGTGCTGGGACTAAAGACATGCGCCACTATGCCTAGCTCTTTCTATTCTTTTTGTACTGATATAAAAACCTACATATGACCTGGCATGATGCTGCATGCCTTTAATCCTAGCCTTGGGAGGCAGAGGCAGGTGGATTGATACGAGGTTGAGGTCAACCTGGTCTACAAAGCAAGTTCAGGACAGCCAAAGCTCCACAGAGAAACCCTGTCTCGAAAAATTAAATACATAAATAAATAAAAATATAACCTACTTATGAGCCAGGCGCAGTGGCACATGCCTCTAATCCCAGCACTTGGGAGGCAGAGGCAGGTGAACTTCATGAGTTTGAGGCCAGCCTGGTCTACATGGCAAGTCCAGGACATCCAAGGCTACATAGAGAAACCCTGTCTTGAAAAACCAAAAAATTAAAAAGTTAAAAATTAAAAAAATAAAAACCTACTTATGCACTCATCTAGTATTATTAAGCTTACATACTCCACAAGACATGGGGGTCATTGTCCCAAGTCCCTATCTCTGCCCTCGAGGGGTTCTTGCTCTTGGATGTGAAAGATCCACTGCTGGCAAGATGGTTTTCCCCTAAAGGGACTGCTTGGGACAGTGCCGCCCATTCTAAATGCCACTCATAACTGACCACTGAACTTGGGTCCTCTGCAAGAGCCTTACGTGTTTTTATTTTTATTTTATTTTATTTTTGGTTTTTTGAGACAGGGTTTCTCTGTGTAGCCTTGGCTGTCCTGGACTCACTTTGTAGACCAGGCTGGCCTCGAACTCACAGTGATGCCCCTGCCTCTGCCTCCCGAGTGCTGGGATTAATGGTATGTGCCACCACTACCAGGCTGCTTTACATGTTTTTAAGTGCTGAGCTGTCAGAGAGTTTGTGAGTGTAATTTGAAGGTTGAGCCCAAGAGAGAGATGAGATTGTTTAAACCCTGTGGAGATCCTGAGATCAGGAGCAAAGCGCGTGACCATCAGAAGCCCAGGACTTTGGGTTTCTTCCCTTGGGTTGTAAGAAACAGCCCATTGTAGTCCATTTCGCGCATGAGGCATAGTTGGAGCTCAGCAGAGAATCGAGACACGCAGGAAGCACTTTCATAGCTGGCTCCCACTCGTCTAGAAAATCCTTGTTAATCTTTGGGTTCAAAGCCACGGACACTGGGCTCCCTAACTGAGCCTGAGATAAGAAAAAGAGGGAAAATTTGAGCTTTGTGTCCTGAACCAACAGGACAGGGACTCTGGGGAGGGGGTAATGCTAGACACTGGAAAGATTGTACCTCCCAGAAGAACTTATCCAGTGAGAGAAGGAATTCAAAGAGGAAGGGAAATGCATTAGGAATATAAATTCCGGGGGCTGGAGAGATGGCTCAGTGGTTCAGAGCACTGTCTGCTCTAGCTAAGGACCTCAGTCTAATTCAAAGCACTGGCAGCTCACAACTGTCTGTAGCTCCAGTTGCAAGGGATCTGACACCCTCACACCAATGCACATACAATAAAATTAAATAAACTGTTAAAAAAACAAAAGAATATAGAGCCAGGCGTGGTAGCACACACCTTTAATCCCAGCACTCAGGAGGCAGAGGCAGGCAGATCTCTGTGAGTTCGAGGCCAGCCTGGTCTACAGAGCAAGTCTAGGACAGCCTAGGCTACACAGAGAAATTATCTCAAAACAAAAACAAAAACAAAAGAAAAAACAAACAAACAAAAAAAAAGAGGCTGGGCATGGTGGGAGGCAGAGGCAGGTGAATTGCTGTGAGTTTGAGGCCAGCCTGGTCTACAAAGGACACCCAAGGCTACTATACAGAGAAACCCTGTCTTGAAGAAGAAAAAAAGAAGGAAGAAAAGGAAAAACAGCAACAAAACACAAAACAAAACCCCAACCAAACAAAAGAATATAAATTCCAATTTCATTCCAAATGGGCCCACCAGCCATTTTTGCCTTCCCTCCCCCCTCCCCCCCACCTCCTCTGAGTCTCTAGGACTAGTACACTTACTAGAACTGTACTAGAGCAAGAATCCCACTTCCCACAGTGTCTTTCTGGTGATGGAATCCCACAGCCACCAAGTCACCAGGGTCAGAAACACTGAAAGCCAGCCTTGCCCAACATTGCCGTCAGCCTCCCTAGCTTGTAAAACCCATGAGGCGGGTCTCTCTGGCTCTTGAAGAAACAGTCCAGGGGCAAAAATTTCCACCCCACAAACTACCCGCGTTGAACTCCAATGAGGCCTGTGCAGGGCTGTGCTGTGCTTAACCTTTCCCAGCACTGAACTTCCTGCTCCCCGATACTGGTCCTTGAGGCCAGTGTTCAGGAAGCCGGTTGGTTGCATCCTGGTATGTAACTGGGGTTGAGATGGAATGAAGCTCGGCAGCTTGTAGTCTGGTTAAAAAGGAAACATGGGGCCGGGCGTGGTGGTGCACGCCTTTAATCCCAGCTCTCGGGGAGGCAGAGGCTGGTGGATCGATGTGAGCTTGAGGCCAGCCTGGTCTACAAAGTGAGTCTAGGACAGCCAAGGCTACACAGAGAAACCCTGTCTCAAAAAAAAAAAAAAAAACCAACCCAAAAAACAAAAAACATAAACCCCAACAACAACAAAAGGGAACATTGTGCTGAACTTCTCATCCTCCTGTCTGCGATGCCTGCCAGATTTACATTGTGTGCTAGTTAAGCATGTTTTCAGAAGTTCAAGGCCATCATTTATTATAGACAGTATCTGAGGCCAGCTTGCTATCCGAGACCTGGGATTTATCAAAAAATAACAAATAAACAAAGAACCACAGAAAGAAAAGGCCAGGGCATGTTGGCACATACCTTTTAACCCCAGGACTCAGGAGACCTGGGTCCCCAGAAGATCTCTGTGAGTTAGTTCAAGGCTAGCCTGTTCTAGCCTGTGAGTTCCGGGACGGCCAAGGCTACAAAGTGAGACTTGCTCAAATTGAACACACAAATAAAACCCCAGGATATTATTATTTTACAGGAAGTGTTTGAAATATTTACATGGGGGCTGTGACTATAGCAGGGGCCTGGGGGCTGTGGAGGCTGGCTCTTCTTTCCGTCTTTTGAGGTGCTCCGGCATCAGTCACATTTGACTAGTGACCTTCTCCTCATTAGTCCCCCACTCCTTTGAGACCAGCACCGGTGACCTCCAAGTGAACTTGCTGACACCATTGCTGCTGAATATCCCAACCAAGCACCAGAGCCCCAGCAGCCTTTGACGAGGAGACTTGATTACAGACCTGGGGAGTTTCTGCTTTATTTATTTTGCTGAGTATGCTTGGGCCTTTGCCAATTATTATTTAAACATACTTTTTTCCCCCCGAAGCTCTCTCCTTATTGGAGCGGAGGGGCAGATGAGAAGACGCGCTCTGTTTGTTTTTCTCATAGGAAACAGCGGGGCCTGGAGAAAACAGGGGTTGCAGGCCGTGCTCTCGCTCACCAGTGAGATCAACCTCAGGACCCCTTAGGAGCCCAGGTGCACAAACAATTGCAAGGCAGGCGACCCCCTAAAAACTCTTTCGGGATTGGGGGAGCCCCACCCCTGCTCTGGAGCACCAGTCTTTGTAGGTGCCCACCCTGCAGGTCAGAGCCCAGGGTTATCCATCCCCACCCCATGCACAGAAGGGAGGCCCGGAGAAGGGAGAACACAGGACTGCCCTCCCCACCACCCCACACCCCACCCCACCCCACCCCCAATTTTTTTTTTCTGAGAGTTAACCCAGAGTCTCCTCTGCCATCAAGCTACATGCTCAACCCTTCCCCACCCCAACATTTTTACACTGAAAATGTCAAGTCTGTAGGAATGCTGCAAGAAAAGCAGTGTGTAAACTCATATCCGTTTACAGCTGTTGACACAGGGAACGGCGCACTTCCTTTATCCTCTTTCCCATCTGGTCTGACTCAGGACGCTTCACCCTTGTGTTCTCCCAGCTTGTGCTGCCTTTCGCACAACCACATCATCACTATAAAAACTGAACTTCTTTAAAAGAATAAAGAGAAATTCTTTTTCCAGGCTAAGGCACGGTGGTGTGCGCTTTACCCGTGCACACCTTTAATCCCAGCCCTCAGGAGGCAGAAGCGGGTGGATCGCTCTGAGTTAGAGGCCAGCCTGCTTTCCACCACAAGTTCTAGGCCAGCTGGAGTCCCACGCTGAGACCGTCCACATTTATTTATTTGTTTGTGCCACAGTAGTATTGTTGGAGGAAGTTCTCCTCTCTTGTTGTTACCCCAACAAGTCAGATTCAAGCACCCGTCATTCATAATCATCCAAAGCTGGCAAATGAATATCGAAAGGCAGAAAACGATATTTATTAACATGACTGCAGTGAAGGGGGCTGGGGGGCGGGGAGAGATGCAGTGGCCCCGGGCTCATCTTAGGGGACCTGAAATAAGGTTAGAATTTGAGTAGAATTTAAGTAGTCGCTAATGCTATGCAGATCTAAGTAGTCTAGGTCAAATATGGCCCCTCACACCATTGATGCATCTTGCTCTTCTATAAGGTAGGCTGAGAAGTTATGGACCTCTGTCCTGGAGAGAAATGTCCCCCGTGGTCAGCCCAAGCTAAGGCTTTCTCATCTTCCAGCGTAAGATTCCTGGGGGAATTCCGGTTTCTTGGAGTCCATTGTTCCAATAGTGCTACCGTCAAAGTGAAGGACACAAATCGCAACTTAGAATTTCTGCATCTGGCTTGGTGGTGGTAGTGGTGGTGGTGACGGCGGTGGCGGTGACAGTGCAAAGCTTTAATTGCAGCCTTCGGGAGGCAGAGGCAGGTGGGCCTCTGAGATCAGCCTGGTCTACTCAGAACAGCCAGGACTACACAGAGAAACCCTGTCTTAAAACTGCCAGCTGGTGGTAGCATGCGCCTTTAATCCCAGCACTTGGGAGCCAGAGGCAGGAACATCACTGTCAGTTCGAGGCCAGCCTGGTCTACAAAGTGAGTCCAGAACAGTCAAGGCTACACAGAGAAACTCTGTCTCAAAAAAAAACCAAAAAACCAAAACCAAAAACCAACCAGGTCTCCAGTTCCCAAGAGGAACCCCTCCTGCCAGAAGCAAGGCCTATATATAGGTTTTACTTTTGTTTTGTTTTGTTTTGGTCATTTCTCACGAGACACAAGTCCCTGGCATGTGTATTTTTAATTAAAATGAGAGCAAGCGCAAAAAGAAAACCAAAACCAAAGAATAAATTAATAAATAATAGAATAGCTGCATCCCTGACGGGCCCATTTCATCATTGTACAGAGCCCGGGAATCAGACTCTGTCAGGCTTAGCAGCCAGCACGTTTGCCCGCTGCTTAAGCCGTCGCACTGGCCCAGACATTTAGTTTCTCTGCACTATTGCTCTCTAATGTGTGTTATCTGCTAGTCCTTTTCCCTTGGGACATCTGTGTGGCACCAGAGGCAGACCCAGGGCCTTGTACGTGCCAGGCAAGTGCTCTACCACTGAGCTGCAGTCCCAGCCTCTGGATTTGGAGACTCAGGCAGCCCAAGCTTGCCTCAGACTTGAGATTCTCCTGGTTTCTTCTCCCAAGTCCTGGGACCACAAGTGTGAGCCACTGGGCCTGGTTAGGCCACTTGTTATTTTGATGAATAAATCTAGAAGTTTGCTTGGTGTCTGTCAGCAACGGGCGCCCTTAGCGCCCTTAGTCAGCCTATGTTCTCAGCGTCTGTTTTGGTTTGTCCTTTGTCTCTTGGGACTGACACTTTCAAAGCAGTGTGACCTGTTGTGTTGAAGATGCACCCTGAGTTTGGATCTGTTTGCTCTCTGCCGAGTAGACCCTGGTTAAACTATGGGGACAGGACACTGCATAGGCACCTTTGAGTCCTTGTTGCTGTGAGTCCAGGAAGCCAATGCAGTCTGTCCATCTGGGGACACCTGGCTAGGTCACTGTATTAAGCTAGTATCTCTACATCTCTGTGCTGAATCAGTATTGACTCATGGACTTGTATTTTATTAAATGGGGTAAATGTAAAATATTACTGCCTTTGTTTATTTTGTGCTTAAAGTTCTCCAGATCAGGTGGTGGTCAAGCCGGTCTAGACTGGCTCCTTTGACATGTGCTTACCATTTTTTTTTTTTTTTTTACTTTTTGAGACAGGGTTTCTCTGTGTAGCCCTGGCTGTCCTTGACTAGCTTTGTAGACCAGGCTGGCCTTGAACTCACAGAGATACAATTGCCTCTGCCTCACAAGTGCTGGGATTAAAAAGGTATGCACCACCATGCCTGGCTTGGCTCGCTCTTAACCATTCTTTAGTGGATTTCAAAAGTCTAACTCCTCCTGCTTTGCCCTTCCAGCCTGGAGTTAGCCCCTCTCCAAGGGGGACAAGGGAACCTTTGCCAGAAAGTGGGTTCTAGAATGTAAGTGTTTTACCTTTGCTCTCTGCAGGGGTAGGACCTGGAAGGTAAGAGTGGTAAAGCAACTAGGGTCTTTAAGTGGTCAGAAAAAGTAAAAAACATTTTGCTTATCTGTGTGTGTGTGTGCGCGCGCGTGTGCGCGCGCGCCTGTGTGTGTGTGTGTGTGTGTGTGTGTGTGTGTGTGTAAGCATGTACATGTGTGTTTGAATGTGCAGGCCAGAGGTCAGCATCAGGTGTCCTCCTCTATATACCATTTTATTTTGTTTTGTTTTGTGTTTTTGTTTGTTTGTTTGTTTTGAGATAGGGTTTCTCTGTGTAGCTCTGGCTGTCCTGGACTTTCTTTGTAGACCGGGCTGGCCTTGAACTCACAGAGATCTGCCTGTCTCTGCCTTGCCTCCCTGAGTGCTGTGCATGCTGGGATTATAGACCACTATGCCTGGCCTTTTTTTTTTTTTTCTTTTTGAGTCGGAGTCTCTCACTGAACTTTGGGGCTCATCTTGACAAGACTAGTTGGTCAAAAAAAATCCTAGAAATCCTCTGTCTCTGCCTGCCCAACCCTGGGATTCTATGGTGTTTTTTACATGGGTGTTGGGGATTTGAACTCGGGTCCTTGTGCTTATAAGGCAAACATTTACCAACTGTCCCATCTTCCTTGTCCTATTTTGCTCCATGGAGTTCTTTCTCCTTTCCAAATCTTCCTCATTCTCTAGTGAGCACAGCTTCAGTGTGAGGATACCTCAGGATTACCCTCTCCTCCTCACTACCAACAACTTACCAGTAAGGTCCTGGCTTCCGCCTCAGGACTCAGCTCGTAGAGTTTTCTCCAAGAAGGGGCTGAGATAGCTGCCTGCAAATCCACCCAGATCCAGTTTTCACACAGATGATCGTATTGTCCATTCCACACTTTATTAGCTTTCTGGTCCCCTACCCATGTGTGTTGATTCCTATGTCTTACATATAAAACTGATTTAAGATGCATTTGGAGTCCTGCCATTGGAAGGCACTGGTTAATTTAGGTGAGGGCCTCACCGTCTTTCTTTTCATTTTTCAAGGTCTTAAAGACTTGCTTTTGACTCTATTCAGATTTAGACATAGAAGCTCCCAGCGAGGGCAGCCTACGTCTCTTGGCAATCTGTCCCCGGCGTTTTTCTTTGGCTTCCTTCATTCTCTCACCCGAAAGTTTAGCACATATTCTGCAGCCACCTCCTTGTTTTCCTTAGTGTGTTGTTTCTTTAGTGCAATACGTCGGCGTTTGTGTTGCAGGACACGTAGAGTGACAAGACGTTGAGTCTCTTGGGTACTTTGGTCCTGGGTTTCTTACCCTCTTTGTTTAAGGGCTTCCTGCCAACATGTCAGCAGGCATCATCTTCTGTAGAGAGATCGAAAGTTGGCAGATTTTGCTAGCTTCTTTGGGCCCTAACTGCAGAATCACTGTAGTATCTGTCAGTCCAAAAATAATATCCTCTCTCTCTCTCTCTCTCTTTCTCTCTCTCTCTCTCTCTCTCTCTCTCTCTCTCTCTCTCTCTCACACACACACACACACACACACCCCAAGTTGAGAACATTCAGATTGGCAACCTTCCACAAATTATCTGTGAACACACTTATGATTCCTTTCTCGCATTCTCCTTGGTCTATAAAGAACGGCCCTTACTCAACAGCAGGAGCGCTCTGCCATGGGTCAGAACGCCTTGCTTCATGGGAAAACCTCATTTGTTGTTCCCATTTCTGAACAGAAGCCCAGAACCCTTCCACCCCTCACCCAGAGCATACCAAGGGCATTGGCCCTATTTTTAGGGCCGTGTGTTTCTCATAGGACCAATGAAGTGTACATTCATGATCCACTTCAATGAGTTCTGACAGCGTTGGGCTGGGTAGATGGTCAGCTTCATCTTGAAGGAGGGGTGGGAGTTTTTCTATTCCCCCCTTCCCTGCCCCCCCCCCCGTCAGTTTTGCTGTCTCCACCCCCTTCCCGGCACGCCCCCACCCACCCCCACCCCCACCCCCCACCCCGTCAGTTTTGCTGAGGGGACCCCAGGGTCTTACTTGGCCTAGGCAAGCATCTACCGCTGAGCTGCACTCCAGTCCACCGTCACTATTGTCCATCTCCTCTTAGGAAGAGGTTCCTGCCCCTTCTTGCTCTCCCTGGGCCTCTGTTTTACATGGTCTGTGAACAGAAAGAGTCATCATCCAGGACTTCATTTTGTCATGATTCCTAATTTTACCAGTATATGGCACGTAGCATGGGCTCATGCTTGTCAGAATTAGCATCTCTCCTTTACAGTGCAGACAGCGAGGCACCAAAGATTGGGCTGGCTCAGATGACACTGTGAAAACATCAGCTGGGCTTCAGCACCCAGTAGGAGCTTTGCAGAAGGCTCAGAGGACCTGCACTTTGGTTGCTAGTCCCTAGCACAGCACTGGTGGGAGGAGGCCAGGGCGGGGCTGTATACAAATATAGCACTGAGAGGTTTCCCATTGGTCTGCTCAAGAGGGGCGGGGCGTGCCCATTGCTGGAGGCAGGTGCAGGGGCTGCAGGGGAAGGCCAGGTGCTGGCTGGAGCTTGTCACAGAGGCTCACCTCGGGCAATGCTCCTGTTCTGGGCCCTACTGGCCCTCGGATGCCTGCAGTGTGGCTGGAGTAAGCGGGGGATGAGATCTCCGGGCCGTGTCCAGGGAGGACCAAGAGGAGCGGAGCCACAGAATGGCCCTGGGAACCTCATTTAGGGGCCCAGGAATAGGCACAGGCACTGGGGACACAGATGTTAGCAACTGTAGTCATAGAAAAAGGCAACAGTTTATGCGTTTTCTCCCATGGGAATCCCAGCGCCCACCCATGGGCTGGCTTCAACCTCATGAGGGCTGTTGCTAGAGAAAACCACACAGGGGATGCAGAGAGCAGACCCAGTTTGGTGGTGACCCCTGGACTGGGGGACACGGGGGGAGGGGGCAAGTTCCTGGAGTGGGAGGGATGGCCTATCCTGGGATTGGTTTGTTGATCCTTGTGCCTGAGGTAAGTATGGCGTGAGGGGGCACCTGCAAGGGTCGAAGCTGAGAGTAGACAACGAAATGTCCTGAGCTTCTTCTGGACCTCGCTGCCTTTCCCAAGGGACTGGACTCCGTGGGAGGTCGGTGGGGAGCCGCAAAGGGTCCTAGAAGAAGGAAAATGGATGAGGTTTGCATGTTAGGGTAGAGGGTACAAGTGAAGAGAGCGGAGTGGGTGGGGAAGGACCTGTGGGGCAGAGCCCTTATAGACACAACTAGAGGGCAGCAGCTGTCTGACTGGGACGGGGTAGGGATGTGTCTGGCCAGGACGACCAGCAAGATGGGCACAGGGCCACTGGTTATCGCTGAGGGATGTTCATGAGACCAAACCCAGTGCTCAGTTACTCTTGTGCCCAGGGATGCTTGCCCAGAGGTCAGCTCCTATCCTCGTTGCTTTCGCCAGCTGTGAATCTCCAGCCCCAACTGGCCAGTGTGACCTTTGCCACCAACAACCCCACCCTCACCACCGTGGCCTTGGAGAAGCCTCTGTGCATGTTCGATAGCTCAGAGCCACTCAGCGGCACTTACGAGGTTTACCTCTATGCCATGGTCGACTCAGGTAAGGGACTTGCTTCCCTCCAAAAGGGTCCTTGACAGTCCACGGGGAGGAGGGTGGAGGAAGGGAGTGGGCTGTCGCGTGCCTGTGAAGGTCTAGGACCCCCTTGTTCATCACTGCACATGCACACAACTGACACCGCTGTGCCTGCTGCCTCAGACCTGCCGTTGCCCTGGTGTCCAGGTTGGTAGGAGGTGACACCAGTTTCTGAGTATCTACCCAGCACCTGCTGCCTTGGCCACTTCATAGCCAATGTCTGCAAGCAGCATGCAGGCTGCTATGGTAGAACAGGGGATCAAGACAGGGGTGAGGGTTCCTCGCTGGGGCTCTCACAGCTACATTCTGATCTCACTGGCCTTTAAGCCCGGGATTGCTCCCTCTGGCGCAGCTCACAGCCATTTGACTGACTCAAGCTCCTGAGTTTGGGGAGGAGGTACCAAGTCACAGGCACCTACCATTTTCAGCATTCCATCCTGTCATGCAGGCCTCTACTGCAGCCTTATATATGCCCAATCTGTGGGCACCTTGGGGTATTTTCTACTGTTCTGTAGAAGTCCAGGTCAAGTGATTGGTCCAAGGTCACTCAGGTAGAAAAGAAGAAGCCCAGTATGGGTCCAGCCACATCCACTTTAGCATTATTACATCCCTTTCCATTTTGTAAGGCAAAGAATCCAGGGCTTTTTAAAAAAAAAAAAAAAAAAGAGCTGGGCCGTGGTGGCGCACGCCTTTAATCCCAGCACTTGGGAGGCAGAGGCAGGAGCATCTCTGTGAGTTCAAGGCCAGCCTGGTCTACAGAGAGAGTTCCACGACAGCTAGAGCTGTTACACAGAGAAGAAAAAAAAAAGAAAGAAAGAAAGAAAAAAAAAAGAATCCAGGGCTGCCATGTGGCAGAGGACTGTTGAGCTGGGGAGTAACAGGAACACTGCAAGGCAGAGTGAGTGAGAGGTGAGTCCAGCACCTCACAGGGAGGGTCTCCCGGGCCAGCTGCACTGTTACTGAGCTTGCACATGCCAGTCATCCTAGGGTCCAGCACCAACCTGGGCAGACTTGGGCTCAGGGGTGTTTGGTGGGTGACTGAGTGGAAGCCATTGAATTGGAGTGGCCAGGGTCTTGACTCTTCCCACACCATCTCTGCAGCGAGCTCCAGGAACGTGTCTGTGCAGGACAGCGATGGGACTCCACTGAGCACAACCTTCCGGCAAACCCAGGGTGGGAGGTCAGGCCCCTACAAAGCTGCGGCCTTTGACCTGACCCCTTGTGGTGACTTGCCCAGCCTGGATGCTGTTGGCGATGTGACCCAGGCCTCAGAGATCCTGAACGCATACCTAGTCAGGGTGGGCAACAACGGGACCTGCCTTTGGGACCCCAACTTCCAGGGCCTCTGCAACCCACCCCTGACGGCAGCCACTGAGTACAGGTGGGTGTAAGCGACTGTGGGAGGACAGACAGTCCGACAAAGTGGAGGAACCCGCACTACTCATAGCATTGGCTCAGGGACCAGTTATCAGGCAGGGTGGGCTTCCTGGGTTGCAGGTGGTACTCTGGAATCCATCCTCTCTTCCCTTCCCTCTTTCCTCCTTCCTCTCTCCTTCCCTCCCTGCCTTTCTCCCTCTCTACCCCCTCTTCTGTTTTGAGACAGGCTTTCATGTAGTCCAGGCTAGGCTTGAACTCCTGAGCTGCCTGGATCAAGGGTGTGTGTGTGTTGTTGTTACGACTTCACACATGCTGAGCGTGTGGCCTTCCACTGAGCCACAGTCCTAGCTCCCTAAGGGGGCTTTACTTTTAATGGTCACTAAACTACAGGCTGTAGATGAATTGGTCCTCAGACTATCCAGTCCATTGCCTCAACTGGGACTGCAGTGTATCGATCTTACTGGCTCTCTCGGTCTTCCCTTCTGTTGAGCAGCCCCTTGTTTGGGGATTCTTGCACTTAAAAGAGCCCTGAACCAAGGGAACTGGTGCTGGTGCTGGACGGTATCAGGCTGGCTTTCTTTTCTTTCTTTTTCTTTTTTATGAGACAGGGTTTCTCTGTGTCATAGGCCTGGCTATCCTGGACTTGCTTTGTAGACCAGGCTGGCCTCAAACTCACAGGGATATGCCTGCCTCTGCCTCCTGAGTGCTAGGATTAAAGGCGTGTGCCACCACACCCAGCCCCAGGCTGGTTTTCTTCTTCTCCTTCTCCTTCTTCTCCTTCTCTTTTTCCCCCTTCTCTTCTTCTTTTTGGTTTTTCGAGACAAGGTTTCTTTGTATAGCCTTGGCTGTCCTAGACTTGCTTTGTAGACCAGGCTGGCCTCGAACTCACTTTAATCCACCTGCCTCTGCCTCCCAAGTGCTGGGATTAAAGGCGTGTACCACAAGCCGGGCGTGGTGGCGCACGCCTTTAATCCCAGCACTCGGGAGGCAGGGGCAGGCGGATCGCTGTGAGTTCGAGGCCAGCCTGGTCTACAAAGTAAGTCCAGGACAGCCAAGGCTACACAGAGAGACCCTGTCTCCAAAAACCAAAAAAAAAAAAAAAAAAAAAAAAAAAAAAAAGGCGTGTACCACCATGCCCGGCTCAGGCTGGTTTTCTTTGTGACTCCAAGGACCAGAGCAGCCAGGAGGGTGTGTGGCTTAACACACCCAGCATGGGGGTTACAGGTACATAAAGTAAAGAGGGGGTGCTCCAGAGGGATGCTGAGAAACAACGGCAACTGTGAAGGCTTCCCAAAGCAGTCGCAGCCAAGCTGAAGAAGGGTCCAGGGGATGTGTGGTCAAGTCTAGCATCCTTCCGTTGTCCTGACCTCACCCAGTGGCTGTCTCCTGGAAGTCTTCCTGTGTGCTCCCCATGGTCCTCCTCCCTCCTGTTTCCTGTGGCTGGGGGATGGGATAGGATGGGCAAAGGTTAGATGAAAGTCACTCTTTCTCCATCTTCTTCCAGGTTCAAATACGTCCTGGTCAACGTGTCCACAGGCCTGGTACAGGACCAAACACTATGGTCGGATCCTATCCGTACTAACCGGCGTAAGTGGGTGCTTGGTGGTGGCGAGTCAGTTCTGGGCTACACCGTAAGGAATCCCACAAATGCGGGGCTGGGGATTGATCAAGAGGAGAGCTGGTTGTCCCTGGGAAAAGTCACCCAAGCACCTGGCCACTGTGCTGTTTAATACAATGCTAATTCAGATAGTTTAATCTGAACCATCTCTTCTCTCTTTCATGGGTGAGATGGAGCCAGAGTGGGTGTACCAAAGTTAAAGATAGCTGTTTGGATTCAGAGCCAAGTGGCCCTGTGTGGCCCAATAGCAAGCAACCATGGCCACACAGGAGGGTCCAAGACCAAGTGGAGGGACTTAGGAAGAGCTGTGTTTTTCCTTCTTCAAAGCCTATTGTAGCCCTGAGGCAGGTGGCAGGGGCTAAGAGGCTGCACAGAGCCTGTGGTCCAGGTGGCATATTGTGTGGCTCCACCATTGTTTTCAGTAGGGAGCGCAGGGTCACCTAGAACACAGGGGCCACAGAACATGCATCCGTGCTTTGCGGAAATGCACCAGGTAATCATGACTATGTGGGGTCCCAGCACAGACACTTTCTTCAGTCCCAGGAGGACCACCTGGGCCACATGGGGCAGGCAGGGGCTCCAGCACGCGTGACCTGGGCTCACACATTAATGAGAGACATGGAGGAATGTGAGGTGTCTTGGTAGGTGGGTGAGTGTGTGAATGTACGTGGCTGTGGATGTGACTCAATTATTATTGGTGAGTCTGAGTGTGTGGTGCATGCCTGTGGTTTCTGTGTAGTAGTGGGGCATGAGATGTGTGGCACACATCTATGAGTGTGTAACGAGTGTATGTTGTATGTGGGTATATGCAGCATATCTGTGTTGCTTGGTGGTCCCACACACGCCCCCTCCCTTGCCACACTTCCTGTGACATTCCTGTTTATTGTGAAGTCACTAAAACAGCCTTGAGATTCTTGGAGCTGAGTCCTGGCTCTGAGCCCGGCCTCTGTCCCTTACACGCTGGGCACCTACACCTCCTTGCCTGGCTAGCCTGGTGCAATCCCTCTAGGAGCCTTTGTGACAGCAGTAAGCCCAGTGTTCTTGAAGCCTGTCCTAAGGGTCGCCTCTGGAGACAGTGTGCATATAGGATCACCTAGACCTGGGGTACCAGAGTGGAGTGTGAACCCAGAGTCAGATCTCCAGGGATCTGTGTAGACAGTGCCACAAATCATTTTGCTCACTGTAGCACCTGTCCACTTTATTCCCAAGGGTGACAATAGCCAGAAAGACACACATCCTCTTTGAGCTCTTTGCTCAATTTTATTTTGTTTAGAATATGCATGCCACCCATGTCACCAGAAGTCTTGAGTGAGTATATAACTAACCCTTATGCAAAAAAAGAGGAAGAAACCAGAAATGTGTAGACTGAAAAAGGATGAGCAGCATTTGGGCCATTGGGCCAAAGCTTGGGAAGAGCAATTACTGCCCCCGGGTACCTAGGTCACCCTGGATTCCAAGCAGCCAGGGCAGGGGGGGTGGATATTGTGTCTGTCCCTGGGAGAAGACCCAGGGTGGGGCATTTTCTGGGGGAGTAAGTGGGCTGTGGTCCCCTGCAGCCATCCCCTACTCGGCCATCGACACTTGGCCCGGCCGTCGGAGCGGAGGCATGATCGTCATCACTTCCATTCTGGGTTCCCTGCCCTTCTTCCTGATTGTGGGCTTCGCTGGAGCCATCATCCTCAGCTTTGTGTGAGTCCTGCCAGCTGGGGAGGCTGGAGCCTGGGGACAGGGCGATACCTTCTCCAGGAAAGACTCAGCAGCCAGGTCCTCCGACAGGGCAGGGAGTGGAAGCAAGGGGCTGCCTGCCTTGTCACTGGTGAGGAGAGCAAGAAGAGTCCAGAGATTTGGATTTTAAGGTCAGGTCATTCAACTGGCAAGGGAAGGGCTCAGGGGAAGGAAAGACTCAGGCGCATCCCAATTTGTGGGCAGGAGGCCCATTTCAGATCTCAGCTCTTGGGCTGGGAGTGTAGCTCGGTGGTACAGACCAAGGAGACAAGCTTTAGCTGTGATGGAGTTGTGTGACCTCAGCAAGGTGTCCAGGTCCTCAGTTTCCCCATCTGGAAAAAGCAAGCAATAGTAGTATCCACAACAGACTGGTAAAGGTCACTAGGGATTTGCTCTGTGAAGCTCTTTAACCCACCCATTGTCTGTTAAGGAGGGGAAACTGAGGCCTGGTAGTTGGGGGAATATTTCAAGATCAAGGCCTGGGCCCAGAACCGGAGTCTCTGACTGCAGTAGTCTCGGAGGGTGGGGCAGAACGTGCATAGATGCTCTCTCTTCCCACCGGCCACTCAACAAGCCTGGAGTATGCCCTCTGGGGAATCCAGAAGCAAACAGGAGAGGGCTTGCAGCAGCAGCAGCAGCAGGCTGGCTTCCTGGAGGGAGGATTCAGCAAGGGCAAGCTCATTGCACAGGAGTAGATGCCAGCCCCATGCAGAATGTTGCTCAGCCCAGCTGTAGCTAGCTGAGGGAACTCAGAGGTGCTCTGGAGACTGGCAGGGGTCCTGAGTTGGGGAAGCAGGTGGGAAAGCTTGTCTTGGTAGGTGAAATTAACTGGGTACCTAGAAACTAGCCATCTTGGAATGAGCTGGAGGTAAGGGTGGTGAAATCCGGCTGTCCCCTAGCATTAAGGTAACAAAGCATCTAAAATGAATGGCAGCAGCCAGCAGGAATTGATGTCTGGCTGGCAGCTGGACCGGGCCTATGTGTTTCCCTCCTTTCCTATTTCATGCACATGCCTCTCTCTGTCTGTGATGCTCCTTCAGGTTCTGAGTTCGCTGTCCCCTCCTCCAGGAAGCCTTCCATCTAAACCTTGTCCACTCTGTGTGATCACTGTTGACTGTGATCTATCTTCCCTGATGATCAGGGCACTTTGAGGACCTGAAACAATGGCCTCCAATTCTCCAGTTCACAGATGTGAAACTATATAAGTTCAAGAAGAGTAACGCTTCCCTTATTCCCAAGGCCGGCCATACAACAAGGGCTTCAAAAAATACTGGCTTGTTGAGATTATGTCCTCGAAGGCAGTGTGATGTCTAAGTTAGGGCCCCAAGCAACTGGAGGAGTCCGGGTTTGCTCTGCTCCCCTAATCCTGGCTCTTTCTTGACCAGGGACATGGGCAGCTCTGATGGGGGAACAACACACGACTCGCAGATCACCCAGGAGGCTGGCCCCAAGACCCTGGGGGCCTCTGAGCCTTCCTACTCATCTGTGAACCGGGGCCCACCTCTAGACAGAGCCGAGGTGTTCTCCAGCAAGCTCCAAGACTGAAACAAAGCCAAGCCCCAGCCCCAGGCCAACGGCCTCCTCTTGGCCTGGCTCTGTGGTCCACAGTGATGGTGTTTATGCTTTGACTGGACCAGAAGGGAAACAATGCACGCTGGTCCAACTTCATGAAAAGGCTAAATAAAATCTTAAGTGACAATGTCTAGATTGAAAGCACAAGCACAGCTTGGACACTGGGCCTCAGGAGAGGGGGACACAGTTTTCAAAACCTTGGTGGTGAGAGCTGCCTGAGGACATGTGAGTTCCTCAGCCCTGAGCCCCTATGTCAGTCTCCCCATCTGTTATATGGGCTGCTGGATCTGGGTTGTTACAAGGCTAGCCTGACCTTGCTTTCTAAACGGCTTTCCCTGAAGGCATCTTCGTGGCTGTGTTCTGTGCCTTCCGGTGAATGTTCTCTGGTTTTGGCTTAGAATGAGTGGGTTTATTAAATAGACAGCAAGCCCAAGTAAAAGACTGAACAGCAGGTGGATCACTGTGAGTTTGAGGCCAGCCTGGCCTACAAAGCCTAGGACAGCCAAGGCTACACAGAGAAACCTTGTCTTGAAAAACCAACCAACTAAACAAACAAACAAACAAGACTGAACAGCAAGAGGTAGGTATGTAGGCACAATAGATGATAGATAGATAGATAGATAGATAGATAGATAGATAGATAGATAAGTAGGTAGACAGAAAATAAAACATCATCAAACCAGGCACTCAAAATACCCAGCAGATGCAGCGCATAATGGTGCATGCCTTTAATCCCAACACTCTGGGAAGCAGAGGCAGGCTGATTGGTGTGAGATCGAGGCCAGCCTGGTCTACAAAGTGAATACAGGGCATCCAGAGAAGCCCTGTCTTGAAAAATAAGACAAAACAAAAAAAAGTTTAAAATACCCAGCAAAAGGACTTGAGAGATGGCTCAGTGGTTAAGAGCACTGACTGCTCTTCCAGAAGACCTGGGTTCAGTTCCCAGCTCCCACATGGCAGCTCACAACTGTCTATAACTCCAAGATCTGACATCCACAAACATACATGCATGCAAAACACCAGTGCACATATAATAAAAGTAAATACTTTTTAAAAATATACCCAGTAGAAACTGACTATGGTTAAGTAGTTGCCCTTAAGCAGCAAGCCTGAGTGTCCCATGGAGAGCCCTGGGCAGAGTGGAGGACCCGATCAGGCGAGGCTTCCAAGCGAAAGAAGAAACAGCAAGACATACAGAGAGCGATGATGTCATCATATTGGGCCCTCACAACATCCAGCAGAAACGGACTGGGGAAGTTGAGGCAGTCAGCTAGTGTTCTCATCTTGCCCTTCTCTCCATGGCTGGGCTTCCGCCTTCCTTTTCCCACTTCAGACATCTTCATACCTTGGGATAAACCCCAGTCAGGATGGTTTATGTCCTAGCTGTTCCATTCATCCTGTCACAGGACGGCTCTGTAGACAACTGTGCTCTAGTCTGAAATGCGATGGGGATGAGAAGCCAGCATCCAGAGCCAGCCTCCTAGTGAGTTCAAATAGCACATGACAATTGAACATGGATAGTATAGGTCCCCAGGCCAGGAGGAAGACGAGGAGCCAGTGAACCGGACTGTCATAGAGCGAGCCCAAGAGGCTGCAGGACATACAGGAGGCAGGGAGGGTGGCAAGTCTGCCTGTGCTCATGCGTGCGTGTAAAGAAACTGTCCCTGCCCAGGGTCTGAGTTCAAAAAGACTCATTTCTCTTTTGAGAGCCACATACCAAGATGCTTCCCCTTTTGGGGTGTGCAAAAACGAGTCCCTGGGGTTGTTTACAGTAGAAAGTTACTTACAGCTGAAGGAAGGCAGCAGCACACATGCACACATACACACACACACACATATGCATGCACACACAAGCACACATGTGCACACACAGCCAAGCTAGTGGTCTCAGTGACTAGATATCTTCTCAGGGCACTACAGAACAATACATATCTGTGCCCCTCCCCCTCATGTGTTGAAGCCTTGACTCTCAGTGGGTGATATAAGATGGGACTTTGGAGAGTGACTTGTGTTGAAGGTGGGGGTCAAGGTCCTATAAAAAAAAATCCCAGAGCTGGTGTGGTGGCACAGGCTTGTAATCCCAGCACTCAGGAGGGAGAGGCAGGAAGATCAGGAGCCTAAGATTGTCTTAGGCAATGTAGCATGTTTGAGGACAGCCTGGACCACACGGGAGACCTGTTGAGAAAGAGGGTTCTAAGGCCGGGGAGGGAAGATGTAAGGGCCAGCCCTGACAGCTCCTGCCATGAAAGGATCTAAGGACCGAACCTCACAGGGTGTGGGCACCCTGATCTCAACTTCCCAAACCATAAGAAGTAGGGTTCGGTCACTCTTTAGACACCTCGTGTGTGACAGCTTATCACAGCAGTCCTGCATAGGTGATGGTCCGCTGATGAGTGTGGACCATCAGGTGTGGACCAAGAATGAGTGTGTGGAGGGCAGGAAGGCATCAGATTCGTTTCTATGCCTCCCTGTGCCCCCACTCCCCCCAACTCCACAGTGCAAGGGCGGGAAGTAGTCTGCCAACAGCCGTCCATGGTTCATTGGACACCTGCTATCTGTAAGAATGAGGCAGAGATAACACTTTGTGACTGTTTGGCACCCTCAAGGTCAGCAAGAAGGTGTGGCCTAATGCCTGAGAGACTTGAGAAAAATGAGGTCAGTGTGCCAGAGGCCTTGAGGCCTTCTGCTGTGTGGCAGCGGCTTTTTTTTTTTTTTAAAGATTTATTTATTTATTATATAGCATCTTGCTTACATTTGTGCCTGCATGCCAGAAGAGGGCACCAGATCTCATTATAGATGGTTGTGAGCCACCATGTGGTTGCTGGGAATTGAACTCAGGACCTTTGGAAGAGCAGCCACTGCTCTTAACCTCTGAACCATCTCGCCAGCCCGGGCAGTGGCTTTTATTCTGAGAGTGATAGCAGACCATGGAACAGCTTCAGGAGGAAAATACGCTTGACGAAGCCCACGTGGCTGCCCTGTGGAGGATGGTGTAGCATTGAGTTTTCTGTTGCAATGACCCAACACCCGAGGAAGACAACTGAAGAGAGGAAAGTTTTAGTTTGGCTAGGGTTTCAGAAGTCTTAGCCCATGGTTACCTGGCTTCAATGTGAAGAGCCAGAATGTCATGGCAGAGAGGACATGGTGGAATATGTGACCTCATGGTGACAAAGAACTGTTGGGTAAGAGACAGAGAGACAGGGGAGGGGGAAAGACAGTGATACTAGGGACAAGGTGTGGTCCCAAAGAACACTCCCCAAAGATCTACTCGTTTTAGCTACATCTCACTTCCAGCATTGAGTCTGAGTAGCCCACCACATTATGGACACACCCATGGATCACTGCACCCATCAGGTCAGGGCCTTCTGAGCCAATCATTTCCCAAAGCGCTGCCTCTGTTCGAGCCTCAAGAGTTAACAATAAGACTTTGGGGGTACATTTCCAGATTTGAACTATAGTAGTTTTGGGACAGGGAGACCCCTGAGGCAAGTGTAGACTCTGCATTAACCCAGGCAGGAGGCATGAACAGCCTCTGTATGGACTGGTGGCAGATGGGAGCCAGGTGGAAGTGTAATTCTGACTGAGGCTGAAGAACGTGCTGATGGTCTGGCTAAGAGGTGGCCAGGAAAGGGGTGGAAGTCATGGGCTCAGGGCCAGCCCTGTGTAGCCAAGGCTACACAGAGAAACCCTGTCTCAAAACAAACAAAAAGCCAAAACAATCAAATAAATAAATAAATAAATAAATGGTGCAGCCCAGGTTGGCCTCGAACTCACAGAGACCCACCTGCCTCTACCTCCTGAGTACTGGTGGAGGGGCTGTACATGTGGCTCTGCAGTGGCTGGCTTCTCTAGCATAGGAAACTGTGGTGACAGCCTCTCACAGGGCGGGTTTTGATGAGGTCTCAGGCTGTGGAACTCTGTTGCCACGCCCAGCAGCTTGCTTCACAGCAGGTGTTAGCCACCTGCCCCCCAGGATTGCAGAGGTGCAAGGAGCTGACAACACTCCTCATCTTTCTCTTGCCGACTTCAACTGAACTTCCTTCTGCGCACCCTTGCCACCCGATGGAATCATTTACCATGTCTTGACAATCAAACAGGCACAGCAAAACGTGCTAAAGGCTTTCTGATGCTCAGAGCAAAGATGGAACTGGCTGATCCTGCTCAGGTCAGGGCTGGAGACACAATGAAGGTGACCCTGATATCATCTGTGCAGACATGCATGAGGGGTGAGTGGGGATGCCGGAGAAAATATTGGAAAGCCCAGCTCTAACCCCAAGTCCACTGCAGGCCCTGCTGTTCTCAACCTGTGGGTGGAGACTCCTTTGGGGTGGAATAACTCTTTCACGGGGGCTGCATATCAGATAACTTGCACGTCAAATGTTTACATTACAATTCATAAGAATAGCAAAATTACAGTTATGAAATAGTAACGAAAATAATTTCTTGGTCGGAGGTCACCACAACATGAGGAGAGGTTGCAGCATTAGGAGGGCTAAGAAACACTGTTGTAAGCCATCACGGTCCTTCTCTCTACCACCTCTGAAAACGGAAGAACCTATGTCCATAGGTCTGTTTTAAGGAAAGAAGTCGCGGCCGGGCGTGGTGGAGCACGCCTTTAATCCCAGCACTTAGGAGGCAGAGGCAGGCAAATCTCTGAGTTCAAGGCCAGCCTGGTCTACAAAGTGAGTCTAGGACAGCCAAGGCTACACAGAGAAACCCTGTCTCGAAAAATCAAAAAAAAAAAAAAAAAAAAAGAAAAAAAAAAAAAAAAGAAAAGGAAAGAGGTCGCCATGTGCTAACAGTAGCATAAAAAGAGCTAAGTTTGGATTTGGGGCTTGGCAGACTTGTAAGCAGTTCTCTACAAGTCTTGACTGTTGGAGTAGAGTGGACCCACTGGTGGCGAGAAGTGGAATTCTGGCATGTGGTTCCTAGGCCCTGTGGGCTCAGGGGCTTGCTTACCGTAGCGTGCATGTGGACGTCAGAGGTCAGCTTGTGGGAGTGTTTCTCTTCTTCCAGCATGTGGATCCTAGTTACCCTCCCGCCTGGTAGCAAGTGCTTTTATACACTGGGACAACTCACTGGTCCATGGGAGTCACTTCTTTCTTTCTTTTTCAAGACAGGGTGCCCGAGGAGGTAAGAAGGCGCCACTGAATCTCCCGAAACTCGAGTTCCGGGATGGCTTGAGCTGCATGGGGGTGGCTGGGAACAGAACTCGGGCCCTCTGCCACATCAGGACGTCCTCTTAGTCCACTGAGACATCCCTCTAGCCGTAAAAATAAATACCGTTAGGTTCACAGGAATTTGGAAGAAATATACAAGGATGTCACACTTGTACCTACCTCCCACCATGCTAGTGTCTTGTGACGTTGCGCCATAATTATATCGAAGAATGAAATTCATGCTGGTCCTAGGCAGAGGGGTAACTCAGATGCTACCAACTTTACCAACACTTTGGTGTGTGTGTGTGTGTGTGTGTGTGTGTGTAGTAGTGCCATGCACTCCCATCCCATCTAAATTTGTATGTCCCTTACCAAGCCTCCAGCATTGGTTAGGGCTTTTTGTTTTGTTTTGTTTTGTTTTTGGGGTTTTTTTTTTTTGAGACAGGGTTTCTCTGCGTAGCCCTGACTATCCTAGACTTGCTTTGTAGACTAGGCTGGCCTCGAACTCACAGTGATCCACCTGCCTCTGCCTCTGCCTCCCGAGTGCTGGGATTAAAGGCGTGCGCCACCACGCCCCGTGGTTAGGTTTTTGTTGTTGTTGTTACTGTTCCCAAATCACCTGACACAAACAACTTAAAGCTGGGAAGGTGTGTTTTGCGTCACAGATCTAGAGCTTGCGGTCCACTGTCTCTGGCTCTGTTGGTTCTGGGCATGTGGTGAGGTAAAATATGACAGGAAGAGGAGCATGAGTAAGAGGATGTGGAGGGTGTTCATCTCATGGTGGACAGGAAGTAGGGAAGGAGTCGGGAAAAGATATAGCCCAAATGGACATGTCCCAATGACCTACTACCTCCATGGACCCGCCCCCTTATGAATCCAGCAAAGGAGTCAATCCATGCTAAAGCCCTCACCATCTAATATTTTCTGGAAACACCTTCAGAGACACGCTTACAGGTGTGCTTTAACTCTGCTAGATATTTCTTGGTCACGTTTATTTCTCACTCCACCTAAGTTGTCAAACAATTCACCATCACAGGTGATAGCTCAGTGGTTATGAGCACTGGCTGCTCTTCCGGAGGACCCAGATTAGAATCCTAAAACACACATGGTGACTCACAACTATCTGAAACTGTAGCTCCAGGGGGTCCCATGCTCTCTTCTGGCCTCTGCAGGTACCAGGCATGTACATGGTACACATATATACATTCAAGGGAAATACTCATACACATGATTTAAAATATGTCAATCTGAAAAGTCTGAGTTACATCAGTGGAATCACAAAGTGTATACTCCCTCCACACAGCACAATTTCCCATGCCCCGCTCCATCACTGCCTGCAAAACCTTTGGGTCAGTGGGAAGTATTTATAGAGTAAAGGGAGGTTTGTTTGTTTATCCATTCACCAAGGGAGGACATTTGGGCTATTTCTGGTTTGGGCTGGGCTGTTTTGAGTTTTAGCTGCTAGGTATAAGTGTATACAGGTCTCTACACACAAGAAGTTTCACTTCTCTGGGATAAATATACCTAAAAAGTACAACTTCAGCTTTCTTGTTTAGTTTCAGTTTGCTTTTCCACATATATTCTGCAGAATTTTAAAAATTGAACGGTCGGGCTGGAGAGATGGCTCAGAGGTTAAGAGCACTGGCTGTTCTTCCATGGGTCCTAAGTTCAATTCCCAGAAACCGCATGGTGTTTCACAGCCATCTATAGTGAAATCTGGTGTCTTATTCTGGTGTGCAGGTGTACATGCAGGCAGAACATAGTATACATAATAAACTTTAAAAAATAAAACGAAAATTGGGACTGTTTAATTTCAGATCAGGTCCTTGGCCAGATGTGCATTTTCCAAGTTTCTTGTTGTCTGCCTTTCTCTAACATGAGTTATTTTTTTTCTCCATGGTTTTATTGTCCCCCCCCCCCCCCCCCCCCCGCCCCGTGTTGACAATCATTTCCCCTGGCTAAACAGTCAGCACTACAAGGGCAAGGATAGTTTTCCTGTTGTGTCCTCAGCCCCTAGCACAATGGGCATATGAGCTCTTCTTATTCAGTGCCCAGTGTCCATTATAAATGCAGTTTGGTTTTTTTGTTTTTTAAGGCTGTCCTGGACTTTGTAGACTAGGCTGGCCTCAAAATCGCAGAGATCCTCCTGCTTCTGTGCTGGAATGAAAGGTGTGCGCTACCACACCAGGCTTCAGATGCTAACAGCAAACCCAGGTAGAAAAATGGAGCTGGAGAGAAAATCCTAACAACTTGCCCGGGCAGGTGAACTAGGGAAAGAGGGTGGGGGTGGGTGGGTGGAGGAAGTGGGTTTTGATCCACCCGAGCCTTATTTGGAGTAAGGAGAGTCATTGAGTCTTAAGGTTCCTCAGGCTGAATGCTCCAGCGCAGAGCCCACCCACACGTGCTTTTCACCGTCCGGGGTGGGCACTGAGTTCACCCAGATTGACAGTGCGAAACGTGGAGGCAGATGCTCAGAAGTCCCTGGACCTGTACAAGAGGAACCGCGGGGCACATCGGGTGCGTCAGACGCCGGCTCGGGCACGAGGTGGGGGTGATGGTCACTGCGGGAAAGCAGGCTTGGCCGGGTAGGGCCACGGGTGGCGTAGCACGCGCCTTGAGCCCGGGCGGAGGGAGCGAGCTCTAGTGCCCGGCTGGACACGGCTGCCGAGAGGTGCTTCCAACTGACCTCGACGCCTTCCGAGTCTTCGCAGGGAAGCCCTGTCCGGTGCTTGTGAGTCTCTAAGACTCGGCTCCGCATCAACCCAGCAGCGCCGTCCACTGGGTCCGGGATTAGCCTCTCTGGTCGGTCCCCGCCGGGGGCGGGGCTTCCCGTTGCCGCGGGGCCGTTGATTTCAGGGCGGAACGTTCGCGCGGGGAGTGCGCGCGCGCGGGGGGGAAGGCATTGAGGGAGCGCTGCTGGTTCCTCTGAGCCCGCTCCGCGTGGTGCGCGCGCAGCGCCATCCGGCGCACCGCCCGGCGGCTCCACCCAGCCCGAGGGGCGCGGCCTGGGTGGGAGGCGGTGAGAGCGTGAGCGACACTGGCGCCTCCGCGGCGCGGCAGGTGAGAGGGCGGGTCGGGTTTGGGTGCCAGCGCCCCGCATCTCCCTAGCCCTCAGGACCGACCCAGGGCGCCGAGACCTTAGTTCCCTCTGATGCTCTGTGTAGCCCTGTCCCGCGACATCCCTAGGGCTGCCCGGGTCCGCCGCCACCTGTGGACTGCCTCCCACACCCGGGAAACCGCAAACCCTCCAGATTGTCCCTAGACCCAGCACACTGAGGATCTCAGCGGTTCGAGGCCCGAGACCCTTACACCTTCTGCTCCAGAAGCCCAACAGATCCCTCTGGTCCTGCTCCAAAGCCTCCTCAGGTCTCCCGGCCCGTGGACTCCCAACCTTTCTTGGGTGGAGGCCTTCAGAGCCACCTCCTCAGTCCGTCCTTCCTGGGCTCTCCCGTCTCTCTAACTTGAGGTCCACAGAGCCTTGCAGCTTCTACTAGGGTGTTCTTGAGGTCTGTGAATTGTTAACAGGAAAACAGTAGAAACATCTTGACAGGTCAGCGGAGGAGGTGGGATGTGAAGCTCTCTGCTGGGGCGGTTTGTGTTCACAGTGCATTGGGGGCCAGTGTGGGACCGACTCATAGGGTACAGAGAGGGATCTCTGCGAGTGAGGAAATTGGGCAGACGAAAGCTCTTTGAGGTTGCGCCCCTCAGTGAGTGGTAGCTTCTGCTATTACACACGCCTACCGGACCCAGTCCAAGAGAGCAAGGCTTGATCGCTGTGGCTTAGTTGATGGGAAGATGGCAACTTAAAGGGCCAGCCTTCCGGGATACTTATTTAGGAACCGCTTACAAAGGAAATGGAAGTCTGTGGTTGTCTTTCCCGATGTACAGGATTGGGACCAAATGGTACACATCTTCATCTTTCTCGGTGCAGTAATCTCTCAAAGAAATTACCATTCCCTCAGGCTATTGCCACTGATAAACAGTTCCTAACTTACTACCCAGTGGCAGTCTGGTGCCCTGAAGAAAAAAGAACATATTTGACCCAAAGACAAGCGTTATTCGAGACAGGGTTTCTCTGTGTAGTAGTCCTGGAACTCTCTTTGTAGAGCAGGCTGGCGTTGAACTCACAGGGATCTGCCTGCCTTTGCCTCCTGAGTGCTGGGATTAAAGGTGTGGGGCTACCACGCCCAGCTAGGGTCAGAATTTTTAAAAGAGGGAGTGGGTACTTAAAGGCAGCCAGGATGGTTCGAAGCCAGCTTGGCCCACAAAGCTAGTCCAGGACCGCCAAAGCTACACAGAGAGACCCGGTATCGAAAAACAAAAACAGCCAGGATGGGATTTAAAAACCTTTTAAATATATTTTTATTTTTATTGATAGGAGTTTTCTTGTAGTCCTGGACTCGCTTTGTAGACCAGTCAGACCTCTAACTCACATCATCTGCCTGCCTCTTCCTCCTGAGTGCTTAGATTAAAGGCATGCACCTGACCAGGGTGGGATTCTTGAGAATAGTTACAGGGAAGGGAGGGAAGTGGACTCAGATGTTGAGAAGTTGTTGAGGGTCATTTCCTGCCAGGTGAGAGAAGGACTGAAAAGTCAGAGAGGCAGGCCCAGCACACTAGATCTTAGAGATCTTGTGTGGGTGGCAGAGCTCTGTCCTGACCAGGAGGATGGCCTTGCACTGAAGATAAAGATGATAAAGGAGGATGCCGGAGCCCTCATTCCCATGGGTTTAGGCTCAATTATTTTTATCAATTATTTTATTACGAACTTATTAAATGAGCCTACCTCTCTAACAACCTGACCACCCCAAACAATCAGAAAAGGATATTAAAGAACACTACAATGAAACCTTAAGGGTATCAGTTCCAAGGAGTGATTCTCCTGGCGTAGTCAGCAGGTTTTCAGCAGACCAGCAATTCCACCAAAGTTGCTGCTGGAACCAGGAGCAGTAGCTGTAACCTCAAGCTTCAGCTGGAGTCCAAAGCCCTGAAGCCTTTCCTGGAAGAGTTCTCTTTAGGAGCCTCTTCAAGTGCAGGGATGAACTGCCGAAAACCCAAGTCCCAACCAATCTTCTGTTCAAAGATGTTTTTCACCAAGCTCCCCCCACGAAGTGGTTCGACTTCTAAGTGGAAAAACATCCTGCTTTCTCACATCTAAGTGGTAAACATCCTGCCTTCTTCTCCATCCCACACTTGGGATCAAAACAGAAATAGGTTTGGGCCTTCTTCAGTGACTGATTTCTTAGGGTAGCTTGTATTTTTGTTGTTTGTGTTTCTGTATGTAACACTGTGAGGAGGGGGTCAGGGGATGACACTTCTGTGCGTGTGGAGGCCAAAGGACAATCTTGGGTGTCATTCCTCAGGCCCTGCCCACTATGGTTTTTGGAGGCAGGGTCTCTCACTGGTCTAGAACTTATCAATCAGGCTAGGCTGGCTGGCTAAGGACCTGCCTGAATTCACCATCCCAGCAGTGCACACCAACAAATGTGGCTTTTTTTTTTTTTAAGTTCTGAGGATCAAACCCAGGGCTTATGTTTACAGGTCAGATGATTGCTGACTGAGCCATCTCCCCAGTTCTGGCTTACATATTTTTCCAGTGGTCACTTTAGCTGTGGCAGAGACACTTGTTTGTAGGAAGCAATTCCGCAGAAGGTGGGAGTGACTTGGGTCCAGGGGGTGTGTGTGGTTCAGTAGCCCTCCAGGGCTTGACTAAGTTTCTGAAAGCTCAGACTCAGAGCCTGGAGCAGTGACATGGGAACTTTTTTAAGGTGAGATCTTATGTTTGCTCATAAGTCACGGTCACCTTAGAGCCTCACCAGGGTGGCTGTGGCTGCTATCCAAATAGAGGCTACAGTGCTTCCAACAGGAGGAAGAGAGGCTGGTTGTAGAGGTCAGCTGGGGAGTCTTGAAGGCACTGTCCTCTGTGTGACTGGAGGGGCTGTGGCTGCCAGCAGGAGGTGTCAGCGTCCAGACAGGTGAGCACTTTAAGGTGTGACATTGTACACAGTGCGGGTTAGGGGTTATGAAGAAGAATGGATGAAGCTGGGATTTGGAAGAGGCAGAGGAAACTGGAGAGAGCCCAGTACAGGAGGACGTTCTCTGGCCACCACAGTGCTCTGACACCAGCCACACATGGTTGACAGGCATTTGGAGGATGCCTGCAGTGATAGGACTAGGTTTTTATAGATTTATAGATTAAAAACCTAGCCTGTGCAGCCGGGCATGGTGGCACACGCCTTTAATCCTAGTACTCAGGAGGCAGAGGCAGAGGCAGGTGGATCTCTGTGGGAGGCCAGCTTGGTCTACAAAGGAAGTCCAGGACAGCCAAGACTATACAGAGAAACCCTGTCTCGAAAAACCAAAACACAAAACAAAACAAAACAAACAAACAAACAAAACCAAACCAAAACAACAGCAAAACAAAAAAACCTAGCATGCGCTGTAGGTTCCTCTAATGTTATCCCACGGAATGGCTCTGACCACCTGGAAATGCACACTCTTCTTTTTTCATGGGTCAGAGAACAGACAGGTAAGCAGCACAGCACACACCCCACGTGCTTCTGGCCCGGCCTATTTGTGTATCTTTCCTTCCTCCACACCCTGAAGCCTGGAGCCTTCTGCCTGGAGAAGTGGCCACACCCCTTTTCCTTTATCGCCCCTTATCAGTTCTGCTAAGGTTACAGCAGGCAGCTGTGTGTGACAGAGTAGTCAGGGGTTGTCCTATTTAGTCCCCTCCCCCCACCCCCACCCCCATGTGTATACTGGTGTGTGTCCCCACTTCCAGAAGGCAAAGCAGAGCAGCCAACCTTTCCCCGCCTTCCCGTGTGTGTGTGTGTGTGTGTGTGTGTGTGTGTGTGTGTGTGTGTGGAAATGAATGGGACAGGGAGACTTGGCTGCAGTGCCTGGGATAATGAAAGGAGTCTGGGGTGCAAACCAGGAGTGACTTATAGTCCCTCATGCCTGGGGAGATGTTGACCAGATTACTAGAGTCTCAGCTTTTGCCTCAAACAAACAAACAAACAAACAAACTAACGAAAGAGGGCATTTGGTATTATAACACTCCCCCAACCCTAAAGTTCTGTAAGTTTTGTGCTCTACAGATTATCTCCTCTGCATCTTCTGGGGGGCTGGCGGGGGGGGGGGGGCAGTCATTTGGGCCCTTGCCTGTGGTGGTGAATGGCTCCCACAGGCTCCTGTATTTGAAATGTTAGATACCAGCAAGTGACATGTGGCTGTTTGAGAAAGACTAGGAGGTGTGTGGTCTTGTTGGAGGAAGTGTGCCACTTGGGGTGGGCTTTGAGATGTGAAAAGCCCATGTGAGGCCCAGACCCATCTGTCTCTCTCTACTTATTGATCAGATATAACTTTTAGCACAGCTCCAGTGCCATGTGTGTGGCCATGCTCCCACCATGATGATAGTAGACTAACTGTCTGAGATTGAGCATAAGCCCCTAATATAATGCTTTTTTTTTTTCTTTTTAAAATAAGAGTTGCCTTGGTCATGGTGTCTTTACAGCAAAAGTACAGTGACTAAGACAGGGTCCATTTTAATTGCATGGATAAAGTTCAGTCTGTGTTTCCAGACAGTAGGTCCTGTTTCCTCCAGCAGGGTGGTTATACACCAGTATGAATGTGGCACTGTTTATAACTGGCAGCGACACCTGTGGTCATGGTGTCATTATCTGCCATGCCCCCTGTTCTGGGACTTTCAGGAGAAAGCTCCTTGCTGGCCACACCAGCCCTGTCTGACTGCAAGGGGTCCTTTTCTCCTGTTGCATTTTGGCTGACTGTAGGTGAGGTAAAGTCTGTACCTGGTTATTGTGATGCTGGACATCATGTATGTTAGGCAAACTCTACCAGTGAGCTACATCTCCTGACATCTGAAGGTCTGTTCTGGGAGTACTACACTGCCCACTTGTTTAAATGTGATGCCTGCCCCTCCTGCTGGGAAAAGGGAGTGGGCTTTGAGTATCTGCTCACCTTTCCTTCAGTGTGATCACACTGCACATCCATGACTTGACATCTTCCTGCAGGACTTTTGTGTGTAGAGTGCTGGAACCCAGGGCTTTGAGCCTACTGGGCAAGCTTTGTGCTACTGTGCTGTAACCTCACCTCTCCTGCATCTGTGTACTTAAACCCTCTACTTTGGTGTAGCATTGGCTGGCCTTGAACTCACAGTGATCCATCTTCCTTCTTCTCTCAAGTGCTGGGATTGAAGGTGTGTGCTACCACGCCTGGCAGAAGTCATCTTTAAAGCATAATTTCCAAGGTCCCCATAGGCTTGGATTCTTCCGTTTGCCATGGGAGGGGAATAACTTACTTGTTATGTCACGTTTAACAATCAGCCCCTCCTTCCCAGCTTTATGGTGATTCTCAGGCTGTCTCTGACTTGTTCTTTCTCCTCTAATCTCTGTGGCAGTGTAAAACCCTGCTGGCAGCCAGCCTTCCATACAAGGGCCACTTGTATAGCTTGGGCTGGGCCTGGCTCAGCAAAGCTCCTTCAGCCACACTGGCTAGTTCACACAGTGTTCTTGTACCTGAGTGGTTCAAGGTAGCCTTACTCCTTAGCTGGGTGACATTCATTCTCCCAGGAGGCTGGACCTGCCGTCAGAGTTGCAGAGGGCAGGCTGCCCTGTCCAGTGCTTGTCAAGCTTGCACTTGTATCCCATTTGTTGGTGTGCTGGTGGCCAAAGAACTCACGAGACTAAGACCAGAGTCAGCTCATTCGTAAAATAGTTGTGATTTCTTATTCTGGCACAAAACATTCTGCTAAGACGGTTTTGTATAAAAAGGACAGTAACTGCTTTCCAGAATCTGCTTTGGGCCTGACTCTACGTTTAGGAAACACTGGCAGGTTTTTATGAAAAATGCGTTGCTATGATGACTTGGCTTTGAGTCTGCAAACTGGTGACGACATGGTCACCTAGGAAACAGAAAGCTGCAGCATCTGAGAGGCCTCCGAAGGGTTTTGTTGTTGTTGTCTGGCATCTGATTGGCTTAAAGAAGTGGCCTTTGAGAAGAGACTGCTACCTCAGAGGTGGAGTGGCCTCTAGAAACATCTAGGCAGAGAACAGGCTGGGCAAATCTCCCACTTGGGCCTTGGTTTAAGACAAAGGGGAGATGTGGGGCAATCTCTGGATAATTATGAGGGTTGGCTCTGATCTTCGGGCTACTGAAAAACAGGAAATGAGGTAATGTCCTTAAGCATGTAGTGTTTATAAAGAACTGTAAATGGCTAAATATGGGCAGCTTTGCAGCCCATCACAGCGTGGTTCCTGGGCTGAGTGCGTCCCCTGCTGGTTGCTTTGATCCCTAGAGGTTCACAGCAGTCTAAAAGCCCAGAGGCCGCCCTCCCTGTTGAGGTGGGAACCCTTGTGATGCACTGTGCAGGCTGCAGAGACTTCTCCAGATCCCCCACCTCAGGCTGAGGCAGAGCTCAGCAGGACCCAGCCACAGCACGCCTGCCCGCCCAGGGCCTGCACTTTCCTGTTCTGTGAGAGTCTCTTGTTCTCCTGGGGAACTGAAATCACTTGGTTTTGTTACTTTGCCAAGGTGTAAGTACACATTTTGCATTTTAACTGTTATACCTACAGATGTTCGGAGAGCGAAAAGCAGTTGAACGGTAGGAAGAAACTAGACATTTTTCAAGTTCTTACGTGGTAACAGTTGAGGCTGTGTCATTTCTAAGGCACACTGCCTGCCAGTGACTGAAGTGCTGGCTAGAGCAGGCTGAGATGAAGTGCTTCCCTAGGCACATAACCAACATGGAGTGTGCTCATGTCAACTTGAAACAGGAAGTGCAGCCGGACCTCTCAGTGCTGTCCTGCAGGGCCCGGACCCTAGGTCTCTGCTGTGGGACACAGCCTAGCCACCTGGTTCAGCAATTTGCTTTGCAGAGCAATTTCCTTCCAGAGAGGACTGATCTTGGAAGTTTGGCCAGTTGGCAGGGATCTGCGCTTTACAGTTGCTAACAGAATCAGTGAGTGTGTATGGGCTCATTGGACAGTTGGGGTGGGATCCACAGGGCTTCTGTTTGCATTGGGGGTTATGTGAAATAGAATACTTGTAACTTGCCTTAGAAAAATTTTTTAAAATAATTTTTTAATTTTTATTTTGTGTGCATTGGTGTTTTGCCTGCATGTATGTCTGTGTGAGGGTGTCAGATATTGGAGCTTCAGATAGTTGTGTGCTGTTGTGTGGGTGCTGGGGATTTGAACCTGGGTCCCTTGGAAGAGCAGCCAGTACTACTCTTAACCACTGAGCCATCTCTCCAGCCCCAGACAAATTCTTTTTTTTTTTTTTTTGTTTTGTTTTGTTTTTTTGTTTTTCGAGACAGAGTTTCTCTGTGTAGCCTTGGCCATCCTGAACTCACTTTGTAGACCAGGCTGGCCTCGAACTCACAGCGATCTGCCTGCCTCTGTCTCCTGAGTGCTGGGATTAAAGGCGTGCGCCACCACGCCCGGCTCCAGACAAATTCTAATAGATTATAAAACCAAAAGACTTGACCTTGAATGGTGACTGCAGTGAGGTATGCAGTCACACTCCCCTGGCCTTCCCTTGGGCTGGTGGCATCCTCTGCCAGCTTCATGTTTTGGCCTATGGACTGGTTTCTTAGCACCTAGGAAAGACCAGGGACCTTTGGGGGGATTTGGGGGAAGCTGTGAGCGCTTCCTTCTAAGGTGGGAGGGTGGATGCATGCAAATGTTTTCAGGGATGACTGCAGGATCCGGTTTCTCCAGCCTGAAGGTGTAACTTACAGACCGATTGAGCTTTGGGGTCGCTCCTGGATAATTAGTTTTGGTGACCTAATTCTAACTAAGGAGTAAAGATTAGAATTTGGACCAAGGTTTTCCGTCTGTGTGGTGAGGGTGTGGGAGGCCTGGTATTCCTCCCACTGCTGAGCCCTTGCGAGTGCTGCTGCAGAGTAAGATGCTGTTCAGGACCCCTTTCTCATTTGTTTTGAGATGAAGTCTCTCTGCATAGCCCAGGCTGGCCTTTAACGTAGGATTCTTCTGCTTCTGCCCTTCTGATAGGATCATAGGGTGCTCTGCACGAACCTTTATCTCAGCGGTTCTGCTGTCCAGAGTGCGGACCTTGGTAGAGGGGGCCAAAGGGATTACAAGTTGTGCACACAAGCTGCTCACCATGCCACGAGCATCACGCACTAGTGAAGGGCTATGGTGAAGATGGGGCACCAGGCAGGGTGTTAGAGCCCCACGTGGGTGCTTACTTTTAGTTTTGAATAGTTCCTAATAACACAGACTAAAATTAGGATAGATATTAGGCTCTCAAATGAGAGGAAAAGTCAGTAAAAAGCTTGGTAGAAAATGAGAAAATGGTACCATACTTCTCAGTGATAGTAGTTTGGAGGCCTTCTTACCATGTTCTTTGCGTAGTTCCTTATTTATAGAAAACATTAGTTCTGAAATCAAGGGAGAAGGGATTGGGAAACTTATAGATGGTTTTTGTCTTTTTTTTTTTAAGATTTATTTATTTATTATTTGTACAGTATTATGCCCACATGTGTGCCTGCAGGCCAGAAGAGGGCACCAGATCTCATTATGGATGGTTGTGAGCCACGATGTGGTCCCTGGGAATTGAACTCAGGACCTTTGGAAGAACAGTCAGTGCTCATAACCTCTGAGCCATCTCTCCAGCCAGATGGTTTTGTCCTAAAGAAACATTCCCAGGGTGAAAAACACACATCGTGGAGCTGGTTTACCAGCTGCTCAGCCTGGCATCTGTGAGAATGTTTTCCTTTCTCTCTGGCATGAGACGCCTGAGCACCTCATGAGTGGGGAGCTAGGCAAGGTTAGCCAAGGCAGAGGAACCGTTTGTGTGTTATCTTTTCATAGATGGTATTTTTCAGGTATTCTAATTAAGTGGCGGGTCAGCACCTCTGGTTTCAGCTTCATCCTTTGCTGTCTTCCCGGGTCCCTGTAAAAGGCTTTCCTGTGGGAAGTGGACGCTCGGCTCATGTGTTTCTCTTTAGGATTCACAGATGGAGTCAGTGGAAAAGACAACTAACAGAAGTGAACAGAAATCCAGGTAACTCAACTCAGTTACTCACACAGGCTTTTTCCTGACTTCGCATAGCACCTGTCATCAGGGGAATGTAGATGGTGCTGGAGGGGAACCCAGGGCTGTGCACCATGGTTCATTCCAACGCAAAAAACTGTCCAGAAACAGGCTTTCTGCTCAAAGAAGCCATCAGAGCCCATCTCCAAACAAGCAATGTGGAAGTGGAGGGTGGGAAGGGCCACAGGAGTGTGAGTGGCCAGCAGGTGGAAAGTGGTGCAGAATGAGCTGCCCCCTCCCCCCCAAGAGTGCAGAAAACCTGCACTGGGTCAGAAATTCTCTTGCCTGCTGGGCGGTGGTAGCAGCACACACCTTTAATCCCAGCACTCAGGAGGCAGAGAGGCAGTGGTATCTCTGTGAGTTCGAGGTCAGTCTGGCCTATAGAACGAGTTCCAGGATAGCCAGGGCTACACAGAGAAACCCTGTCTTGAAAAACTAAAACAAAACAACAACAACAACAACAAAATTCTCTTTCCTGTCACCACGGTAAGATCACTCTGTTTTTACAGTGTGTATTTACCGTCTACTTGCAGCTTCAGAGGAGGAGAGGGGCTAAACTTTTTGTTCACAGACACCTGTAAACATGCTTATCACTGTAGGCAACAGGGAATTTGTCTTCTGGTAGCGACTAGAAGGGCAAGGGTTTGACCTGAGCATTCCAGATGCTTCCAGACCGGAAGCTTGTGGTACTTCCAAGCTGACTGTTGTCTTTCTCCTCCCTTCTTTTTAAATAGAAAGTTTTTAAAGAGCCTAATTAGGAAGCAGCCCCAGGACCTGCTCCTGGTCATTGGAACTGGTGTGAGTGCAGCAGTGGCCCCAGGAATCCGCGCGCTTTGTTCTTGGAGGAGCTGCATTGAGGCGGTCATCGAGGCTGCAGAGCAGCTGGAGGTTCTGCACCCTGGGGATGTTGCAGAGTTCCGGAGGAAGGTGATGAAGGACCGAGACTTGCTGGTTGTGGCCCATGATCTCATCCGGAAGATGTCACCTGTGAGTCTCAAACACTTGTTGGTTTCATTGGGCTCACCTTGGACTCTGGAACAGGCTGAGGGAGTGTGTGAATTGAATACTACGTCTCTGCAAGCAGATGCGCTCAACTGTTAATGCTCAGCCTATCAGGATGCTGGCCTTTTGGGCTTTTTGTTTTGCTTTGTCTTTTGTTTTTCTGATTTTCAAAATAGAGTTTCTCTGTGTAGCCTTGGCTGTCCTGGACTCGCTTTGTAGACCAGGCTGGCCTTGAACTCACAGCAATCCGCCTGTCTCTGCCTCCTGAGTGCTGGGATTACAGGTTTCTGCCACTATGCCCAGCAGGATGCCACTCTTTAAAACCCTGACACTGGGCTGCCTGCAGGCACTGGAGCAGCTTGTAGTAATGGCTCCTGTAGACTGGCTGGCTCTGGATGTTGTTGTGCTGCCATTTATAATGTGAGGTTTGTGAGATGCTGTGAAAACGTTTGGTTGAGCTATCTCCAGATAACAGCTCACCCTCAGAAGACATTGGAAGGTGGGAGGTCTGGCAGTAGAAGTGACATAGCAGAGAGTAGCATAGTTGGTGATGCAGGGGACAGTTAATGAGAAGCCATAGGCAGATTGTGGGTGGCTGTGTTGTCTGGTGCAGGTGCTGAAGGGAGAAGCTGGAGGAGGCTGTTTCTCACTGGCCTTGTGTTGGTGGGAGATGTGCAGTCGGCATATAGAGGAGGCACAAGGAGACTTGAGATGTGTGCTCAAGGGAAGAGAGGAACATGGAATGGTCAGTAGGAAGGGCAGGAGCAGTTTTGGGGTCACCAAAAGACCAAAGAGACCCCAAATGGCATGGTTTCATAGCGATAGTAACTCTGATTCCTACACTGAAACCTGGGGAGGCAGCCCAGGGGCATGCAGGAGCTCAGTGGTAATGGGGACCTGGGTTCTGCCATCTCAGGTTGATGTTCCCTCTTTGTTCAGTTAGCTGCCTGACCTCCCCCACCGCTGCTCCCTCTAGTGAGCAGTGGGAGGTGGGGCTGTGAGCCTTCACTGAGTCACTAGATGACTTCTTCCTTCCTTCCTTCCTTCCTTCCTTTCTTCCTTCTTTCTTTCCTTCCTTCCTTTCTTTTCTTGTTGTTTCTATCTGTCTGTCTGTCTGTCTTTCTTTCTTTCTTTTTTTAAAATAGATCACTGTTTTCACCCCAGTGCTGCACCTCACCTTACTAGGCTGGGGATATTTTCATTAGGTAGCTATGCTGAATGTGAGTGTTCTGTTAATCAGGGACAGCTGCCATTGTAGGCAGGGCCTGGTCCAAACCTGGCCTGCTAGCTGTCTATAAATTGTGTTGGCATGTGCCCATACCCTCTTGCTGGCACGTTGTCTATGCCTGCTTTCATGCCAGAGGTCAGCTTGAGTAGTTGCAGTAGGAACTGTGGCCACAGGCCTAACAGGTTTACTCTCTAGCCCTTGGCAGATAAAGGGTGCTGATCCCTTGTACAGGAAGATGAGGGCTAACCCTTGGGCCAGGGAAACCTGTGGGATGGCTGGGCAGCACCCAGGGTGTGTGGCTCACGTAGGGAGAGACCATGGTGTTGATGATCACTGTTGGTCAGGAGACGTCTGAAACTCCACCTGATGCTTCTTAGCCTTGTGCCCTGTGCCAGCCTCTCAAGGAGGATCAGGTGAGGTTGTCAGCAGGCCTCTCCCTGGCATGCTGGCAGGTTTGTGAGCCAGAGTTGGTTTTATTAGGGGCTTCTGTGCTATAGGTAAAGATGAGGGCCACCAGGCACTTCAGGGGAGTATGAGGTCCACACAGCCTCCTAGGAGAAGGGGGGTCTAAGGGTGGCTTGCCTGGTGGTTCTGTCTTTACTTGTGGGCCATTGGTGTTGTACTAACTGTGAGACTGAGTGCTGCTGTAGGAAGCCGGGGCTAGGAGTGTTCTTGGGGAGCGTGTGGTCTCTTGATTCTTAGGCATGGCCCATTCAACCCATTCCCCTGGTTCCTTCAGCGAGCTATCTGCTGTCAGCACTTCTCCCCACTCACCGCCCTCAGCGCCCCACCTTCTCTGCCCCACTGCAAAGTAGGGGCTTTCCACAGTGCCTTATGCCCTGGTTTTGGGTCACCTCTCTGGCCTCCCCTGCTAGTCCCCTCCTCTTCTAGCCACACCCAGGCTCTTTGCTGACCTTGGACTCATTTTCGCTAATACTGCAGCGCCTTTGCACTTGCTCCCGACTGCTTACAACAGTCCTGAGGACTCCCCACTCTCTAAAAAGCATTGTCCTCCCAATGTCTCTGGCTGGACATTGCTTTTCAGAGAGACCTTCACGGGCCCTTGCCCTGCCCACTCTCACCCAGCAGTAACTACACCCCCTTCCCTCTCTGCCTTGCATTTCGCATTGTATTCATTGCTGCAGTGTTATGTCCTTGCACTTGAACTGTGCTCCCCTGAGGCTGACTTCATTCCTTCTTTTTGTAAGAGTGAGCCATCACAGGCCGTCAGCTTAGTCACAGCAGTTGCGGAGCTCTACTGTTCCTCTCTTGTTGTTGTTTTTGAGACAGGATCTCTCTGCGCAGACCTGGCTGGCTGGCCTGTAGTTCACTAGGTAGACCAGGCTGGCCTTGAACTCACAAACGTACACTCACCTCTGCTTCTGCCTCTGCCTCAAGTACCATCACACCCAGTGCGTGCTGCTAACTCTTGATCTACCTCTCCATAGCGTACAGGTGACACCAAGCCCAACTTCTTCCAGGACTGCCTGATGGAGGTGTTTGACAGTCTGGAGCAGCACATCCAGAACCCTGTGGTGCTGCAGTCCATCCTCAGCCTGATGGACAGAGGCACCATGGTGCTCACCACCAACTATGACAACCTGTTGGAGATCTTCGGGCAGCAGCAGAGCAGGCCCATGGAGTCCCTGGACTTGAAGGACAAGACGAAGGTATGGGCTACGTGGGCAGGAGGCTCAGGGAAGCCATTGCTGTGGACACGTTGCTGGTGCGTGCCCTGAAACAAGACTTTGGGTTACTCCCAGATGCCACACAGCCATTGCCTCAAGCAGCCAAGGAGTCCTGCACGTCCCCTCGTGTCATGCCTCCAATGCCCTGCAGACGTTCCTCACGTACATTTACTGATTAGACATCACATGGAATATGGGCGATAAAGCAAGCATAAAAGAAAACACCTACAATCCTTAGTGTGGATTTTCTCTTGTACAGTTGGATTACAATGTATGCAGACATTTCTGTTTTTAATTTTTCCCCCTTAATATTTATTTTGGAGACAGGGACTTGCTGAACGGCTCAGGCAGATTTCCTACTTGGGATCCACCTGCCTCTGCTTCCAAGTACTAGGGTTACAGGTGCACAGCACTGGGCTTTGCTTCCATTAGCTATTTTTGTTTCCTCAGACTTGTTTATGCTATATAGTTGTAGCTGGGCTGCAAGTCACTAGATAGACCATGCTAGCTTTGAATTCATAGCAATCTTCCTGCCTTTGCCTCCCAAGTGCTGGCACTACAAGCATACTCCATGATGCCCGGCTTCATTAAGCTATTTGTCTAAGCTACTTTTCTGTTGTTTTGACAAGACACCATGGTCAAGGCACCTTGTAGAAGAAAGCATTTGAGGCCTTGCTTACAGTTTCGAGGGTGAGTCTGTGACCTCCATGGTAAGGAGCATGGCAACAGGCGGGTAGGCATGGCCCTAGAGCAGTAGCTGAGAGCTTACATCTGATCCCCACATTGGAGGCAGAGAGAGAGAGAGACAGACAGACAGACAGACAGACAGACAGACAGACACACACACACACACACACACACACACACACACACACACACACACACACACTCTCTGGGCCTGCTATGGGCTTTTGAAACCTCAAAGCCCAAACCCAGTGACACACCTCCTCCAATAAGGCCACACCTCCTAATCCTTCCTAAACAGTTCTAGTGATTCGGGACTAAGTATTCAAATATATGAGCCTATAAGGGCCATTCTAATTCAAACTATACTATTTTTATTTTTAAAAGAGCAAACGTAGATTTATTAAGGAGAAGTAAGGAAGCACTTCTGAGTGTGGGTTCTGAGGGAGAAGTGCCCCCAAGGAGTTATTTGAAGTGATTTTGGCCTTCATGGTCGTGCCTGTAATTCTGGACCTCTCTAGAAGGCAGCTGTACCCCCAGCTCTGTATGGGAACACCTGTTTCCTGTTCCTTGTTAGCAGTGGCATTATTAAAAACAAAGCAAGCCTGCATGGTGGTGCACACATGGGATCTAGCACATTGGAGGCCGAGGCAGAAGGATTACTATGAATTTGAGTCTACTCTGAGCTGCATAGTGAGTTTTAGGCAAGTCTGAGCACCTGTCTCAAATACAAAACAAAGCAAAAAAGCCAAGTGTATTCCTGTCTGGGAGGTGAAAATTCTAACTTTTTACTCTTTTATTGCCGAGGTTGAGCAAAGTTTCACTGTATGAACCATTTTAATTTTTGGCATGTTTGCTTTTAGTGATATACTTATATTATGGGTGATTGGGGATTCACATTTGCCACCTGTGCCGTTGGCCACTGAGTTGTGGCGCATGCTCTGTGTGGTAGCTGGTCTTCAGTTGGTTGTGGGCACAGGCTGTGGCTGAGCATGACAGCACCTGTGGAAATGAATAGTCAGGTGTGGGTAGGAATTGTCTGCTGGCTCCTCTACTCTAGAGTCTCTCTGTAGAGCCTGCAGATGGAGAAACCCCATACTGAGAGACAGTTGCATAGGCATGGAGTGTGTTCTGCTTGGCTCTGTAAATCTGAACTGAAGTGAGTGTAGGGGGCTGTTTGATAAATGTTCTTTTTCTGTACCTATTTCTGCTGGTGTGAAAGTGACAGAGCTGGCACTGTAGCTGGGGGGCAGAACACTCATCTAACATATGTGAAGGAAGACCTGGGCGCCACAGAACACAGAAATGGAAACAAACACAGCAGCAGCCCCACAACAACAGAGCCGAGTTAACCACAGGTGACTTAAGAAGGCCCCGCCCCCGAGCATCACTTAAGCTGCTCGAAGAGCAGAGCCCCTTCCGCACACTCTTTAAAGAAGACCTCGCTGAGGCGCTGGGGCAGGGTACTGCAGGCAGCAGTTTCTGTGGTAAAGCTGTAATTATGAGTGGGGACGTTTGCTTTTTCAGGTAGTTTTCTTCTTGTGTCTGGTTTGAAATTAACAGGAGGCTGTTTCTTTGTCTTGGTTTGGTTTTTGATAGGTCCTTCAGTGGGCCCGAGGCCACATCAAGTATGGAGTTCTTCACATTCATGGCTTGTACACAGATCCCTGTGGGATGGTACTGGATCCCTCGGGCTATAAAGATGTCACTCAAGATCCAGAAGTCATGGTAAGTCTGTTTTCACCAGGCCTGGGGAGCCTGCTTGGGGAACTGATGGTGGCAACCAGCCATCTGGCTGCGGTCTGAGTGTTTCCCAGACACTCTGGTCCTCTAGTTGATCTTGTTCCTCACGGCTGCTGGGTTCAGGCCATATTTTCCTGTTGACAGCTATGTCTCCAGGCTGTGGTATGGCGCTGCATTCTGAATAGATGCTCAGGGCACACCTGCTGGAGGAGGAAATGTGTGCTTCCTTAGAAAGGGCAAACCTCTCTCTTGGTGCCATCACTAGCTCGCAGGGGGTTTCTTGCCAGGGACTTGGCAAAGTCTTGCATGATGTGGTAGTTCGTACTTCTGTGGTCTTTCTCTCTGGTGGTCCCTCTTTGTCAGGTCTCCGTGTTTACTCAGGTGTCTTCTCTCTGCAGCTCTTACCTTCCTTTACCCAGCAGTGTTTGGAGCTTTCCAAACCTAGTTTTAAAACTAGGGCTGAGTTGTGCTCTGGCTGAGCTCTTGCCTAACATGTACATGTCCTTAGTTCATGGAAGCACAGCAGATAAAACCAGTTAATGCCTGATTTTCTGAAAGACTTTCTTGACTATTTTATGGTAGGCTTTTTTTTTTTTTTTTTTTTTTTTTTTTTTTTTTTTTTTTTTTTTTTTGGTTTTTCGAGACAGGGTCTCTCTGTGTAGCCTTGGCCGTCCTGGACTCACTTTGTAGACCAGGCTGGCCTCGAACTCACAGCGATCCGCCTGCCTCTGCCTCCCGAGTGCTGGGATTAAAGGCGTGCGCCACCACCGCCCGGCTGCTTTTTTTTTTTTTTTTTTTTTTTTAAATCAAGGTCATCCTACAGAGCTCTTGCTGTCCTGGAACTTGCTTTGTAGACCAGGTTGGCTTTGAACCCACGGAGATCCGCCTGCCTCTGCTTCCCAAGTGCTGGGATTAAATGCCACCACCGCCCAGCTTGCCTTTTCATTTTTTAAAAAGAGATTTGTGTGTGTGTGTGTGTGTGTGTGTGTGTACTACACGTATGTATGCACGCTTGTGTGTGCATGTGCATAGCGAATGCACTTGCCCACAGAGGCTGGAGACATTGGAACCCTTGGAGCTGGAGTTGCAGAATGTTGAGCTACTTGACATGAGTGCCAGGAATTGAACAGGGTTGTCCAGAAGAGCATCCGGTGCTTTCCTAACACTGGGCATCTCTCCAGCGCATCGAGCCTTCTTTGATGGTCTCAGCAGATGTCCACATGAAGTGTGTGGAAAGGCGCTGTCCAGATGTTGCCCACTTTTCTGTCTTCGCACAGCCTTGCCCCATTTCTGAGACGGGGTCTCATGTAGTGCATCTTAGCTTTAAACTTGCTAATTGTCTTTGAACTCTTGGTCTTCTGCTTCCATCCCCCCACCTCCCCCCTTAAGGGCTGCGGTTGCAGGTATGCACCACCACAGCAGGCTGCTTAGAGTTCTGACTGGAGTCTGTGTTGTGCTGTGATACGCTCAGGATCAGGATCCGCTCCCTCCCCGGAGCTCTTCGCTGGCCTCTGTCATTAGGGATGGTGTCAGCAGATGAGGACTGGCAGTTATGATGCTGTGGAGACCCTTGTCATGAGAAAGCGCTCTGCGGGTGCGGGCCTTGCTGAGGGGCCTTCATGTCTGAAGCAGTGACTGCTGCTCCTCTGAGTGACCCTCATGGTCTGTGCTTGGGTTGCTGTCTCTGCTCCCCTTCCCAGCTCTCTGGCCTTCACTTCCCAGGATTCATCTACCCTTTCCTACTGCGGGATCCAGCTCACTGTCCACTCCTCCTTCCAGGGTGTTGTATGTAGACAATTTTGAACCAAGACAGAGTCTCAGTGTGTAACCCCAGCTGATACTTGTTCTGTAGATTAGGCTGGCCTGGAACTCACACAGTGACCCACCGTGCCTCTGCCTCCATAGTGCCAGGATCAAAAGTGTACGCCACCACGCCCAGCAGAATGCAGAACATTTTGATGCTCTTGTTTTATGCCTTAGTGATTTAAGGTTGTACTTACGTCTAGGCGCTGACTTGGGTGGGCTGACTTGGTGAACCCTAGGTGTAGCGCAGGCTGTCATCACTGGGAGGCGCATTCATGCTAGGCAGGCAGGCCGGCACCCTTCTCTGCTCCTTCCTCCTTTTCCTAGTTGAGAGGCGGCTCTCAGTAAGCTTCACCCTAGCTTGCCCAGATCACAGCATGGGGTTGACCTGAGTGTGTCAAGAGCGCACGGCCTTTCAGAGCTCCTCAGAACGGCTCTTGGGAAGGCTGGTGAGTACAAGATGGGATGTAAACAAACACATAGGGCGCTTTCTGTGAGTTGTGCGCTCCTGCTCTCTTTCACTGAGGTGTCCTCCTTTGTTCGTTGGCTTTCTCTAGGAAGTCCTGCAAAACCTGTACCGCACCAAGTCCTTCCTGTTTGTGGGCTGTGGAGAGACCCTGCGTGACCAGATATTCCAAGCTCTCTTCTTGTACTCGGTGCCAAATAAAGTGGACTTAGAGCACTATATGGTAGTGCTCAAGGAGAACGAAGACCATTTCTTTAAGCATCAAGCAGATATGCTTTTGCATGGAATTAAAGTGGTGTCCTATGGGGACTGTTTTGACCTTTTCCCAGGATATGTGCAAGACCTTGCCACACAGATCTGCAAACAGCGAAGTCCAGGTGTGGATTTCTGTCATTACCTTCTAAGCGTAATTCATGGGTTCTTCTGTTGTTCCTCCTGTGATACCAGAAAACTTACCAATGTAGTTATTTTTTAATGTCTCTGAATTTAAAAGTAGAAGATGGGGCGATTGGTCTAATAGTGACAGTATGCAAGTAGGGCACACTGATTATGTTTCAGGTTACCACCCCAGCCAAGGGAAGCTCTCGGGTCAGTTTTATTGGTTGTGATAGTTAAACCGTAATCATGTAAAAATCATATACTGTCGTCCTGTCACTCCTTTTTTTTTTTTTTGAGACAGTTTGTCTGTGTAACCTTGGCTGTCCTGTACTCACTTTGTAGACCAGACAGGCCTCGAACTCACAGCGATCCACCTGCCTCTGCCTCCTGAGTGCTGGAATTAGAGGTATGTGCCACCATGCCCGGCCTGTGTCACTACATTTTTGAAGCTAAAACTAGGAACACACAGGAAAAGTTTGACGGTATTGATTTTTTTCTCCGTTCAGTGCACATCTCTGTGCAGTGTAGAGCACAGCATACATCTCATTTGTGCTCTTTTGCCTTTCTGAGGAGTCAGAGCTCTGCCAGGAAAGACCACAATAATGGGAAATACTGACAGAGTCACCTTTACATAAGAGAATTAATGGCTTTTGATTTCAGTGTCATAAAACATGAATGACAGCACGCATGGAAAGTTCTGTATTGACTGGCCATTCATGGTAACAAGAAACCCAGAGCCTCATCACATAGTGGAATAAGGTTAGCAGAGACTGCTGAGAGGCATAGTATGGCAGCCACAGGTTTCTAACACTGTAGCACTTTAGCTGCTGATAATAGTGGAGTTGGATTATTTCATTTATGAGTAGATATGTAATTAGGGTAGTAGTTTATTACTGGGAGTGGGAAGGTGAATTTGTGTTGTAGAGCTGTGCCATGCACAACTATAAATTTTATAATATTATTATTGTTGTTCTTGCTTTTGTTTTGTTTTTGAGACAGGGTTTCTTTGTGTAGCCTTAGCTGTCCTGAACTTACTCTGTGGACCAGGCTGGCCTTGAACTGCCTCTGTCTCCCTGAGTGCTGGGATTAAGTTGTTGTTGTTGAGCCAGGGTTTCACACTGTAGCTCTAGCTGTCCTAGAGCTCACAGCTCTATCTGCCTGTGTCTGCCTCCCAAGTGCTGGGATTACAGGTGAGCACACCATGCCCAGCTGCCCTTCATTTTTAATATCAGTACCTGTTGTTACCTGGATGATTTTAGAGGTGACATCAGCTGAGGAAGGTGAATGTTTGCCCAGTGTGTGCCAGGACTTTGAAGCTGGGATTTGATCCTAGACTAACACAGACAGAAATGTCTTGGCCTCCCTGTGTGCATGTGTGCATGGATCTTCAGAGGCTTTCCTCATCCTGCCCGCCTCTGTCCTGCCCAGCACCTTGTCAGACTCTCCAGCCATGGGCACCTAGAGTAAGGGGCTGACCTGCTTCCTATCCCCACTGATGCTCCTTTTCCAGGATCTGGCAGCTGAGTGGACTCAGCAAGCTGCCAGAGGACTAAAAGGTCACTGGGGTTTCCATCTGTGCTTGTCATGAAAGACATTTGTATTTGTGTTCTTTCCTAATGGGCAAGGATGCCTACTGGCAGTGAGAGTGACATTAGCTGTTGTGGATACTGTGCCTCACGCCATGTGCAGACCAGCCCCAGAAACTTCCCATGGGCATGCAGTGACTTCTTGAATCCATCCTGCCAGGGCAAGAAGGCAGTGACACAGGCAGGGTTCATTGGCTGGCATGTGATGCATTTGGTGCAGAAGCCTGTCCCCAGCAGTGGATGACCTCCGGGTGGCCTTTGCCATCCTTCCATGCCTGAGGAGGAGGAGCACGCCAAGTCTTGGCTTTGCTGACTGTGTCCTTTCTTTGCAGATGCTGAGCGAGTGGACAGCACCACTTTACTGGGTAAAGCAGATCTTTACTTTGCTCACCTGATTTTTGCTTCCGTGTTCTACTCCTCACCATTGGTAAAATTGTGAATGTGTTCCTTACATTCAGTAATTTGCCTTATTAAATAGGGCAGAAAGGATAGCTAGCTATATCTTCAGACAGTCCCCACCATAGCAAAGGTATAAAGTCCAGGGCCCTCCCACCCCAGAAGCATGGCCTCGTCATGGACTGTCTGCTGATACCAGAGAATAATTTCTGCTTTAGAACCAAGAGTTACAGGAAACCAGAGGAGTGTTCTATTTGGATTATGCTGTTAGCAAAGGATCCAGGAATCTAGCATGACCTTTGATTTTATGTGACCTTTCATATATATATATATATTTTTTTTCTTTTAATACTTGTTTGAAGTGTGAATGTTCTTTCTGGCTTTGATGCTTCCAGTTTGTAAACAGATGACTCAGCAGTGGGCAGGGTAAGCAGGATGTCTCTGCTGCCTGAGTCAGTCACTCTAAGGGTCCCAGTCAGTGAGCAGGGGCCTCTGCACAGCCTGCCTGTTGACCAGTGTGTCCAGACAGGATGAATGTGGCAGTGTAGGGACAGCTAGGGCCAGTATGTGTCAGTATGTGTCAGTGGTGGAATGGCTCAAGCCAGGACTGGGAAGAACTGCTCTCTGCTTTCCATGTCTGTTTTTTTGTTGTTGTTATTTGTTTGTTTGTTTTGGCTGTAGTTTTTCCCCTTAAGTGTGAGTCCTAGAATAATACTTTTCCTTTGAAAGCAGCGGTAGCTTTCAAAGGAAGATAAAATAAGCAGTATATTCAGGGAAACTTTGGCCAGTGCCGCAATAAAGTCAGGTCCAGAAGCTGACTCCTTGAAGTAGATTCCATGCTAGTGTGCTAGTCACTTGCCGTCACAGTGGCAAAATGCTTGAGAAAACTTGAGGAAGGACTTACATGGTGTCAGCCATGGTCGCACAGCTCCCTCTAAGGCAGAGCCGAGCACAGAGGAGGAGCCAGGAACATGACATACCTTTCAAATACGTGCTTCCAGTGACCTGTGTTCTCCAGCCAAACCCTACCCAGTAGCCCATTCAGTACAGACTTCCTGCAGAAGTGAGTTTTAGGATGGGCTCTGCAGTGAGAGTGCGTGGTGGTCTGAAAGAGACGACCCCACAAGTCCTGGGCATTTGAAGACTTGGTCTCCAGTGTGTGGTGCTGGGTTAGGAGGCTTAAGAAGTGTATCACACCTCGTGGCACAAAGTACAAGGTTGACCGCAAATGGTTTAGGTAGCTCTATCCCGTGGCTCCTGGGCTGCCTCTGCTTGTTGCTGGCAGCTTTTTTCTTGCCATTTGGTGCTTGCATCACAGCATTGGCTTCGCTCAGCTTCACTCATCCTTCCTGTGGGTTGTGAGGGACCCTGGCCCTTTATATTGTTTGGCCTCTTTGGCTTCCTTATCAGATACGGGTAGAAGCCTCCCGGACTCCACAACTTGTGCATCCCATTATCTGCAAGACCAGACAGGAAACACTGTTGCCAGCAGGAGCCTAACCTGGCCCGCAGCCGCAGGAGCTTCTGTGTGCCTACTGGGCAGATGAGGCATCTCTGAGCAAACAGCCCTGGAGCTCTTGGGTGGAAGCTCCAGCAGTAACTTGAGCCCGTGATTGATAGCCCTAGCCAATTTCTGGGACATCTTCAAGTTATCTTACCTGTTGTCATGATACAAAAGTATGGGGCTTGGTTTAAATGATGCTGGTCCTAATTGGCATCCACACTGCCCTTGATCCTAACTTCCAATGTCCTTTTTCCTAGCCAAATTGCAAAGCTTCCTAATTTTTTCTTCTTATGTTTTAACTCTGTGAAGCTGGCGAAAAACAGCTAGTAATAACTATTGCCACCACCTGAATACTACTATGCAGCCTTGCGGTTTTCTTCATGATTAGTTTGTCTTTTTGCTTTTCTTTTATTTTTATTTTTTATTTTTTTTTTAGAAAGATTTACTTATTTATTATTTATTTATACAGTATTCTGCCTGCATGTGTGCCTGCGTGCCAGAAGAGGGCACTATAGATGGTTGTGAGCCACCATGTGGTTGCTGGGAATTGAACTCAGGACCTTTCGAAGAACAGCCAGTGCTCTTAACCTCTGAGCCATGTCTCCAGCCTCTGTCTTTTTGCTTTTCAAGGCAGGGTTTCTCTGTGTAGCTTTGGCTGTTCTGGACTCACGTTGTAGACTGGGCTGGCCTCAAACTGACAGTGATCTGCCTGCCTTTGCCTCCCTGAGTGCTGGGATTAAAGGTGTGTGCCACCACACCTGGCTTAGTATGTATCAGGGAATAAGCATAATGTGGTCAATTAATTAATTCTTTCTTTCTAAGATGTGAAATGAGTGGCCTCTAGGCTAACCCCCTAGAGTCCTCATTTTCACCTGGCTTGTGAGCGGCCCTTACTGTTTGCATTCCCACCAGCATCCTTGGCTTCTGACTACTCAGCATTTCTTAGCTTGTCATAACGTGTTTCTTTAAACTGCTGTAAATCTCTCCTGCAAACTAGTTCCAAAGGCTTCTGGAGCACATGCTCAGAGTCATGGCCTCACTTGTTGGCACCAGTTTCGAATTGGCCTTTCTGTGCCAAATTACTGGAGAAATGCAACTTAAAATAGATATTTGGCTCTCAGGCTTGAGTCCTTAGTCACCGGCTCCATAGTTTCTGGGCCTCTGACAAGACAGACACAGCAGAAGAAAGCTGCTCACTTGAGAGTAGCACGAGAGGGAGGGAGAGGAGAGTGAATGCAGGAGGCATGGTGCTCTACAGCGCGTGTCCCAGTGACTGACTCCTTCCAGCCAGGCTTCTACCTTCCAGCAATATCGCTGATTAGGTCAGAGCCCTCAGCATCTAATCACTGCCCCCAGGAGCCTAACTCTTGGGTTCTATATTGCGGACCTTTAACCATGAGGTTTTGAGAGATACTGCATATCTATACCATAAAAAGCAGGCAAACTGTATTTTGATTTATTTTGGACAATTTCAAGGATCTATAAGGATGTAAGTAGATTCCTAGAGGGTAACTAACCCCATTTCTTACCCTCATGCTGCCTTTATTTTAATGTAAAGTTTTAAAAATTAATTTTTATAAATATCTTAATGTTTTAAAATATTTTTTTTCTTTAAGGTAATGCCTGTCAGGATTGTGCAAAGAGGAAGTTGGAAGAGAATGGAATTGAAGTTACAAAAAAAGTCCGACAGTCAGACGGCGGTAGGTATTACTTGTTTCTGTGGGGAACTAGCTTAGCTCTGTAGGTGTCTGTAATTACTCCTTTGCCCCAGCAGCCCTAGTCTGTGGGAAGGATCTCACAGCCCTTCACACTACCAGCCAGAGGCCCTGTATTTTCCCAACATTTCTAGTTAAGTAATGGAAGGGAAGGAAAACAAGCGAGGGATGGTGATGTAGCATCAGCTCAGTGAGTTTTCATGAGCAAAAGACACCCACTTGTTCATACCAAGTTAGCAAGCAGAGAACATTTTGGGAGTATTTCCCCACCAACCAGAGTGCCCACATTCATTAATCTCTAAAGAAATCACTTCAGGCCAGGCATGGTGGCACAGGCCTTTAATCCCAGGCCTTGGGAGGCAGATACAAGTGGATCTCTGAGTTCGAGGCCAGCCTGGTCTACAAAATGAGTCTAGCACAGCCAGGGCTGTTAAACAGAGAAACCCTGTCTCAAAAAAACCTAAAAAAAAAAAAGAAAAAGAAAGAAACCACATTAAATTCTTGCTTTCTGTTCTCTCTCCCACTGAGATGTATATAGACTTGTAAACTTTCAGCTGCTCATTTCAGTAGACTCTTTCCATTGATACTAGGAAAGGTGATCTGGCTAAAGACTCAGGTCTCTACCCCTCCTATGATCCCTCTCTAGGGATTTAGTACTGGGTTTATTTAGTTTGGTTTGACTCTGTTGATTGAACTCTGAAGGGCTTTTCCCTTCCCCTCTTTCTTCTCCTTACTCCCAAGCTCTGGCTCTTAACACTGCCACTGTCAAGCATCTAGATGCAGGATAAAAAGGAAGCAAGGCCTCCACTGTCTGTGTTCTAAAAGGTGGAAAATAAAAGAATTTACTTTATTAAAAGCATCTGTATTTTCTCCTTTCTGCTTGTATATAGTGTTAGCAGACCAAGGCTGTAACTTCTTATCTTTGCTCAGTATCAGCTAAATGATTATTTTCTGAACACTCCATTTAATTATTTATTCTTTGCATATTCTCTGCCCTCTCATGTTGGGAAGCATGCTAGCTGGAGTCTCTTGGATTATTATCTTTTAAGTTTTCTTTAGTGCTTCTTTTTTGTTTGTTTTTGAGACAGGGTTTCTCTCTGAAGCCTTGGCTGTCCTAGAACTCACGCTGTAGGCCAGGCTGGCCCCGCACTCACAGAGATCTGCCTGCCTCTGCCTCCTGCATGCTGGGTTGAGTGAGTGTGCCACCTCTGCTTCGCTCTTTAGTGCTTCTTAATTTTTATTTTCAATCTTCATTAAAACACATTGAGAGATTCTCTGTATTTTAGCACTAAGTTAGAATTTTATTGTTATTTTTGAGTGTCTGGAGTTGGGGATATAAACCTGGGGGCTTGTTACATGCTAGACACAATGAGCTTCACCATCAGCATCTAAATTTTGGGGGTTTTTTGAGATGGGGTTCTCACTATGTATGCCTGTCTGGCCTGGAACTCACCACATATAGACCAGGCTAACTTCAAACTCAAAAGATGTCCCTATTTAAAAAAAAAAAAAGTCCCTGCTTCAGCTTCCCAAGTGCTGGACTAAAGGGGTGTGCCACTATGCCCAGCTTAAAATTCTTTGTTTTATAGTGTGACTTCGAGTCTCTTCTTTGTCCTTGCTCCGTTCATCTGTTGTGTACTGCTGTGAGAAGCCTTTTCAAGTCTTTGAGGCCCCAGGGGCTGTTCTGATCATCCCTTACCACTTCATTCCTGAAGCCCTGGTAGACTTGTGACTGTAACAGAAGCAGATCTCAGCCTTCAGTGTCATGATCATCTCTAATGGACCCTAGCACATGTGTATTGGGGCAGGAGCACCATGAGATTGAGGTTAGTTTGAACTATGTAAGAGCCCTTACCTCAAAACAACAGGGAGGAGAGGAGAAGAAAAAGGAGTTGGGCTGGGGAACCCAAGTATGTATCTGAACTACTCTTAAACACCTGTGCACCTCTTCTCCAACAATTTTCCAGAGTTTTGGAAAAGTTAGCATGTTGACGACACACCGAATATCCAAAGCTAACTCCTCAGTGGGTGTCTGATCAGTACTGTGACAGAGCTTGAGCATTCATAATGTGAAATCCTCCTAAGCGGTACCTTTTTGGGGATCAGAGGTTTTGGGTTTGGAGAGAGATGGCTTAGTGACTAAGAGTGCTTGCTGCTCTTGCCGAGGACCCTGAGTTCAATTTCCAGTGCGCATGTGGCTCCCGACCACTGTAATTCTAGCTCCAAAGGATTGGATGCCCTTACACACACACACACACACACACACACACACACACACACACACACACACACACACACCAATAAAAATACTTAAAGTTACAGATTTGGAAACATTCTAGATTTCCAATTAGGGACGTTCAATCCCTTAAATTCTATGTAAAGATTCCCAAGCCCCTAAAATTGAGAAATTTGAAGTGCTTTTGGGGTCTAAAACTTTGGATGAGGGATACTAGTGCATTAACAAGAGCATGAGTTGCTTAAGTCATCTGTCATTGATAAAGAGTCACAATGAGGCCGGGTGGTGGTGGCACACGTCTTTAATCCCAGCACTTGGGAGGCAGAGGCAAGTGGATCGCTGTGAGTTCGAGGCCAGTCTGGTCTACAAAGCGAGTCCAGGACAGCCAAGGCTACACAGACAAACCCTATCTCTGAAAAACAAAACAAAGTCACAATGAACTAGTCAATCGCCTAGTCAAATGAAACGAGACGTTAGATTTTCTCTGCAGTGTGAACTGATGAGTTGGGACAGGAGGCCATAGAGGCTTAGTTCAGATGTCTATCATGGGACAGTGGCTGGTAACAGCTGCTGCAGACTACGTGCTCCTTCCAGATTTGTGTAACTTCAGTACATTTGGTACTTGTATCTATCAATTTTGTGTATGGACAAAATTCTTTGGCGTCTTTCATTCGGATTGTGTTTTTAGTTGGCAAGCACATGTATAACTAAAATAGAGCAGAGTAGTTCCTCAGCTGCAGCCTCTGGGCAGCACTGTCTGTGCTGCTTTTCTATCAGTCTCCTTCATGTTCCTGGTTTTCCTCACATCTGAGCATCTCCACAGTTTGCTGATGTGTGAAGTCCCAGTGATTGTTTTCAACAGGCAGTTGTGGGTTGGTTTTTCATTTTCTTTTCTTTTTCCTACTGTCACCTGTATACTAGGCTTTACATGTTCATGATCTCTCTGAATGCTGTTAGTTCAGGTACCAGTGCTACTACCTGGTAGACAGCGCCATAGAGCAGTGGGCCAGGCATCCTCTTTGATGCCCAGAAAGAGCCTTGTCCCTGAATAATAGCAACTGAGTCAGCCTTGCCTCTCCCCAGGTAGTCATGTCTGCTTGAGGAAATGCCTCTGGTCTCTGATATGCAGAAAGCTTTGGTCTGTTCTGCATGTGGATGAGAAAGGCAAAGGGCCACATTCTCAGTCCTGCTGGCCACACTTGGAGCCTGAAGATCCCCTGAGGATTGGTGTTTCTATCCATGTGGCAGCTGAATTGTGTGTTCATTCTGAGCCTTCATTTCTTATCCATACTTAAAACAGGCTGTCACTGCATGTATGCAGAAATTGCTCTGTCTTGATTCTACCAGAAAACAGCACTGAAGTGCGTGGGTAGAGATTCCTGTAAGTCTTTACAACCTATATTATACCTGGTACTTGATAGTACTGATAGCTCTAGACAGTGGCTACTGTTCCTGTCATGGAAAGTTTTCAAAATTTTCAGCAGGTGAGGTAGTTGCTGAAACAGAAATGCTGATATACTTTTTTTTTTTTTTAGCTTAACTGAAATGCTTTGATATTTCTTTTGCTCAAACAGATGATGCTGGAGGGTCTTGAAATTTTTAAAACTTGAAACTTGAAAACCAGCCTTCTGTAACCACAGTGCCATGCCCAAATGATGAGGAATGTACAGAGGACTCCGTATGGAACTGTCACATACCCCAAGAGCCTGTGGGTGTGTGGCCTTCAAGGTTGAATGACAGAGCTCCACTGTGTGCTTAGCTGCTCAGGAGGTGACAGGGACACACTTCAGGTATACTCTGTAAGGACGAATGGACAGCTACCTCAGGGACCAAATTGGGGGGTGGGGGTGGGATGTGCCTGGCATTGTTCCCTTTTCCATGTTTTCTTATGTCAGGGTGTTATTTTTCCTAATACATGGAGGAGAATGAAGACTGTCCAAGCAACAGTAGTTGCCAAAGAGAAAATAAGACATAAACACTTATATTTTATATCTTTATGTGGAAACATCTTTTGTTGTAGAAAGTTTTTACAAGATGTGTTGGTTAAATTGTTAGGTACAACAGGAGAAGTGGATAGTAGAGGCAGTGACTCCACTGGTGAAAATGGTCATTTTAAAGGGTGACTAGATCAATTGGGTTTCTTTGGAATTGTGCTATTTCAGTAAGTTCTGTTCCAAAGAAATGGTAGACTTGTCTGTCCAGAGAGACTGAAGACCATTTTCAAAGTCTTTATGTGACTTACAAGTTAAATGTGAAGCACAAGACTAAGTTGTAAACTTTGAGAAGTTCTAAGCTCTCCAAGTCTTATTTCTCGAGGATACGGCCCATCCTTTCTGTTCTTCTCTCTTCCCATGGTTCATATTAAGATTTACATGGCTGGGGTAGGCAGTGCTTTGGTCTTGATTCATTTCAAGGTTTACTTCTGGGGAAACACCATGCTCGGATCACTGCACATGCCCAGAGCTCCTCAGATAGCTCCTGTGGCAAAGGCTCTTATGTTATGTAGAATAGTCCTGAAAGATTTCTTGGAAACAGGCCCTGCATGGCTCATTTGAGGCTACCCATCTTTGATATGATACCAAGCTCTTTGATATCTTGCCAAGACCTGCCTGTGACATTGCACGGATGGCACTGTAGCTCCCAAGGGGACAGGGATAATTAAGAACAAGGAACACAGGTTGAGATGGAGAAGCCAGAGACAGGCTAACAACCCTCTACCCCTTTTGAAGTGTGGAAAAACAAGTCTTTAATGTCACTGGTTATAAATAAAATTTTTAAGTCAACCCTGTGTGCTCAACTTTTCTTTAGCTATGACAACATGTAGGTATATGTAATACGAATGTTTAGTTTGAGTTGCCACTAACTATGAAATAAAATGACTACTTTTGAATGAGTTTAATGAAAAATACATAAATTTTTGAAAATTGGGTTTTTTTGAGGGCTGGAGTGATGGCTTAGCAGTTAAGAGCATATACTACTTCTGTAGAAGACCCAAGCTCAGTTTCCAGCATCTACATCAGGTGGCTAACAGCCCAAAGTCATCCTCTTCTTGATACTGTGGGCACCTGCATTCATATATGCAAAGATTCCCACAGAAAGAGATTTTTAAAAAAGATTTATTATTTATTATTATGTATAGAGCTCTGCCTGCATGTACATCTGCAGGCCAGAGGAAGGTATCATCACATTATAGATGGTTGTGGGCCACCATGTGGTTGCTGGGAATTGAACTCATGACCTCTGGAAGAACAGTCAGTGCTCTTAACCGCTGAGCCATCTCTCCAGCCCAAAAGAGATTATTTTTAATTATTATTGGTATTTTGAGATGGTCTTACCTTGTAGGCCAGGCTAACTTCCAACTCACAGCCATCCTCCTGCTCAGCCTGTTAAGTGTTGTGATTACAGGATTACAGGCTCATCAGTGAACTTTATTTTTTCCTCACTTTTAAAAACACATTTACCAAATGCTTTCAGGGGTAGATAGGTAAATATTAAAAGTTGATCTAATAATAGAAAAATCACATTCTGCAGTATACAAGTGTCACAGTGTCACACTGAAGGATCTGAGTTTGTTTTTTTTTCGAGACAGGGTTTCTCTGTGTAACTACTCTAGCTGTCCTGCAACTTGCTCTGTAGACCAGGCTGGCCTCCAACTCACAGCAATCAGCCTGCCTCTGCCTCCCAAGTGCTGGGATTAAAAGTGTGCACCACCACTACCCAGCTAGATCTGAGTTTCTTGCTGTAATGAATTAAGTTTATCGTCAATCTTTTTGTTATGGTATGTTGAGTGTAGCTTCACTCCAGTGGTTCATTTACTAGAAGGTAACAGCCGCAGCCAAGGGATTTGCTTCTCGTTTTATCAGTGAGAGGCATGAAGTTAGCTGACAAACGCTTGCCCTCTCTGGTGGTTACTGCCCAGAGCTAAAGGGTTGGTACATTTTAACTTGTTCAAGTACTTCTTCCTGAGAACCTCTTTACAGCTGGAAATAGTAACTGTGGTTCTTCAAGAAACCTGCGAATCCTTGTTGAGTGGATTGTTCCCAGTTCCTTGGAGCTGTGAGAATACCCTGAAATCTTCACTTGGCAGCTTCCTAAGGCTCAGAGGCTCCCTAGTTCCCATGTGCACCATGAGCCTCATCCACAGTAGCCTGAGCTTCAAATAGCCCTCTTCATAACCTACTTTTTTCATAAATTAGTATCAGGCCTCTTTCAGGGTAAGTTGACTATTAATTGTAGCATTTATGTATTTCTTAACTACTTAATGTATATAAAAGCTATTTTGCTTTTTTGGGGGGGTGTATACGTCAATAACCTTACTACATTTTATTCTTTGTGTATTTGTGTCTGTGTACATATGTGGACAGAAACTAAATTTTTTTTTTCTTTTTGGTTTTTTGAGACAAGGTTTCTCTGTAGCCTTGACTGTCCTGGAACTCATTTTGCAGACCAGGCTAGCCTGGAACTCACAGATCCGCCTGCCTCTGCCTCCCGCGTGCTGGGATTAAAGGCATGTGCCATCACTGCCCAGCTGTGAAACTAAATTATGACTTTGTCTAAGTAGCTGTAAAGCCTGTTCTGGGTTCAGAAGTGACCCATGGCTTTAGGAGGCAGCTCCAGGTCAGCACTTCCATGGAGACCTGCAGAGTCCTGTTTCACTTTGAAACGGGGACAAAACTGCTAATAACTACCACATTCCTTCTAGCAGTGGCAATTACATGACGTCCCTATTACCTGGCAAAGCCTTGTAATTCAGTGCACCCTTAAAAGAAACTCAGAAACATTAGGGTTGTACTGAAGCATATGATTCAGTTTTACCATCACAGTTTTCTGTTTTTAAAACTTGTGAGAGCCGGGTGGTGGTGCCGCTCGCCTTTAATCCCAGTACTCAGGAGGCAGAGGCAGGCAGACTGCTGCGAATTTGAGGCTAGCCTGGTCTACAAAATGAGTCCAGGACAGCCAAGGCTACACAGACAAACCCTGTCTTGAAAAACCCAAAAACAAACAACAAAAAAACTGTGGGATTACTCTTATTTATGTTTTCAGTACTGACACTCCCTTTGAAATAATCTCCATAAGCCAGGTTCTCCAGTTCACTAACTATGCCTTGACTGCGTCAGTAGAAACTATCATGGCTGGGGAGGCACTCAGTGGTACAACACTTACACATGGGTCTGGGTTTCCAGCACCACAAAAATAAAATCCCCAGACCAGCTGGCAAGGCAAGACCAGAGAAAAGATGTTGCAGAATTCAGACTTTTATAACCAATTTATTTCAAAAAGAAGTCCTCAAAAACAAAAGGAAACCATAAACCACATTCACTGCCGCCATAGGAACCCTCTATTGGAATGGCGCTGAGTACTCCTTATCTGAAGTGGGCTACATAGCCTGTTTTACTAACACTGTAAATTTTCTTCCATGACACATGGGTCTGAACAGAGACTGACCTGACCTCCACAGGGCCAGAGTACAACCCTTCAAGGGCATGCTAATTTTAACGAGACTGGGGAGACTGCGGGGACTGTGATGCTCGTGGTGCTCTGGGCTTCCGGTGTCTCCTCCTGCCTTCTTGGTCTTCAGTGTCTGGATACTTTGAAAGGTCCAGAGTCAACACGTGGCTGAACATGCATTCATCGAGCTGAAATGGAGAGAGGCCAGTATTAGTAAGTTCTCCTGATTAGAGGAAAAGTATTTATTAAAGTGAGGCCATTAGTTAATCCTGATTTGCATTTAGAAGGGGTTAGTTATCCTGTTTGTTTTGAGACAAGACTCCTCTATGTAGCCCTGGCTGTCCTTACTTTGTAGACCAGGTTGTCCCAAAATTTAGAGAAATCTGCCTGCTTCTGGCTCCTGAGTCAGTAAGTTAATTTTTATCTTAGATTAAAGGAGAACAGCCTAAACACAGAAGATCTTGAATTGTTTCTCTACTCCCTTGGCTCAGGTTTTAAATTATTTTAAAAATTTATTTTGTAAGCCAGGCATGGTGGCACGCACCTTTAATCCCAGCACTTGGGAGGCAGAGGCAGGTGGATTCCTGTGAGTTCGAGGCCAGCCTGGTCTACAAAGCAAGCCCAGGACAGCCAAGGCTACACAGAGGAAGAACTCTGTCTCAAAAAAACTAAAATTATTTTGTGAGGGGCTGGAGAGATGGCTCAGAGGTTAAGAGCACTGACTGTTCTTCCAGAGGTCCTGGGTTCAATTCCCAACAACCACATGGTGGCTCTCAACCATCTATAATGAGATTTGATGCCCTCTTCTGGCCTGCAGGGGTACAAGCAGGCAGAGCACTGTAATACATAATAAATAAATAAATCTTAAAATAAATAAATTAAGCTGGGCATGGCGTCACATGCCTTTAATTCCAGCAATCAGGAGGCAGAGGCAGCCTAGTCTACAAAGCGAGTCCAGAACAGCCAAGGCTATATACAGAGAGACCCTGTCTCGAAAAACCAAATAAAATAAATAAATTATTTTTTAAAATTGTGTATGTGTGGGTGAGTGCCTGCAGGGTACAGGTTTTAAGGTTAAAGGACAGCTTTCAGGGATCCTTTCTTTTACTGTATGGGTCTGGGGGATGGAATTTAATGTCATTAGGCTTGGCAGCTGTTGCCTTTTACCAGCTGAACCATCTCAATGGCCTTAGCTCAGTTTTTGAACTATTTGTTTGAATGGCTTTAAGCCGGGTGTGTTGAAAATATAAAAATTTCTATATATTTATCCACTGGAGCTTCTGGTGAACTTGTTTTTTGATATAGTGCATTCATTTTTGCACAAAATATTCACAAATCAGAAACATGAAGCACAGTACAACAGTTTCTTCTGTGTTACTATTACTAAGTACTACTTACTATTTTACAAAACACAAGCATCACACTTCCCTGCAGGGTTTGTTGTTGTTGTCTGTTTGCTTTCTAACCCCCCCCCCCCCCCCCAAGACAGGGTTTCTCTGTGTTACCCTGGTTGTCCTGGACTGGCTTTGTAGACCTGGCTGGCCTTGAACTCAGAGATCCACCTCCTCTGCTTCTCAGAATGCTAGTATTACAGGGGTGCATCATCACGCCCAGTTTACCTTGTGGTTTTAAAGATTTTTTTTTTAACTACACATATTTGTGGAGGAATGCCTTGAGTGGTTGTAGCAGTTGTCAATAAAGTGCTGTTTAGCCAATCAGCTGGGCAGAAGGACAGGAAGTGGAAGGCAGGGCTTCGAAGAGAGGTTGGAGGAGCTGGCTGCCAGACAGTTAGTTGATAGGGGGAGCAGAGCTGCCGGAAGAGGATCAGATTGGGAAGTGATTGGGATTTATATAGGTTTTGAGGCCATAGGATTAGAGTAGTTTAGTTTACTAGTAGATTAGTAGTAGTTTAGAGTCTGGCCAGTGTAGTGCTTGTAGCTTTAAAATACACCACAGTCTCATTGTATCAGTTATTGACTTCCTAGGCCATACAGAAAATTGCAACACATATTTACTCTTGTGTGTGGGAAGGGATGAGTTGTTTTTCTCCCTCTATTATGTGGATCTGGAAAATCCAACTGAGGTCAATAGGTTTGGTAGCAAGTGCCCCAACCTGCTGAGCCTACAGTTTTAATTTCCTTCTTTCACTTAAAATGTCTTACATCTCTTTCTGGCAAGGAGAGTATCTGAGTAATTGCTCACAAATCTTACTCATTTAAAAATCATTTGGCTTATATTTACCCACTGTAGAAACCAAATAGTGTCTGCAAACTCCTGGATTGTGGAAGGAAATCCCAAGGCTGGCAGGGTCAGAGGAGTTTATGGGGCCTGCCCCTGCCCCTGCATCTCTTACCTCTGGGTAGATACCTATCAGTGCATCAGCTCTGGAGTAGAACTCCTCTTTCAGGGAAATGATTATCATCTGAAACTGTTCCTGACTCTGTTCTTTGATGTAACTTGAAACCTGGGAGGAAATAAAAAGCACACATTTCACCAGTGAGGCAAGGGCTCCTTTGGGCTTTGAGAACAATGGTTCTCTTTCTTCTTTCTAATTTTAAAATCACATTTGAGGTGATAACTCAAAACTTACAGATTGGGAAAATGTGACAATATATATGATTTCATAATCAAGTCTTGGTTAAGAATGAATTGTAGCTCCTTCAGGAAGCTCAATTCCAAGGAAATAAAAATAATGGGTATGGTGGTACAATTCTGTAATTCCAGAGAAGCAAAGGGTCTGAGAGCCCAGTACCCTCAAGTGAATGCCTGGAATCCTCACATCCTTCCAAGGCCCTACCCTCTTAAAGCTTCATTGAAGAAGCTCAATTGAAAAAAAATCCCTTTCCAGTGCCACAGCCTTATGTAGGGACATTTTATATCTAGACCATCGTGTCCTCCTATCTCCCATTCCTATCACTATTCCAAGACTTCCCCCCCTGCATCATGGCTACTGCCATGGCCTCTTGAGTCCCTTCTGTGAATGTGGCTTTAGCCTATCTCTTTGATTCACTGTAGCTGGTACTTCAGAGGCATAGTAATCTTGAATACACAGTAGTTAGGATTAGTGTACTCTGACCCAGACCAATCTTAGGGACTTGGTAAGTAGTTTCTTACTAGATACAAGTCTCAGTTCTCCTGTACCCAAGTTATAAGTGGTTTATTTATTTTGTTACTTTGTTTTGAAAGAAGCCATCAAATGGCCCTAATTTTCCTCTAAGTTTCTGCTTGTTTTCCTGACTTTCCTTAATGATGGACTGTGACTTAATAGTATAATCTTAGTAAGCCTTTTTCTCCCCTAAGTGGTTTTTGGCTATGGTTTTGTCACAGCAAAAGAATAAAATTAGAACATAAACATTCTACTGGAAATTAAAGCAGAAGCCGGATTAGTGGTGGTGGTGGTGCACACCTTTAATCCCAGCACTCTGGAGGTAGAGGCAGAGGCAGGCAGATCTCTAAGTTAAAAGCAAGCCTGGTCTACAGAGCAAGTGCCAGAACAGCCAGGGCTACACAGGGAAATAGTGTCTTAAAAAACCAAACAGGGGAAAAAAAGAAAGAAATTGAAAGCGTTAACAAACTTACTTTAGCAATGTTAGTATTGTCCAGGGCTGCATCTACTTCATCTAATACAAAGAATGGAGTAGGGCGAAAACTAGAAAAAAGTTACATGCACATGAGTAACAAGTTCCTGTTTGTTTTATGAAAAACTTAAAAGGCAAAGAGATAGCATTTAGGGTAATCAAGACCTTTACAAACTCTGGGAGACTTCTTATGTTACCATGTGCTGCTCCATACACCTTAGTGACAGTTCTGAGCTTTCTTCTCACATGTCTCCCTACTGGATTCTGCATGAGAATTCAGCCATCATCTCCCCTCCCTTCTACCTGTTCTCTCCTCTGGGCAGTTCTCTCTGCTGTGAGCAGCAATTACCATTATAGTTATTTAGGCTGAGCCCATGGAGTCATGACTGACTCCTTCACAATCCATGGCTGTCCGTTAACAACCTCTAGCTTCCACATTGTCCTAAGCCACCACTATCTTCCACTTTGCTTGCTAGAACAGCATCCTAACACTGTGCCTGTCACTGCCATGATACTCCACACATACTGAGCACACTTTGGCCTTTGCAGTAGCTTTTCTTTAGTATATCTAGAACATTCTTGCTTTAGCTATCCACACAAGTTGTATCCTTAATTCTTACCTAATCTAATTTCTAAACTTTTATTGTTGTAAAGTGCTTCAGGGCCACCTATATTTCCATTTCTTTGTGGGATTTGTCATTTTCAAATATTTTCTATAGTAGAGAAATTGTTTATAAATATACTGTCTCCTCCAATGAAAATAAATCCCCCCACAATGGAGCTGTACGTGAGCCTAAGGAGTTTTGGCCCAGCAGAATGGTTCTGGCAAAGAAGGGTGGTGAGAAGAAGGGTCATCAGCGAGGTGGTGACCAGATAATACACCATTAACACTCACAAGCTCATCCGTGGACTTCAAGAAGCGTGCTCCTTGGGCACTCAAAGAAATTCAGAAATTTGCCATGAAGGAGAAGGGGACTCCAGATGTGTGCACAGATACCAGGCTCAATAAAGTTTCTGGGCCAGAGGATTAAGGGATGTTGCACATCATATCTGAGTTCATTTGTCCAGAAAACGTAATGAAGATGAGGATTCACCAAACAAGCTCTACACATTGGTAACTTACGTGCTTGTTACCATATTCAAGAATCTACAGATGATAAAAGTGGATGAAATTTTGTTTTTGGTTTTCAAGACAGGGTTTCTCTGTGTAGCCTTGGCTGTCCTGGAACTCACTTTGTAGACCACATGGCCTCAAACTCACAGAGATCCACCTGCCTCTGCCTTCCAGTGCTGGGAAATAAAGGTGTGCGCCACTGTCACAGCAAAGTGAAGGATGAATTTTGGGGAAGACACTTTGTTTTGTTCACAGGAATCTCGAGCTTATAACAATACCTGAAAGTGTGAATATTTAGTAGAGTGATGGGATGGTCTGCTCCCTAGTGATAATTTCATTTTGCTATGACACTGTGTCTGGAACCCCTCCCTATCCCATGTGTTTTCTCTCTATCTCTCCTGTGGAGGACTGTCTCATTTCTTTGAGACCAGAGTGGGAAGCCTATGTCCTGTTCCTGGTGATGGGAAGAGAGCAGCACCAGCACTGCTATCACCTGCTGTGAGTGCTGAGAGCTGTTGTCTCTCTTAATTTTACCCAGCTTTTGTTTCTTGATTTATCTTGATTCAGTGGAAATGAGGACATTAAGCCCCTATGGTTCCCCCCCTCCGCCCTTTTTTTTCTTTCGAGACAGGGTTTCTCTGTGTTAGCCTTGGCTGTTCTGGACTCGCTTTGTAGATCAGGCTGGCCTGGAACTCACAACGATCCACCTGCCTCTGCCTCCTGAATGCTGGGATTAAAGGCATGCACCACCATGCCCGGCTTGTCCCCCCTTTTTTAAAGGAAGAAATATTTTGCTTTCAATGCACAACAGAGCTCTTGAGTATGGCTTAGGAAAACAATATGTAAGTTGGGTCATTACTTTTTGTTCATTTTTTGGCAATCTTCATTTCTTATGTAGATTATTCAACTATTATCCTTTTATAAAGCTATAAAACTACTAGCTATTGCCAAAATTTGTCAAAGACTGTACTTGGAGATTTTCTAACTTGCTATAGGCCTAAAACAAACCCCTATATTATGACTAGAAAAACAGCTTTGCTAAATATTATTAAAGAAAATAATTACATATTTTCTGTATAAAGATGCACTTAGTAGCTCGCTGTGGCCTTACCTGTGTACAGCAAATAGCAGAGCCAAAGCAGCCACACACTTTTCTCCCCCCGACAAATTATCCATCGGCATGAATCGTTTGCCTGGAGCCACACAATTATAGCTAATTCCATCTAAATAAGGTTCTTCAGGGTTCTCTGGGCTAAGAAATGCCTGAAACACATTTATTTAGCCATATCAGAAAAGTAACCAATATATTTCAAGTTAGGTGGCAACATATTTAAGTGAAAAGTTCTTAAGTTTTTGTCAGTTTTGATGGGAAAATACAAATACTTATAAACACATTGAACCTCTGCATTAACCACAGACTTCAGGGTTATCTGGGTTGAGGGAAAAAATTCTCAAGAATGTTCAACATATTCAAGGCCCAGGCTTTTTCTACCATAGTTCCAGTCAAACCTCAGCAGCAGATGCCACAGACTTATAAAAACAGTCTCCCATCAACTTATTTATTGGCCCACCTCTGATATTTACTGAACAATTACTATGTACCAATTATTATAGGTATATGTATGAATCCTGTTTTCAATGACTTAGTATGCTTATTTTACAAAAAAATAAGTTATGGGTTTTGTTTTTTAAATTTTTTTGTTTTTTTTGCTTTTTGAGACAAGGTTTCTCTGTTTAACAGAGTCCTAGCTGTCCTGGACAGGATTTGTAGACCAGGCTGGCCTCAAACTCAGAGAGATCTGCCTGCCTTTGCCTCCCCAAGTGCTGGGATTAAAGATATGTGCCACCTTGCCTGGCAAAATAAGTTTTGTTTAGTAATGCTGAGCAGTGGTGGCGCATGCCTTTAATGCCAGCACTTGGGAGGCAGAGGCAGGTGGATCTCTGTCAGTTCAAGGCCAGCCAGAGCAAGTCCAGGACAGCCAAGGCTACACAGAGAAATCCTGTCTCGAAAAAACAAAACACAAAACAAAAAGTTCTGTTTAGTTGAAATTCTAAAAATCAGATTCTGGATCATCTCAGTCATATTGTGAGCCCAAGTAGAGTTGATACATAAATCCTGACTCACATCTTTTTTTCACATTTAATTCTACAAGTATTTGCTGTGGTGCAACAGGAGTGGATAATAAAATGGGCCAAGCGATTCATTCAAATGGACGTTATCTAGACTTGATCCTATCTTTAGCCTTCCACTCTACTTTGATATGTTGATCAGTACCACACTACTTCTACCCTGATCCCATCTTGACAATAGAGACTAGTAGTTCCATAAAGTTAATTTAGTACCAGACAAAAGAATTTCAGTATTTGAAAAAACTCAGACATCAAATGATCCAACCCTACTCAAGTTTCAAGTGGAAGAATAGGCCCAGAGTGGCTCTGACTCGTCTGTGTTGCTCGAGTAGTAAGTGGAATCCAGAACACGTCTTGAGATGCCCAGTCTTTGTGTACTGGCTTTGCACCTATGTCATTAAGGACTATGCAGTGGTCATTTACTTCTCACCAGAAAACAAACACCACTGTTTACTCTAAGTTCCCTCTAGTATAGGAGGTTGAGAAACACACCTGGGCACTGTTGTTCCTGCAGAGCTTCTTGTAGATCTGGTCAATTGAGACTGAGATGTGCTCAAAACACTGGCTGAAAGCATCATATCTTCGTTTTTTCACCTGTTCAAACTCTTGTCTACATATTCTGGCTTCCTTTCTGCTGGTCTCAAAAGCTAAAAAAATTAATTTGATTTTAAAATGCAGTGTTATTTATTTTCAAGACCATTGGGTGCTTTTCTTAAAATGTAATACGTATTTTCAGAACTGATTGATTTTTGACTTTGGTTATCTTGAATACATCTACCTTCAAAAATACCTTAACTGTTGTTACATTCTGAGAACACATCTTTTAAACATGATGAGTCTTTTCCTGGCAGAGCTAACGTCTAAATGTTAGCAAATCATGACAGTGTATTGAATATACTTATCTGTCTTGTGTGAAAAATTGTAATTATATTTTTTAAAATAATAAGCCTACTTTGTTGTTGTTGAGACAGAGTCTCATGAGGCCAGTTTGGCCTCAAATTCACTATGAGACTGAGAATGACCTTGAACTTCTGATGTTCCCACCTCTACCTCCAGAGTTTTGGAATTATATAGGTACATGTCCCTAAACCCAGTTTGTGAAGATTTGGAAATGGACCCCAGGGCTTCATGTACTTTAGGTAAGTATTTGTGCAACAGAGCTAAATTCCCAACCCCCAACAAACCTATTTTAAAAGTAAAGCAGAACATTCATGAAGGAAGACATTCGTTTTAGTATTAAAAAGCCCACATTAACAGAGCAACAGGCAACAGAGAAAAATGCATGTTAATAAAAGAAATATACAATACAAAGAGGTTGTTGGCACACAGAGAAACAAAAACACACGAGTATCATCTTACTACAACGATAAACTCAATTTTACCATCCGCAGACGCTTGAAACTTGTCTCTGACAGCCTTTAAGTTCTCCTGTGCTCGCAGGTTTGGAGCTGTAGTCTTCAGGAGAGTATTTTCTTGGGATGCTACTTGCTGTAGAAGGAGTGTAAGGTGGGCCTCCACCTCCTTATCTGATTGTAGAGCCTATCATTAGCAAAGAACAGTGCTGACTGGCATGTCTTTAAAATTCAAAGTTAAGGCGTAAGTACAGGACTTATTCCTTGTGAGCTTGTGTGTAGAGGTGAGGGGACAACTTCTGGGACTGAGTCTCCTCTACTGTGTATGGCTCAGGAATTGAACTCTGGTTGTCAGGGTTGATGGCAAGTGTCTCTATTTGACAAATCACCTTCTTGGCCCAAGACTGCTATCATCTATTTTGGGTCTGGGTGGGGGATGGGTTGGTTTCTTGAAAAAGATCTTGTTTTATAGCCATGGCTGGTCTGGTATTCACTCTATAGCCTAGATAGGCATCAAAATTATAGCAATCCCCCTGCCTCAAACTCCCAAATGCTGAGATAACTGGTGTGTGCCACCACACCTGGCAAGGATACTACTATCTGGCTCTACTTGTACTCCCTGGATCTCCCTTGGAAGCTTTTCTGTGTTTGGTGCTGTATTCATGCAGGCAGTGTCTATAGTTGCCCTACCCAGCTGTGCCTTTCATGGCTCTAATACTTTATCATGCTGCTCATGGATCATTCTTGACCTCCTCAGATTATGGTCATGCCAAAAATGTAAACATGCATTTATTATATGTTTCTTTGTCCATTAAAGATAATATTGATTGGGAGCTGGAGAGATGGCTCAGAGGTTAAGAGCACTGACTGCTCTTCCAGAGGTCCTGAGTTCAATTCCTACAACCACATGGTGGCTCATAACCATCTATAATGTGATCTAATGTGCACTGATACATAATAAATAAATAAATAAATAAATCTTTTTAAAAAAGATAATATTGGTCAACTGCTATGGGTCAGACTTTGGAACTTGAATCATGAAAACTAGTCCAGCCCCTCTGTGAGAGGCTGGAAAGATGACTCACTGGTTAAGAGCACTCTTAAGGGGACCTGAGTTTGATTTCTAGCATCCATATGGCATTCATCTGTAACTCTATTTCCAGAGGATCTGACATCTTCTGGCCTCTGAGGGTAATAAGCATGCATGTCGTACAGAAGCATCCTTGTAGGCAAAACACCCATACACATAAAAAAATAAAAGTTAAAGCATTCAGAGAACTCAGAAGTACAAACTGACATTTACGCCTGGATGAAAAGTCTCCTCACAGGATAAGCATAGTCACTACAGGGCCAAAAGAAGGAACCCAAATGACTTGGAAGGTGTAAGACTTAACTTTAAAGCTAATGAATGAGGGGAAGGGGGAAAGTGTAGCTGTGTTGTTCTAGGAAAACTCTGACTCCTAAAGGGGTCTAATTAATACACAATAAATGTAATATTAAACTCACTGAGAAGATTATATGGAAAATGAATAAGCTGAAAGACTACACTTACCAAATTCCCTTGCAATAAAACAAGCAAAGCAAAACAAGTTTAAAGTAAACTTAAAGTTTGTTTAATGTAAAACGATATTGAAAACTAGGTACATAAAAATTGGCCATGAGGGCTGGAGATATGGCTCAGAGGTTAAGAGCATTGCCTGCTCTTCCAAAGGTCCTGAGTCCAATTCCCAGCAACTATATGGTGGCTCACAACCATCTGTAATGAGATCTGGTGCCCTCTTCTGGTGGGCAGGCACACATGCAGGCAGAACATTGTATACATAAAAAATAATAAATCTTTAAAAAAAATTGGCCATGAACGTTTTGAATATTTGGGTTAAATTTACAATACACTTGCGTGGCAGAAGTCCACATGTTTAAGCTGTTCCTTTAGGTGGAGCACAAATTCCCTTGGATGGAGCAATATCCCACCAAAGTAAAATAGCATGCTAGCCTCCCTATAGGACAAGGATGCTTTGTGGACCAGACAGACAAGGATGCATGGGAATTAAGACCTGCTACAAGTATGCTGCTTCTGCCTCTGGCTGCATAGGCCTGACCAAAAACAAAACAAAACATAAAAATCCCTCCTTATCTAAAGATGAATTACTTTTCATGTCTCACATGACAGGGAGATGGATATTTTTGCCTAATGGAGGATCAGTCTGCATCCAGCTCCTAAATGTCTCAAAGAGTAGAGGTAAACAGTAATTACTCTATCCTCAATGTCTCCCAACTGGCATTTGAGGATGCTGCGAACAAGGAAAACTTGTATCTAAGCCTGATTGGTATGGGGCCTGTATGCTAGTTCAATTGGCCACGCCCTTTACCATGGCATTTAATTCTTCCTCTAAGCAATTCAATTCTTCCCTGTGCCCTGATTAAAGGGGGTTACCAGATACTCTGGCATCAAACCCACAGCTTTGAAAAGCTATTCAAAGTATCTAACTGGTTTCTTTGGCAGTTGGTTTTTTTATCTGTAGAGTCAACAGATGATTCTATTAAGTGATGTCCCTTAACCAATAAGCCCTCAGAGTCATCAGGAGATGACGTAGATGAAGCATTCTCTCCAACCTGGACTCACTTGTGGTGCTTTGGGAATATAATCTACTCTTAACCCAGCTGGAGCTCCAGGGCCACTGCCTACTCTCTTACCTTGACGCTCTATGAGGAGTATATAGGCTTTGGCAATGATGCTTGTGGATATCTTCTTAGAAATACCAAAAGCTATAAGTTCATTTTATTTTGTTATTTTGCTTTACAAATTATGCCTCTAAACAATCAGTCTATTTTTAAATAGAATGATGTTACGAAATATGCTTAGCGTTCTCAGTATGTGGTGGCCTACAGATTTTTCCATCAACAAAATAAGATTGGCTTTCTTTGTTAGCTCAGTTTATGTTACATGTAAATTATTTATTACAGATTTGACATGACTGACTGGTTTAATTTTTCCATCTGTTGGTTGACTGTATGGAATGAAAATTATATAAAATTCATAAGGTTCTGTTATCAAGTTAATTTTAGAAACGTTAAAATCAATCATTTACTCTAGACAAGGTAGTCACTGTCTCTGGAAATACACCTATTTCATTAAAAATTAAAAATAATTTCATTTGGGGGAATACAATTTAGAATTAAAATGGTTTTTTACATAGCCTAACAATATATAATATTTACTGTGTAGTCCTGGAATATAGGTGTAACAATTTGACATTAACAATATATATATAGTTGTTTTCAAATACTAGACATGGGTATTTAAGGTTATATCCCCAATTTAACTTTATCAAATTGTTTCTAACCAGAAATTTTGTTTTACTTGAGACTCTGTTTTTAAGACAAGTATACAAAGTTCATCATATATAAAAGCAAGGACTATCGCTTAAACATTTTCTGTTCAGATTCATTCTGTGGATTGGTTCCAGGTGATTGATTCCTTATGCAGAAAGCTAATAAACAGCTAATAATCAGCTACCTTATCCTTCTACAGAACTCTGGAAATGGTCTAGTCAGTCATAAAAATGCATTTAACTTTGTTATATTGACTCATGTTAAAATTGATGTAAAATTTCCTCATTAATTCTCTCAAAGTTCTCCACAAAGTTGTAGCTATTTCCTCCTGATATGTTCTGGATTTTTGCCACGGCACCTTGGTTAGCTGTTGCTCACCTTGCCACCCTTCTGTCAGCCTTGAAAGAGTTACTGAGAGATCCACACTCCCAGACCCCTGAAAGCAGTATGGGTGACCTCTAAAAGGATACTGATGGACCACAGGCCTTTCAACTCATCCCTCTTTTTTGCCTCTGTGGACATTTTTTTTTTTGAGACTCAAAACTAAAACAGCTGGACTAAAGCCTTCTTTGCATCAGTTAACATCTCTCTCTCTCTCATCAGCTCAGAGCAGCTTGACTCCTTGATTGCTGCATTACTCCAAAATTAAGAAGGACTAGATCTGACTACTGCTAAGGATAGGATTTATGCCCTCTGCAAAAAATGCTGCTTCCATCCAGCAAATCCTAACTGGTTTGAAATGGGACCTAAAGACCATAGGGAACAAACAAAAATTACTTTTGCTTCTCTCCCATTCTGGTTCCTCCCCTTGATCACCTTTTCCTCCTTATTATCCTCATACCTGTGTTTTTACTGTGTCTTTTAAATGTTTTACTTAACTGAAATTACTTCACCCTATACCCAGGAAAAATGTTTCACCCAAGTTCTCCTGCTAGCTCTCACTCCACAACAACCATTTGTTCCTGACACATAAGCCAAAAGACCGTTCGGATGCTGTGGAGAAACTCTGGCTAAAAGAGACCTTCATTTGTTTCACTTCAAGCCAGATACTATTCTTTACATTTGTCTTCTATTTTCTTCTGTTCCCTTTCTTTGATGCTCTGCAACGCACGGCTACTTCTGCTAGCTCACTTTGGTGCAACAGTCCCAGGGACTAGTCACGGTTACCCTGAATCAGCTCGTGCACTGTCCCACTCGGTCTCTCCTGCCCCTATTCCTCCCTATCCCTCAACCTTTTTGGAAAATTGTTCAATTCTACTCTAACCAAATCATCTGCCTATAGCTCTCTAATTACTTTTCAAGCCTCTTCAGGAATATAAGATGGCAGTCACCTGATCTGCCATAGCAGATGAAGTTAAGACTTTCCCTCTACATGATTAGAGGACTCCATCTTTAATGGAACTAGCACTACCTCCTCTTAGCAGGAAACAGCTATATAATACTCCAGCCCTGCATTAAAAAATATCCTCTCAGAGTTAGGAACAATAGTTTCCTACTGAAAGACTACACTTCCCAGCTTCCCTTTAGAGGCTATGGACGTCATTTCCATCCCTATAAGGGGCTGATCCAATCAATCTGTAGGCATTTTGACCATCTACACACATAGGTGACAAAAGTGCCCCCTTACCATGAATAAACATGGTGCCAACCTAAAGTCAGACCAAACCTCTTTCTGCCTTCTGTCTCTATATAGCTGTCTTTAAATAATCTAACAAAGTAGACAAAAAAAAATCTCTTAGGGAGGCAGAGGCAGGCAGATCACTGTGAGTTCAAGGCCAGCGTAGTTTACAAAGTGAGTCCAGGACAGCCAAAACCTGTATTGAAAAATAAAATAAAAAAGAAAATATCTGCTGGGGATGAAGCTCAGGTAGTAGAGTGTTTGCCTTGTTGACACAAATGCCTGGGTTCTATCCTTAGAATTTCATGTACTGGGTATAGTGGGACATGCCTCTAAACTCAGTACTTAGGAAGTGGAATAAAAAAACACCAAAAGTTCAAGGTCATCCTCAACTACATAGTGAGTTTGAGACTAGCCTGGACTATGCAAGACCCTGTCTCAAAAAAGTAACAAAATAAAACCAAATACTCCAGAAAAACATCAATATAAAATAATTGGATAACGAGGTAGAAAATGACCTTTCTAAACTAATGCAAAATGAGAAAGCAGTAAATAAAAAACTTCAGGGAAGACAGAAGCTGACACAGATATATCAGAGAATCTGTAAGTCTCCTAAGTACATTAACACATGGTGTTTACAGATGTAGACTTTGCTACTCAGCGTCGTCCTCACTTTTCAGCATATCCCATGCTTTGAGAAGGTGAGCCATTCTTACGGGGGCTGGGGGGGGGGGGGGGCTGGGTTGAGGGACTAGGAATAGCAATGACTCAGAGGAATGGTAAGTTCACCTGAGCTATTGGCTCAGGAATGAACATGTGACCTTGTGTAACCAGGGAGCAATGGCTTAGGTTTTCTAGGAATGACTTCAGTTTTAGAATAGTACTACCCTGAAAGGCAGGTTCACATCTCTGAAGATGTTGGCAATGTGTGTAGATAGTCCAGAGGGTAGCAGTCACTGTGCCGTATGAGTTCAAGTTCAGCTTGTCTAGAGCATGCTTGTCTTATTACAAAGAAAAAGGCTATTTTCTGCCATTTTGTAATACATATTTGGCATTCATTCTGGCTCCAGGCTTAGAACTAACACCCTTGCCATTTCCTGAGAGATAAGATGAAAGGAGCTCCTATTCTTCACAATCTGTCCCTTTCCATGGTAACGAGGAATTAATGTTAATAAACTGACTTTTGTAGGATGAAAACGGATTGCTAGGTGTACCAGGTGGGAATAGAAGCTTGTAACTTAGTATGTCTTCTCTGGGAATGAACTGAAGCTAGGGATTCAGTTTAATCATCAAAGTCACCAGTTGAATCAGTCATGTACAGAGGAGGGCATGCAGGTTGATGGACACATGGACAGGCTGGCAAGGCAACACACAGGAAGCAGAATGCACGGGAGCTCTGTACCTCCTCCATCCCTGCCCTATGCATCTCTTTCACTTGGCTCTCCCCATGTTGTATCTTTCATAACTGTTAGGTTTCAAACATGGGACAAATGGTTGAGGTGTCTATTTAACATATCAAAGTGGATCCTGAGGGATCTCCCTGCATCCCTTAGCCCCTAACCTGGACAGGGCCATCCTGGCTGGCACACCCAGCCCCCTGCTCTGTACTCTCCAGGCCAGGAGGCTGGGCTACTCTTCTCTATATAATCCAACGATTTTGGTTACCTGCTCTCTTTGTACCTTTGGCCTCCTTGCTGCTGCATCTGGCTCTTCTTCCTCCCCCTCCTCACATGGCACAGCTCAGTCTGGTCATATCTACTCTGGACTCTTCCATATGTATCTGCCTTTACCTATGTTCTTCCCCCTCTCTACAATAAACCTCCACCATACCTAGGACCCCCCCTCTCTACAATAAACCACCATACCTAGGAGCAGTCGTGTACTTTCCTTTTTATTTCTTCATCCAGTAATAGATTGGTACATATAGAATAAATTATTACCCTGAATTCTGTATGTGATTCTAACAAAACTGCACTTGAGGGCTGCAGCACTCCTGAGTGATTGGCATCTGAAATGTAAGCAGTCTGTGCCCTGAATTTATGGAATCTGATGCCATCCCAGTAAGGCAGTGCCTTACTGAAACTGAACTCTTTAACATTTCCAGCTGGTGTGCAAAGAACTAAATAACTACTGGTTCCCAGGGTGTGGTGGTGCACTGCTTCAATCCCAGCACTCAGGAGGCAGAGGCAGGCAGAATTCAGTGAGTTCAAGGCCAGCCTGGTCTACAGAGCAAGTTACAGGGCTATGCAGAGAAACCCTGTCTCGAAAAACAAAAACAAAACGCAAAAGAGTTATTTTAATTTTTAGAAGTGTTTTTGCCTGCATGTTTCTGTGCACAACCTCTATGCAGTGCCCACAGAGGCTAGAATAGGGCATTGGATCCTTTGGAACTGGAGTTACAGATACTTGTGAGCTGCCATGTGGGTAGGGAACAAAATCTGGAAGAGCAGCCAATATTCTTAACCACTGAGCCATCTGTCCAACCTCTATCTTATCTTTGAGACCGGATCTGTCACTGGACCTGGAGCTCACTAATTGGTAGACTAGCTGGCCAGTGAACTTCAGGGACCTACTTGTCTCTGCTTCTCCAGTTCTGGGACTACAAACTTGAAACTGTGTGACCCAGTGTTTTCTGTGGGTGTTGGGGAGCCAAATTCAAGTTATTATGATTGGTTGGCAAACACTTTAGTGACTGAATCACCTCTGTAGCCCCTATTTTGGTTTTTGGAGATTGGGTTTCATGGTACACAAGCTGACAGTCATTTTTTGATCCTCCTGCCTCTTCCTTCCAAGTGCTGGGATCGCAGGCATTTGCAATCACCCTAGCTTTCTTTTTTCTCTTTTGATATCTCCCCAGGCCCAAATTAGAAACAAAAAAACTAGGCACTGTGGTACAAACCTGAAATTCTAGCACTCAGAAGGCAGAGGTAGGCAGATCTCTTTGAGTTCAAGGTCTACAAAGTGAGTTCAGGACAGCCAAGGATACATAGAAAAACCTTGGTGGTGGGGGTGGGGGCGCAAACTCCTCCAAACTCACCAACAAGCCTATCCCACATTATTTTAAACCTAACCATATAAGATAATTGTATAGTATTTTAATATCCAATTATTACTGTTAATCATAAACAGAAATTTTTAAGTTACCTTCAAATCCTCCTTTAGAGGGCTGTAGTCTACTTGGATGGATGCTTCTTTTTCATAAATATCAGCAGTTGCCTGGGTACTTTCTGTTTCAGTTAGCTGAAAAACAGACAGTTTCTTGAATAGTAACCTCTACTCCAGCCACTTGAGCCGTTCAGATAAAAAGTTATCACCTTTATAGCAGCCACACAAGCACGAAAGGCCTGGCTCAGCCATTCTTGACATAAGCATGCAACCTTACTGACAAGGCAGGTGGGAGCCACTCTCAGGGCTGACATGTTTCCTTCTGTCAGTGCAGCCCATCCTACATGTCTGCTCAATTCTCACCTCAGCTGCTTACTAGCTATCTTCTCTCAAGCTTTTTTATCTAAGTCTCTGCGACCTACCAACAATAATCAGCATTAGGCCTCCTTTTTCCACCCCCCCCCCATGTTACAATGGATCAACCTCTAATAGACATTTTTTTTAAAAGAAAGAGCAAATTACTGTTTATTCAACTACTGTTTGGCTATTGGTGTAAAACACTTGTTTAGTTGATGAAAACTAAAACTTAAAAAATGGAAAAAGACCCTTAAGTAGATTTCTTAGGAGTAAGTTTATACTCCTTAACACATGATATATGTGTTAAGACAGCTCAAATACACATTAAAGCTGAATGCTAAATGTATTGCAGAAGCTGTTCATGTCATGAGTGTGACTCCATTACATAAGGCATGACATTTGTCTAAAATGTCTTATTTTGCTTAATGTCAGGATCATAAGTCCTTCAAATGATTTATCATTCTTTACATGTGTGCACATACATTTTCTTTACCCATTTATCTGTTAATTGGAATCTAGGCTAGCTCCATATGTTGGCTATTTTGAACAGTGTTACAATCAACACAAGTATGCAAGTGTGTTTGTGGTATGCTGATTCCTCAGGGCATATACAGAATAGTAGTATATCTGAATTAGATGATGCTTTTAACCTTTTTGAGGAACATGTATACAGATTTTCATTGTGGGTATAATGGTTTACATTTCCATTAGCATATAAAGTGCCTTCTTTTTCTAACATTCTCACCAGCATTTGTTTTCTTGATGGTAGCCATTATGATAATTGTCAAAATCATTTTTTATGTGTCAGTGGTTCGAGACAGGGTTTCTCTTGAAGTCCTGGCTGTTCTGGACTCACTTTGTAGACTAGGCTGGCCTTGATCTCACAGAAATCCTCCTGCCTCTGCTGCCCAAGTGCTAGGATTAAAGGTGTATGCCACCACTCGTGGCTTAATTGCCAATTCTTGCTGTTCTTGTTGGAATCTTTTTCATTAAGTCCTCACTTCTACGTATATCTTAGAGCGTTCTGTTTCCCCTAGCAGTTTCCAGTGTCACATTAAAGTCTTTGGTCTATTTTGAATTTATTTTCATATTGGGACAGAAAAGGAGTTTCATTCTTCTACATGTGACATAATTTTCCTAGTGCCCTTTGCTGAAGATGTCTTTTCTCCAGTACTTGACTTTAGTTCTTTTACTGAAAATCAGGCTGCTAAGTGTATGTTAAAGTATATGAAAACCAATGTATGTTTTCTTCTGGATCCTCTGTTCTATTTCATTGGTTTGTGTGTCTTTTTTATGTTAGTAGCATGCTCTTTTATTATGGTTGTCATAAAATCCGCGATCAGGTATTGTGATACTCCTAGCACTGCCTTTTCTGCTTAGCATTGTTTTTGCTACTCAAAGTCTTTTGTGCTTCCATATGAATTTTAGGATTTTTTTCTAGTTCTATGAGGAATGGCATTGAAGGTTTTTTTTTTTTAATAGGAATTGCATTAAGTCTGTACATTGATTTGGATATTGTATCCAAAATATTCTGTTGATCCATGAGCATGAGAGGTTGTTATGTCCTCAACTATCTTTTTCAATTTATTCAGGATTTTAAAGTTTTCATTGTAGAAGTTTCCTACCTTTTGGTTAGGTTTATTCCTATGCATTTTAATTTCTGAAGCTATTGTGAACACATTTTTTCTTCTTAGCAAGTTTATTGTTGATATGTATAAAAGCTTTAATGAATAGATTTTCTATGCTTTTAATCTCAGCTCCTTTTTCTACCTCATTCTGGTTTTACTGGTATTGTTTATTCATTTAATAACTGAACTGTCCAAATATAGGAAAACTATCATGACCATTCAAGCATGTTATATTACACAGAGTTTTTTCTTTTATTTTGGAAATAATCACCAAACAAATTTTAACTATTAAATAACATTATTGTAATAAACATATAACATGACACAACTAGATTAAGATAGCCACTCAAACACTTGCCCAGTACCAAACACTATATACCTTGATGAACTTCTGTAGTTAGAATGGCCATTCTGAAGCCATTAAAAATTGCTTAGATTTTTTTTTTGGGGGGGGGGAGTGGGGTTGAGAGTTTCTCTACGCATCCTTAGCTATCTTGGAACTTACTCTGTAGACGAGGCTGGCCTTGAACTCACAGATCTGCCTGCCTCTGCCTCCCAAGTGCTGGGATTAAAGGCATGCACTAGTTTTACACTTTCACTATTAATTACATTTTTGTATATTTACCAACCACAAAAAATAAGAAAAAAAATGACTGAGTTGAAACTAGGAAAACAATTAGCTTTATATCCTCTTTCTTATGGGTCCCTGTGCCTCCATTCCACTCTTTTTTTTTTAATCACATTATACTACCCTGTTGAAATACAGTCCAATAATGAAACTGTGTGAGAATTCTGAGTGCTTTTGAGAAAACTCCAAGAAAATAAGTGTCTTGTGACCTCAGTTTCTCCAGAACAGATTGTAATGTATTTTCATGCTCCTCCCAGGTGTATTAAATAGGAATGAATTATTTCAGCTGTTGTTATTCATATGCCTGTATGGAAAAACATGTTTTGCCATATGTGACTTGTCCTTGTGATTGTACACTTCACTGAGGTGACTTTTCTTAAACGTCAGAGTATAAATTATCTGGTGCTCTGAATAAAGTTGGATGTTGCAGGAGGCTTTAATCTGTCTCATTTTTAGGTCCTACTATCCCAGGTTCACGACTCCAACTAGAGTCTTTCTTGAGACAGGCTTTCATGATGTAACTCTGGGTTGGCTGGAACTCACTATGTAGACCAAAGTAACTACAAACTCGGTGATCCCTCTGCCTCTTGTATCCTGAGTTCTGGGATTAAAGATGTCTGTTATACCACACCCAGCTCTTGGGTCTCCTCTATAGATGTTATACTGTAGTAAGGAACTTATACTGGTTACATATGTATGCATATGTACATACACACACACACACACACACACACACATACACATATATATCCAGGAAAGATCTATATGTGAAGAAGAAAACCTGGTGAGTGTTAAACACTTTGTTGAGAGTAAGGCTGTGCACATGAGATAGTTCATTGGAGCTTCAGAATTCTCAGTCCTATCAACAGTAAATCTCATGGAAGATAGGCAGTTCTAAGGGTTGGTCATCCACTAACTCCAGGCTTGGAGTTCTCAGTCTGGTTATCCTCATGTAGTAGACTCAACTTCTTAACATCAAAGGCAGGTCTATCAACCACTATACTTTTTTTTTCTTTTAGATTTATTCAATTTTGAAGCCCGGCAGTGGTGGTGCATGGCTTTAATCTCAGCACTTGGGAGGCAGAGGCAGGTGGATCTCTGTGAGTTCAAGGCCAGCCTGGTCTACAAAGTGAGTCCAGGACAGTCAGGACTACACAGAGAAACCCTGTCTCTGGGGGAAAAAAAGTATTAGATTTTGTGATGGTTTGAATGAGAATGGCTCCCACAGACACCAGGCAGTGGCATGATTTCAGAGGACTAGGAGGTGTGGCCTTGTTGGAGTTAAAAAGTAGGGTTACACAAATGGCAAGCTTGCAGAGGAAGAAATTAGGAAAACCACACCCTTCACATTAGCCACAAGCAATATAAAATATTTAGGAGTTACTCTAACTAAGCAAGTGAAGGACTTGTTTGAAAAAAAATTTCAAAACTCTGAAGAAAGAGATTGAAGATGACATGAGAAGATGGAAGGATCTTCCTTGCTCATGGATCGGGAGAATTAACATAGTAAAAATGGCCATCCTACCAAAAGCAATCTACAGATTCAATGCAATCCCTATCAAAATACCTACACAATTTTTTAAAGACATTGAAAGTTCAATTCTGAACTTTCATATGGAAAAACAAAAAACCCAGAATAGCTAAAACAATCTTGTACAATAAAAGGTGCTCCGGAGGAATCTCCATACCTGATCTCAAACTGTACTATAAAGCAATAGTAATTAAAACAGCATGGTACTGGCACAGCAACAGGCTGGTTGATCAGTGGAATCGAATCGAAGACCCAGATATGAATCCACACACATATGGTCACTTGATTTTTGACAAAGAAGCCAAATCCATTCAATGGGAAAGGATACCATCTTCAACAAATGGTGCTGGTCTAACTGGATGTCTATGTGTAAAAAAATGCAACTGGACCCGTATTTGTCACCTTGCACAAAACTCAAATCCAAGTGGATTAAAGACCTCAACATAAAACCAGAGATACTAAGTCACTTAGAAGAAAAAGTGGGGAAGAGCCTGGAACATATTGGCACAGGAGACAACTTCCTGAACAGAACACCAATAGCCCAGGCCTTAATGTCAACAATTAATAAATGGGACCTCATGAGGCTGAAAAGCTTCTGTAAGGCAGGAGACACTGTCAAGAGAACAAAGCGACAGCCTACAGACTGGGAAAAGATCTTCACCAACCCTACATCTGACAAAGGTCTAATATCCAAAATATATAAAGAACTCAAGAAATTAAATACCACCAAACCAAATAACCCAATTGAGAAATGGGGCTTGGAACTAAACAGAGAATTCTCAACAGAGGAATATCAATGAGAAACACTTAAAGAAATGCTCAACCTCCTTAGTCATCAGGGAAATGCAAATCAAAACAACTCTGAGATTCCATCTTACACCCATCAGAATGGCTGAGATCAAAAATTCAAGTGACACCACATGCTGGCGAGGATGTGGGGAGAGAGGAACACTCCTTCATTGCTGGTGGGAATGCAAACTAGTACAGCCACTTTGGAAATTTATCTGGTGCTATCTCAGAAAACTGGGAATAGGGCTTCCTCAAGACCCAGCTATTTCACTCCTTGGAATATACCCAGAAGATGCTCCAGCACACAACAAGAAAATTTGCTCAACCATGTTCATAGCAGCCTTATTCATAATAGCCAGATCATGGAAACAACCTAAGTGTCCCTCAGTAGAAGAATGGATAAAGAAACTGTGGTACATATACACTATGGAATACTACTCAGCTATTAAAAACAAGGAATTCCCGAAATTTGTGGATAAATGGATTGAGCTAGAAATGATCATAATGAGTGAGTTAACCCAGAAGCAGAAAGAGTCAAATGGTATATACTCACTTATATCTGCATACTAGCCCAAGGGGCATGTCCCACGAAAGCCTTCACTTACCAGGAAACTGGGACAGAGGGGAGGACATCCTATTGAGACTCTGGATGAGAGAAGCATGGGAGAATAGCAAAGTAGAAGGATCCAGAGAGTCCTAGAAACCTACAAGTAGAACATTATGATAGGCAGATTTGGGCCCAGGGGTCCTGCTCAAACTAAGGCACCAGCCAAGGACAATACAGGCAGTAAACCTTAAACCCCTACCCAGATCTAGCCAATGGTCAGAACATTCTCCACAGTTGAGTGAAGAGTGGGATGTGACTTTCTCACGTACTCTGGTGCCTCACATTTGACCATGTCCCCTGGAGGGGGAGACCTGGTGGCACTCAGAGGAAGGACAGCAGGTTAACGAGAAGAGACTTGATATCCTATGAGCATATACAGGGGGAGGTAATCCCCCTCAGGAACAGTCATGGGGGAGGGGAATAAGGGGGAAATGGGAGGGAGGGAAGAATGGGAGGATACAAGGGATGGGATAACCATTGAGATGTAACAAGAATAAATTAATAAAAAAAATTTTTTTTAAAAAGAAGAAATTTCAAAAAAAAAAAAAAAAAGTAGGGTTAGGTTCTTAAGTTTCAAAAAGCCCATTCTAAGTCCAGAGTCTTTCTCCTTCTACTGCCTGGGATCTGGATATAAAACTCCCAGCTACTTCTCCAGCACCAGCACCATGTGTCTGCAGGCTGCTATGTTTCCTGCCATGATGATAACAGACTAAGCCTCTGAAGCTGTAAGTTAGCCCAATTAAATGCTTTCCTTCATAAGAGTTACCATGGTCATGGTGTCTCTTCACAGCAAAAGAACACAGACTGAGACAGATTTATTCATTTTATTTTATGTGTAAATGTTTTGGAACCTGTGGATGTTAGAAAAAAGCAATGAATCCCCTGGAACTGGAGTTACAGATTGAACTGAACTTCTCTGCAAGAGCAGCAAGTGCTCTTAACTGCAGAGCCTTCTCTCCAGCCCCAGCACGGTACTCTTCCCTGCCTATGTTAAGCCTCCCTGGTGTCTAATATACTCCACACTGCTTCTTTAGCTGTCTCCTCCTCTGGAGACTATGGGAGGTTGACTTCAAATTCCTTTACATTATCCTGTTCTGCACACTGAGTATCCAGTAGAGTGCTTAGCTTTTTTTTTAAAAAAAGATTTATTAATTCATTATTTATACAGTATTCAGAAGGCACCAGATCTAATTACAAATGGTTATGAACCACCATGTGGTTGCTGGGAATTGAACTCAGGACCTTTGAAAGAACAGCCTGTTGGGCCCTATGGCCAAATCTGTCAGCCCTCTGAGGCCTTGAGGACAGAACTGAGCTTCGCTCGAGTTTCACCAACAGTCTCTGGTAAATACTTCTACATAGGCATGACTCAGCATGGTCCATCTGACACATCCTGGTGCGAGCCCTGCCTACCAACAGCCATGTAACACGAACTGATTGGCCCCACACCTTATGCCCCACCCACTCCCTATACTCTATATAAGAGGAATGCTCCATAATAAAATTGAGACTTCGCTCTGACAAGACTCCCAACTCAGTGTATTTTTCCTCCAGGCATTGTAGGAAGAGGCTGGGCCGCCAACATTCACCAACCCTCTCAGCCCCCAGGGAGAGGAAATGGCAGACCCGAATCCTCTCCTGTTCCAGCCCTACCTGCCGGCAGCTCTTAACCTTGGAGCCATCTCTCCAGCCACCACCCACCACCCCCCGGCCCGTTCTTAACTTATTAATAATCACATTTGTCTTAAATTTCTATCCTGATAATACCAAGAGCCCCATTCATTTCTTAGTTTAAGTCTGATGATAATTCTGATACTTTCCCTGATAGCCAGGCATGAGCTCAACAAAAGGAGCTACTGTAAATAGTCTCTCAGTGCTGTGGTGGTGAGGTGGAGGAACAGAGAAAGACCTATAGTCCAGTGACTAGGTGTCAATCTTTAGGAAGCTTCTGTCCCTGGACTATGAATTTCACAGGCATCTCAGTAACTACTTTTCTCCCTTAGGTAGGACAGGTGCCTGAGGTGGAAGACTGGTAACACCAGGTCAGTTAAGCACTACTGACCTCAGAAGATGAGGTTCTAATAAAGTTAAATTCTCCAGAGGGCAGCAGACCTGTTAAGTGAGAATCTGACATCACTTCAAAAGGTTACAACATTAAAAAGTACAAGATCTTGAGGTTGATTCTCCCTAGAGTTTTCATATATATGTATTTTTGAGATATGATCCCACTATATAGCCCAGGATGGTCTTGAACTCTTGATCCTCCTCTCAGCCTTCCAATCTCTCAAATGCTATGTCTATACAGGCTTACACCATTATGACCAATTTAGAAAACTTACTTTTCCTTTTATGTAGTGATTCAATATTAATTCAGCTTAACATTTTAATACCTGACTTGAAATACCTTGCTAATTTTCCCCTTTTCCGCTCATAGGAGCTAAAGAAGCCATAGTATGAGAAGTCGAAGACATCAGCTAAGTCGGCATAGCTGCACATACGTTATGGTCTAGATACCTCCACGTCAATGATGTCCTCCAATGACCCCAGCACAAGGCTTATCTCAAGGTTTTGAACTTTGCAATCCAGCAGCAAGTTATGCTTCTCTAGCAGTTTCTGTTCCAAAGAACCCTGAGCGATTACAACTTCCTTCTGTAATTTCCCCACTTCCCTGTAAATACAGATGTGAAAAGTGACTTTAGTCATTTGGTAATCATACCAAAGAACATGTTACATTATAAACTTTCATGAAAAACCTACTTTCCTATGAGAGATCCAAGTGCCAGTCCCTGATTAACACATTATCACTTCTGAGAAAGACCATCAATGATGAATGTTTGCATTTGATTCAGGGGAACATTTTTTCAAAGACATTTCTTTAATCAAAGTTAGCAAAGATACTGCTTTTCTTCAATTGTTTTAATTATTTTCAGAGACAAGGTTTTACTATATAACCCTACCTGACCTCAAACTTTGGAATGCTTCCACCTTCTACTTGCTGAGATTACAGTGTCTGTCACCATATCTAGCTCCAAATAGTTTATTGTTAAACCTGCAGTTTTCAACCTCCATTTTCTCTTCAGATAGGCTATATATTTTAGAAGCTTAAATTAAGATAATGTCTCTAACAGACAGATAACAGATTAATTACTGGATTCCCTGCCAATCTGGTTTCTATCACTCATGGAATGTCTTATCTGAAAGTGGCTATGAGAGTTAACACTAGCCAACAAGGACCTTTAGACAAGATCAGAAAAAGGACAGAGAGGGAGAGAGAGAGAGAGAGAGAGAGAGAGAGAGAGAGAGAGAGAGAGAGAGAGAGAGAAAAGAAGGAAGAGATCACACTACAGCAGAGGTTAGAGAAAGATGGATGTTTTTCAAGAATGTAAAGAAAAGTAGAAATGATTCTGTTTAAACTAAATATAAGAGGCTGAATCTCAAAGCATTGAAGGTCTCTAAATAGGAAGGAAAATTATGACAAGCCAAGGATTGACTAAAGAAAAGTGTGTGTGGCCTGGTCAATCATAAGAAAGCAGATGTCATTTTGACACAAATCAGCTGTTTCAAGGCACTGCCATCATGATGCCACATAAACTTGTCAGGTACCAGATACTGCATTAAATGCAGACATAAACAAGCGGGAATCCTTGGATGGCAGAAAAGTAACAGTATCAGAAAAGATTTAGGGTAAAAGAACTACACACGGGTTCATGTTTCAGCCACCAAAAAAAACTTCACTGAAGCAATAAATCACCTACCATGGTTTCCCCAAATTAGAACATATCAAAGATGCTATGTGAGATCAGGGGCAACAAAGGGTAAACATTCAAACAAGTTTAGATAATAAATATCAAATTGGAAGTATAATTTTAAATTATTAGTCATGTCTTTCAAACAGAATTATTAGTTACCTATCAATAGTCAAAAACTTCTTGCGTTCTTCTTCAATTTGAATATGAATTTTCTCAATGTTGGAACTCTGAGTAGCAAACACTTCCTTAACTTGCTCTTGCTTCACCATGAGTTCATCCACAATTTTCAGATACTCTTCTTCAGTCTGAACAGGAAGAATTTGTGTATATACATATATGTATATATATTGCACACAATTATATTATATGGTATATATAATATCATGTGTATATACACATAATATATTTTATATTAATAAACAAGTTTTGCTATTATCTGTAAGAACACCTACTCACCCTAAGAGAAACCTCCTTATTTTGGGTGCTACTACATTGTCACAGATTGCGACCCTCTTATTCTATAGATTTTGGAAGCTGGTAATTACTGCCTGCCTTTGTCCTTAATTTTGAGTCCACTTTTCAACCTGATGCCACCTTACTTGTGTTTCACATGTCTAGTAGAAGTGCTCACGAGACTATAGAATGCTAGCCTGCCTTAACAGTTTTCATCATTTCCTCCTTCCCACAGTGCTGGGTGTCTGTACTGCCTCTTCTTCTAGCTTTCTTCCTAAAATGTCTGAGTTTTCTAGAATCCCAACTGTTTCTTCACTGGACCATGCTCTCAACCTCCCTTTGTCACATCATTTTTGTTTTTTGAGACAGGGTTTCTCTGTGTAGCCATGGCTGTCCTGGACTCACTTTGTAGACCAGGCTGGCCTCAAACTCACAGCGATCTGCCTGACCCTGCCTCCCGAGTGCTGGGATTAAAGGCATGCGCCACTTGACCAGTAACTCCTAAATTTGTAGTTCCAGTCCAGAATCCTCCCATCATCTACATGCTTGAGTCTCTCTGGCATCTCTCTTTCTTTTTCTTCCCACTTAATGTCCCATAACTCATCAGTTCTGTTAGTTTCGCTTTAGTATTTCTGGAATGTGTATGCCCAGTCCCAATGAGGCACCATTAGGTGCTCAAAAAAAACTTCCACCTAATGAAAGAAGCCATAATTTCAACAAACTGGCACTTCAGCAATCCATAATAAATTACCTTCTTTAGGTCATCAGTGTCTTCTCTGCCTTTCTCGATAGTCATTTTTAATGTGCTGATCTTATTCAGTTTCTTCTGAAGCTGATTTCGACTATATTCAAGCTGAATATTAAGCCGAGTTTTTTGTTTTTCAAACTCTAATCTAGTATAATAAAGTCAAGCATTAAAGGTGGTAAGAAGAGTTGCATTATTTTTTTGCATTGATTTTTAAACCTTTTATCAGATTAAAAAAAAAACCCTATGTGTATTTGTGGGTTTATGTGTACCACACTTGTGCAGATGTCCACTGAGGCTAGAGGGCATCAGATCCCTTGAAACTGGAGTTACAGGTGATTGTGAGCTGCCTGATGTGGGTACTGGGAACTAAACCTGGATCCTCTCCAAGAGCAGTAAGTGCTCTTAACCACTGAGCCATTTCTCCAGCCCCCCTTAATTTGTTCGTATAGGAAATTTAAAACACAAAAGTAGAATGAATGCTATAATAGCCTTTTATACAATTTACCCAATTAATAATTATCAATTCATGTTGACTTTTGTTTCACCTACAATGCCATTCATAGCTTCTGCATTATATGAAGCAAATATCAGATAGTAGGTACTTTCATCAGGAATGTTCTATGAAAGTGACTGCTAATTCATAACCATAAACTATTGTATCCTAAAAGCATTCTCTCTTTCCTACACCACCTCCTCTCTCTCAGACAGGGTTTCTCTGTGTCCTGCTGTCCTGTGTCTTTGTGTCTCTTGCTGTCCTGGAACTCATTCTGTAGACCAGGCTAGTCTCGAACTCTTAGAGATCCGCCTGCCTGACTCCCAAGTGCTGAGATTAAAGGCTGCTTGGCCCTAAAAGTATTCTTTTTTTAAAAAAATTATACATATATATTTTACTAATTTATTCATATTACATCTAAATTGTTAGTTATCCCATCCCTTGTATCCTCGCATTCCTCCCTCCCACCCACTTTCCCCCTACTCCCCTCCCATATGACTGTGACTGAGGGGGGCCTCCTCTCCCTGTATATGCTCATAGGGTATCAAGTCTCTTCTTGGTAGCCTGCTACCCTTCCTCTGAGTGCCACCAGGCCTCTCCATCCAGGGGACATGGTCAAATACGGGATACCAGAGTTCGTGAGAAAGTCAGTCCCCACTCTCCACTCAACTATGGAGAATGTCCTGTCCATTGGCTAGATCTGAGTAGGGGTTTGAAGTTTACTGCATGCATTGTCCTTGGCTGGTGCCATAGTTTGAGCAGGACCCCTGGGCCCAGATCAACCTGTCATAATGTTCTTCTTGTAGGTTTCTTGGACCCTCTGGATCCTTCTATTTCCCCATTCTCCCATGCTTCTCTCACCTAGAGTCCCAATAGGATGTCCTCCCCTCTGTCCCACTTTCCTGGTAAGTGAAGGCTTTCATGGGACATGCCCCTTGGGCTAGTGCCCAGATATAAGTTAGTATATAACATCAGACTCTTTCTGCTTTTGGGTTAACTCACTCAATATGATCATTTCTAGTTCAATCCATTTGTCCACAAATTTCGGGAAATCCTTGTTTAAAAACAAGGTTAAAACAGCTGAGTAGTATTCCATAGTAAATGTGCCACAGTTTCTTTATCCATTCTTCTACTGAGGGACACTTAGGCTGTTTCCATGTTCTGACTATTATGAATAAGGCTGCTATGAACATGGTTGAGCATATACCCTTGCTATGTGCTGGAGCATCTTCTGGGTATATTCCAAGGGGTGGAATAGCTGGGTCTTGAAAAGACCTTCACCAACCCTACATCTGACAAAGGTCTAATATCCAAAATACATAAAGAACTCAAGAAATTAAACACCGCCAAACTAAATAACCCAATTGAGAAATGGAGCGTAGAACTAAACAGAGAATTCTAAACAGAGGAATACTGAATGGCTGAGAAACACTTAAAGAAATGCTCAACGTCCTTAGTCATCAGGGAAATGCCAATCAAAACAACTCTGAGATTCCATCTTACACCCATCAGAATGGCTAAGATCAAAAATTCAAGTGACACCACATGCTGGTGAGACTGTGGAGAAAGAGAAACACTCCTTCATTCCTGGTGGGAATGCAAACTAGTACAACCACTTGGGAAATCTATCTGGCGCTATCTCAGAAAACTAGTAATAAGGCTTCCTGAAAGTATCCTTTGTTTTTGTTTTTTGTTTTGGGGGGGGGGTTGAGACAGGCTTTCTCTGTGTAGCCTTGGCTGTCCTGGACTCACTTTGTAGACCATGCTGGCCTTGAACTCACAGTGGTCCGCCTGCCTCTGCCTCCCGAGTGCTGGGTTTAAAGGCGTGTGCCACCACGCCCAGCCCTGAAAGTATTCTTAACATATCACTGTCGTTGCCAAATTTTCTGATACTGTATTAAAAACCCAGCTGTGTGCATCAGGATGTGCATGCTATATTTGTCATTTTCTGCCCCCGCCTTTTTGAGACAGAGTTTCTCTGTGTAGCCCTAGTTGTCCTGGAATTGGCTCCCTCTAACTCACAGAGATCCACCTGTCTCTGTCTCCCAAGTGCTGGGATAAAAGGATATGCCACTACTGGCCAGCAATAGTTGACAGTTTCTTTTCTTTTTTTGGTTTCTTTGTGATAGGGTTTCTCTGTAGCTCTAGCTGTCCTAGAACTTGCTCTATAGACCAGGATGTCCTCTAACCCAGAGATCTTCCTGCCTCTGCCTCTGCCTCCCTAGTGCTGCTGGGATTAAAGGTATGCACCACCATGCCCATCTCAAAAAGTATATTTAAAATAACTTTGTCAATAGGTTTGATAGCTCATAAAATACAGAAAGTTCATGATAGACACAAGTACCAAAGCTCATCCAAGAAGCATACTCTAGACTAAATGATGAATAACCTTGCATTTATTAAAGACACTGGCAATAAAAACCTTTCCATAAAATGGTAGGTAGTCAAGGGGGAAGAAACTACCAATTCTATAAACTGCCAATTCTATACAGTCTACTCCATTCAGAAGGAAGATAAGAGACCACACAGCTCAAGTTTAACATTACCCTGATAAATACACTTAGAAACAAAATTACCAACAGTATTTGGTAATTTTTAAGTATATAAAATATTTAAGTAATTTATTTCGTACATCATGACTAAATTAGGCCTATTTTAGGTATGCAAAGTTGTTGAGACATTTGAAAATCAATACAATTTATTACTGAAACTTAGCATATTAATATTTTTTAAAACCTCTACCTGTATAAGGATCTAAATAGTTACCATCGGAAATATTTTAAAAATTCAACACTCACATACAGTGAGAATTTCCATGAAGAATTCTTCAGATTGACCAAAGCATCTTGAAGTTTATATAGATTAGTATAGAAGTCTGAATGCTTTGTTTTGCCCCAAAGACATAATAATTTCTGTTCTCACCACTTTTATTCAGTATTATGAAGTATGTGAATAGGCAAGAAAATGAAGTAAGAAAAAATACCAAACTAGTCAGGAAGAAACAAAACTTTTTAACTTCTGAAAATATGACTCTCTATGTAGAAGCCCTAAAGAATCTATCACAGAGGTAAAAGAACTAATTTGTTTAGCCAAGTTTCAGGATACAAGATAAATTTAAGAAAAAAGAATTTTATTTCATTACGAATTACAATTTATGGTGTGTGTGTGTGTGTGTGTGTGTGTGTGTGTGTGTGTGTGTGTGTGTACACGTGCACACACACACGCACGCCACAGAGATGGTGTTTAAACTGTAGATTAACTTTGGAAGAAATCAACTTCTTTATAAAAAGAACTAGTGTGGCTTTCCTTTTCGTTCTAGTTTCTGTTGGATTTCTTTGTAAAAAACTTAAGTTTTCTAGCTTCTTCACCCCCTGTAGTAATAGAACCAAATATCAAACACAAACACTTCTGTAGTGATAGTACTGAATATGAAACCCAGATAGGACCTTATGTATGCAGTGCAAGTGTGAGCACCTCCTGCGCGATAAGCCCACCACTACTATTTCTTGTTGAGCTGTAATAAAGCCTATCTCAAGCATAATTACTTTAAATTAAGGAATAGTTTCTTCTTTACATGTGTACCAATATTGCTTACTCATTTTTAAACAAAAAATACCTTTTTTGATCATTTTCTTGCTGTTGTTTAATGTGTTTGTTCTCAAATTCACGTATATTTTCCACACCAATTTCTTTACAGAAGTCTTGGAATATGTCATCTTCTACCTTATAAATTATTTTAAAACAACAAATATAATATAATAACCATTTTAAAAATACACATAAGCAGTAGTTAAGCATAATTTTTCACTCTTAACTTTTCCTGAATTAGGCTGAAAGGTAATCAGCACATTCGTCCCAGTGCTTTCTCTTCCTTCATTTCCAATAACTATGCTCATCTGTTTTCAAACTTCTTATTCAGAAAACTACATGAAAAAAGCTCATGAGCTGGCTTTATTAAATGGTATTATGCAGTTTAATATAAAGCTATAGGTATCAGGCCTTCAAAATACAATGTTCTACATGTAAAAATCAAAAACAAAAACAAACAAACCTATCTTTTATATGAGTAAGATATACATCTTGGACAATATAAACAACTCAAGGTTAGAACATGGAATCAGCATTAGAGTAAAAAGACTGGGGGCTGGAGAGATGGCTCAGAGGTTAAGAACACTGCCTGTTCTTCCAATGGTCCTGAGTTCAATTCCCAGCAACCACATGGAGGCTCACAAACATCTATAACGAAATCTGGTTTCCTCTTCTGGTGGGCAGGCCTACATGTAGGCAAAATGCTGTATAAATAATAAATGAATCTTTAAAAAATAAAAAGACTGGCACGATCTCAATCTAACACAATAACATCTAGCTCCAAATACAATATTAATAGTAAGTCATGTTAAAAACTTGTGGACTTCAGTTAAACATGAATGTGATATGACTGATATAGTAGTATGACACCATTAATCCCAGTGGATAATCAAAATTATGGGAAACTATATATATAGATTCTATGATCCCTTATACTGGTCAAATCATATTTTGATATTATGATCTATTCAGAGCAGGGACAAATAACAGCATCCTAAGGATGATTTCCTGAGCTAGTCTTGAATTCATAGTCATATGTACACAGTCAAAAAGCCCTAATACCAGTCTAGAACTATTATATTCTATATTCTATTTAATAACAAGTGCAATATTCATTACCTTATCTATCTTATCTTGAAGTTCTTCAATATTTTGTTGTTGTTTGTTTATTCCTTCACTTAACATAGTACATTGAGAATCAATATTCAATAATTCACTTTGTAGCTGAGATTGTTCCTAATAAGAAAAAATCTGCTTAATAATGTAACTATTTTATTTTTGTACAGTAAAGTTAAAAACATAGTAGATGTCTTTTACAATAAATGAAGACTTTGGCTAGAACAGACTCTGGTATAGCCAAATAACATGATTAAATACTGTAAAAATCATCAAGGGCTATAATGACTCGTTGCTGTTGTTGTTTTGCGACAGGGTTTTCTCTGTATAACAGCCCTGGCTGTCCTGGAGCTCACTTTGCATACCAGGCTGGCCTCAAATTCACAGATATCTGCCTGCCTCTATCTCCCAAGTACTGGGATTAAAGGTGTGTGCTACCACCTCCCAGCTGTAATATAATCTTAAACACGGGATAAAGTATCTACAATTATAAGTTATGTAAGTAGCTTCTTAAAATTCTATAATCTGATTTAAATTTCCATAAAACTTCTGACAAGTCTACATACCCGGTAAAACACAGCAAGGTGTTTCTTTTTAATCATCTCTAGTTCATTTTGTGAATATTTGAGTCGTGTACTGGTTCCTTGTACTAAAGTCTGTATTTGTTTCAGATCTGTTTCCTTGCGGAGTGTCTTCATTAACTCCTAAACAGAGAAATGTGAGACCATTTTACAGTGGAAAAGCTCTTTTCTATTCAGTGCTTTCATAATAAAGACTCACTGATTTTACACACAACCATTCAACAACTTTTTCTAATAAGAGACATGGTGTGGGGAATATAGAGCTCTAAGTGTTAAGAATACTGACTGCAAGCTGAATGTGGTGATACACACCTTTAATCCCAGCACTCAGGGAGGCAGAGACAAGCTGATTGCTGTGAGTTCGAGGCCATCCTGGTCTACAAATAAGAGTCCAGGACATCCAAGGCTACACAGAGAAACCCTGTCTCCAAAAACAAAAACAAAACAGAAAGAGCATTGACTACTTTTGCAGATCATGTTATGAGTTCAATTCCCAGCATCCACATGGTGGCTCACAATCTGTAACTCCAGTTCCAGGGAATCTAATGCCCCCTCCTGGACTCTGCAGTCATCAGCTACTCAGGTGCTACACAGATATTTGTGCAGGCAAAACACTGGTACACACAAAAAGGGGTGAGGGTACTGGAGAGAACACTTGGTAGTCAAGAACACTGGATACTCTTACAGAGGACCCTGGTATTCAATTCCCAGTACTCACAGAGTAGCTCACAACTATCTATGACTCCAGTCCCAAAGAATCTGATGCCATCTTCTGGCCTCCATAGGAACTGCACACATGTGGTGCACAGACACATTCAGGCAAAAACTCACTCTCTCTATATACATATACATACACATACATACATACATATATATGTGTGCGTGGTGGTACACACCTTTAATCCCAGCACTAGGGAAGCAGAGGCAGGTGGATCGCTGTGAGTTTGAGGCCAGCCTGGTCTACAAAGTGAGTCCAGGACAGCAAAAATTACATAGATAAACACTATTTCAAAAAACAAACAAACAAAAAATCAACACACTCCTTTCTGAGTTTTAGTTAATTCCAGATGTAGTCAAATTGACAACCAAGAATAGCCATTACAAGTCCACCCTTTGTCAACTTAACACACACTGTATTTCCTTATGTCATGATTAATTTCTAAATGAAAATAATAACCAGGTCATAACTGTGCCTAATATTATTATCCAAACCTATATTTAACGAGATAATAACCAGGACTTGTGGATTGTGACAATTGTAAAAGTAATTTTATTTTCCTGGCTCAATTGCTGTCTTGGAGGCTTACTGCCTCCTTTGGCTAATTTTGGCCCAATCCTGGAAGTGTCTGGCCTCCATAAAATCTAACTTAGGCCTGTAATATTTCAGCCTCTGAGACTTCGTGCTTAGTAAGCTCACCTTTACTTGTTCTTTCTGAGCTCTGGGCTGGTTGGTTCAACTCAGCTGTTCTGGCTCAAACTCTTCTCCCAGCTGACTTACTTAATCTGGCTTCTCTCTTGGCCCAGAATTGTTCTGCTTGGCCTCTAACTCAGCAATCTGCTCTAATTTTCTGGCTTCTTGTTTTCTGGCCTGTTCCATCTTCACCTGAGTTCTCTTTCTGCATCTTTCTAGTTTGTCCTGTATAAAACTACTTGCTCTTTCTATAAAACTGCCTCTGAAGTAGCTTCCCTCTCCTCTCTCTTGAGAGTTGGGCATATCCTATTCTGTCTAATCTTCTCTGATCCATCACCTTTTCTGCCACTCAACTAGACATCACTTTCAAACATGGGTGTTTCCTTCTACAAACTAACTTTACCTTTGTTTGGAATTAAAGGCATGTGCCACCATCTAAGTTTTTCTTTACCTGATACTTGCTCTATACCAAGCTGGCTTTGAACTCAGTCCTGGAAGGTCTTTGGATGTGATCTCTTGCCAGAACAGCATTGTTCTGAATTAACATTCCCCTACAGGCTATAGGCAAACCCATACCATATATTGGACATTAATTCAAAAGATATACTGCTACTACATGATGGGCAGGCATGGTGGTACACACCTGTAATACCACTTGGGAAGGCAGAGGCAGGCAAATTTCTGTGAGTTTGAGGCCAGCCTGGTCTACAAAGTTGAGTGCAGGACAGCCAGGACAGCTGTTACACAGAGAAACCATGTCTGGGGGAGGCAGAGTATGTACTGCTTTCTGGAGAACTCTGCTGTAGCTCTCCAGGCTGCTACCACCAAATTGGTGCTGGAACTGTCTTTTTTTTTTTTCAGACAAGGTTTCTCTTGTGTAGCTCTGGCTATCCTAGACTTGTTTTATAGATTTGGTTGGCCTCTAACTCACAGAGATCCACCTGCCTCTGCTTCCCTGAGTGCTGGAATTAAAGGTGTGCACCACCATGCTTTGTTGGAACTGTGTCTTTAAAAGTCCATTTTATGGGCTGGAGAGATAGCTCAGAGGTTAAGAGCATTGGCTGCTTTTTCAAAGGTCCTGAGTTCAATTCCTAGCAACCACATGGTGGCTCATAACCATCTATAATAAGATCTAAGGCCCTCTTCTGGTGTACATGCAGGCAAAACACTGTGTATATGATAAATAAATAAACCTTTTTTTAAAAAGTCCATTTCATCTTTCCATCAGGCTAGATGCTTCAGGATGGTGGGGAGCATGGTAATTCCAGAAATGGTGGTTTTGGAAGAAGCAGTATATGTAGGAAAGGCAAATGCATAACCAGAATAAATATCCTTTTCAGTAAGATCAAAGAGTTGTCCTTTCTGTAGAGGAAGTGATCTTGCTGCCAGGTCACTGGCTGGTTACCCTGAGGAATGGTGCCACATTTGGGGGTCAGTATTGGTCTCTGCTGTTGGCAGATCTGTCCCTCGGCAGCAGATGTAGCCAGGTCAGTTTGGGTGAGAGTAAGTCTATGTTGTTGAACCTATGCATAACTCCCATCTCTGTCACCATGGACACTTTGTCCATGGGCCCACTGGGCAATGACAGGAATGGCTGGGAAAAGAAGCTGACTGTCCAGAGTTATCCTATTTACTTAATTATTGAACTCCTCATCTGAAGTCATCTTTTGATGAGCATTTATGTGGCACATAAACATCTTCATATTTTTTACCCATTTGGAAAGATCCAGCTATATACTTGTACCCTAGGTGTCTTTCACACCAATTTTTCAATCATGCTCTTTTCAAGTCCCTGACAATCCAGACAAGCCATTGGTTACAGCACATGAATGAACAACCACTGATCTATCCATTTTTCCTTCCAAACAAAATGTATGACCGTGTTTACTGCCCAAGTCCACTGTGAAGATTTTTCCTTTGATAATGTCCTTCAGGGTTGTCCCAGGAAAAGGTTGTAATGATGCAGCTGTTCACTTTTGGGTGGTGCCTGCATAATGGGTAGAACCATCAGCAAATTATGCCCTAGTCTTTTTTCCTCAGTCAATAGCAGGACACACTTCATGAGGCTATAGGTGCATGCTTGGTAGCAGACAGTATTTTTGTTGTTGTTTTGTTTTGTTTTTTTGAGACAAGGTTTCTCTGTGTAGTCTTGGCTGTCCTGGACTTGCTTTGTAGACCAGGCTGGCCTCGAACTCACAGCAATCTGCCTGCCTCTGCCTCCTGAGTGATGGGATTAAAGGTGTGTGCCAGACCGCCCAGCTTAATAGTAGCAGAGTATTTTAATGGGAGTAGAAATCATAGGCATTCAGGCAACTTCTTCGTGTAACTCTCTTGTGCACTGCAGCTTCCCTGAGCCTTAAAATCCCTTCGTCAACACTAAGCTAACGGATACCAGGCACTTCCAACTCCTTTTGAAAAATGCTTCAGCTACCATTCAAACAAACTTTTGACACCCCTCCCCCTTTTTCTAACTGCCCATATCAACAAACTCAGCCTGATCTAGTTTTGTGTTCCATTGATCATTATACTATATCCTTAAAATCCATTTCCACATATATTAGACTTCTGCTTGAATGAATTAGCAAAATCGTTAGCTTCTTTCTTAGTGTAGTGCAATTCATGAACTACTTTCTACCTCCCCTCTAGGAGCCTGCTTTGCCTTAAGTCTGGTTACAGGTCTACAGGCAACTATTTGTGGGCTCCAAAGGACATCAATATTGTCAGTCAAAGATGAAAAGGTCACATTTCAAAGGTGGCTGTATAGCTTCTTCAGAGGGTGGATTAAAGTTCTCAGCTTCAGTAGGGTCCTCCTATACAGCCCTATTCCAAGTTACAGGATCCCATTGTTTACCAATAAATAACCTGCTTTAACTGTCAACACTCTTTGAGGCTGGAACTTGAATTTTTGCTGTAATTCATATCTTCTAATAAAGATGTTGGTTTGATTTTTTTTCAACTTGAGTTCTGTGGCTGCTGGAGAGAAGATCCTCTTCCAGAGAACATTTAGAGATCTTTAGACTGTTAATGTACATCTGGACCCATTCAATTTTATCAATAAGTTCATTGTTGTCTTTCACCATATCCCAAGATGCTAGAAATGGTTTGATTTTATCTCAGAACTCATTATTTTCCTTTGCCAATTTATCCACAGATGTTAGAAGCAACAGACCAGCATCATCATTTTCCTTATTTTTCCACAAACTGTACAAAGCTGTGTATACAAACTCACCAAATCTGTTGCCATTCAAAATTAGTTTATCAGGGTAATTAAATGCATTTGTCTCCTTAAGTTTGAAAAATTGTTCACACTATGGACTTTCAGGACTCTCCAAGCTCCCAAAAGAGGATTCAGTAACCATAGGTGCTATCAAATTTGAAAGTTTATACCAGATACTTAAAATATTCTTACTTATATTTCTGTTTCTCTAGAACCATTTCTGGTACCAAAATTTGTATTAGTCAGGGTTTTCTAGAGCAAGAGAACTTACAGAACAAATATCTATCTATCTAAGGAATTTACTAGAATGATTTACAGGCTGTGGTTCAGCTAATCCAACAATGGCTGCCTATGAATGGAAGGTCCTAGAATCTAGTAGTGCTTCAGTCCACAAGGCTGGATGTCTCACCTGGTCTTCAGCATACACCAGAAGCCCAAAGAAGTAGGTTCAACGCCAGTAAAAGATGGACTTACGAGCGAGCTAAGAGCAATCTAGAGAAAGCTGGAAAATACTGAAGCTTCCTTTTTCCATACCCTTATATAGGCTTCCAGCAGAAGGTGTGGTTCAGATTAGAGGTGGGTCTTCCCACATCAAAGATCTGAATTAGGAATGGATACTCCCACTTCAAATTAAACAAAACTCCCTTGCAGATGTAACCCTTCATGTTTGGGTTTTAGTTAATTCTAGATGTAGTCAAGTTGACAACCAAGAATATTAATCACACATCTCTTCAGCTCTGAAACAATTACTCTTTAACTTGGTATTTTAATTAGGCCTACCTATTGAATTTTATAAAATGCCTTTTCTATATACAAACATATAACTTTTCTAATTATATCTTAGATTACATTATCAAGTGTGTCCTAATTAGGGTTCCTATTGCTGTGATAAAACACCATGACTGCCAGAAGGTGGTGGTGTACACCTTTAATCCTAGCACTCAGGAGGCCGAGCCAGCCTGATCGAGCCAGGACAGCCAGACCTACACAGAGAAACCCTGTCTCAGAAAACTTCTAAAAGCAACAAATTAACCAACCAACCAACAACCACCATGATCAAAAGCAATTTGAGTAAAGGTTTATTTCATTTTCAACTTCTAGGTAATAGTCCATCATTGAGGGGAGTCAGGGCAGGAATGCAACGAGGGAAGCAAGCTGAAGATAGGAACAGATGCAGAGGCCATGAAAGAGTGCTGCTTATTGGCTTGCTCCTCATGGCTTGCTTAGAGCATCCAATACCAACAGCTCAGGGGTGGCACTATTCACAATGAACTGAGCTCTCCCACATCAATCACCAATTAAGAAAATATACCACACATCAATATGGTAAACCTCAATTGAGGTTTCCTCTTCCAAAACAATTCTTGCTTATGTCAGTTTGACATAAAACCAGTCAGCAAAGTGTGCTATCAAAAACCCCATGTGTTTTGAATAAATTTTATACAGTGATATATATTCTCTTACTATATTGATGAAGAGTCTATACTGACATTTTATTCACAAATTATACACTTGGAGCTGGAGAAATGGCTCAGCGGTTAAGAGCACTGGCTGCTACTGCAGAAGACTTGGGTTCCATTCCCACATGTTGGCTCACAATCTTCTGTAAATCCAGTTACTGGAGGAAAACCCAATGCCCTCTTCTAGCCTCTTTGGGCACTCCTGCATATATGTACACACATGCACACAAATAATAAAATAAATCTTTTAATACAATTTATTTGAGACAGAGTCTCAATATTTAACTCTGCCTTTCCTAGAACTCACTTTGTAGATCAGGTTGGCCTGAAACACAGAGATCCACCTGACTCTGCCTCCAGAGTGCTGAGATTAAAGGTGCTTGTTACTATGCCTAGCCAAATCTTTTGAAACTCTTTTTGAAAAATGTAAAGAAATTATATACAACATATATGTATAAGTACTAATTTAGTTATACAAATAACTTAAAACAGGTAGCAATACCTAAAACAAAATGTGTATAGGAAGCCAGATGTATTGGTATAATCGCAGCACTTGGGAAGCAGAGGCAGTTGTGTATCTATGAGTTTGAGGCAATCTTTGTCTACACAGTGAGTCCAGGATAGCCAGAGTCACCCTTCGTCTCAGAAAACTAGAACACACACACACACACGCACACACGTATATGTATATATGTACAGGAAACAAGCAGTTCACAGAACTTATTTTAATAAGGAAAATTACTTAAGTTTTTACATAATTATTTTCCTTAACTTTTCACAACTTTAATGATGAGGATTTACCTTTAGCTCTTGGACAAGTTGGCCTCTTTTATCTCTTAGACTGCGTAACTGTTTCTCATCCCAGCATAGCGCCTTATGCTTTAAGTCACTTGTCCCTCCAGAGATCACTCCAGATTTCAAAAACAGCGTTCCATCAAGCGCTACTGCCTGCATTAGAAAAACATTTTACCTTAGAGAAATATATTTTAAGACACTTTTTGCAGCTGAAATTTTGTAGATCATAAAAATGCTCCCTACTGGGCGTGGTGGCACACGCCTTTAATCCCAGCACTCGGGAGGCAGAGGCAGGAGGATTGCTTTTGAGTTCGAGGCCAGCTTGGTCTACACAGTGAGTCCAGGACAGCCAAGACTACACAGAGAAGCCCTGTTTCGAAAAACTAAAAAAACCAAAACAAAAATGCTCCCTAACTTTACTAATAAAATACTTATTTATGAAGTAATATAAACTACAAATATAAAACCCATTTTACTAAGGCTAGGCAACAAAATAAAAGCAACCAGAGGTTTAAAATAAGCTGTATATTCACTCCAAACATACATAATACTGAGAAGCAAAAACTATATTTAATATAAAATCATTTGCATTATATAATCCTTTGAAGATTCTGAGATATATGTCACTAGCACACTATGAAAATTACCTTAATAACCTTAGGATACCCCAGAACAATTGCATTCTCCAAAATGACTATAGAAAGAAATTTAAAGTCAAGGTATAAACTTGCCCAGAGTTTATAGTGTTCTAATTGAGTACTTTAATGGAATAAATTAATCAGTTTTCAACATTTTAAAAAATAATTTTAGTTTTATGTTTATTGGTGTGAAGGTATCTGATCGACTGGAATTGGAGTTACAGACGGTTGAGAGCTGCCATGTGGGTGATAGGAATTGAACCTGGGTCCTCTGGAAGAGCACTCTGGGCTCTTAACCACTGGGCCATCTTTCCAGCCCAGTTTTCAATATTTTAGAAATGCTACTTAATGAGAAAAGTTACTCGCCCTAGCCCTCCATCTGCTTTCCTCAGATATAATAAAAACATGTGCATAAATTCTTCTTTTCCTGGAAATATTTGTATGTACAAATGCCTTTAAGGCACCATGTTACAAATTAGTGTACATTTGTCAGGGTGAGTGTAAGGAGAAAAAAAAAAGCCTTAGTCAAGCATACTAGGCAAGCACTCTACCCTCAGCCTTATATATTGTTCTTTTGCTAGGATCTTTTCCTCCTAGTTTTAAAGGTTTAATTTTATGTGCATGGATGTTTTGCATGTATGTATGCATGTATGTGCACCGTGTGCATGTACATGCCTGGTGCCTGTGGAGGATAAAAGATGGCATCAGATGCTCTATAATAGAAGTTGTAGATGGTTGTGAACCACTATGTGGGTGCTGGGAATTGAGCCCAGGTCTTATGGAAGGCAACAAGTGCTCTAAATTGCTGAGCCCTATCTCCAGCCCCGTGAGAAGCTTTTCTGTTTTAGACAGAGCCTTATGTAGTTCAAACTGGCCTGCAACACACTGGACAGACAAGGATGACCTTCAACTCCCAACCCTCCCACCTCTATCTCCTAAATCCTGGGTTTACAGGTATGTGTCACGATGCCTAGCAAAAATTCAAAATTTACATTGTTGTTTGTACATACTGTATGTAGTTTAGACATGCTACTATTTTTAAATAAACCAGATTATTTTGTAATGTACTTGAAATGTAAAAGTTTAAAATATAGAAGTCTATGTGAAATAAAAAGCACAAATTACAGATGAGAGAATTTCTGTGAACATGTTATCTAAGCAAGGCGATGGTGGTGTACACTTTTGACCCCAGCAGTCAAGAGGCAGAGGCTCTCTGTGAGTTCAAGGCCAGCCTGGTCTATGGATGGAGTCCTAGGACAGCCAGAGCTACACAGAGAAACCCTGCCTCAAACAAACAAACAAGAAAAAATTGTGGTATCTATCCAAAATGTTTTACCAAACCTACAACACAAAATTTTCGTTCTTTTTTTGTACATTTCTGAAATATAGTTGACACGTAAATAAAACAGATTAAAATTCTAAATACTAAGAGCAAGATATAATATAATGAGAAAGCATGTTGTTGTGAAAAAGAAACACACTGTAAATATGAGGTAAATGAAGGGACAAATGGCCTTATCCTCAAATGGCTTTTTATAACTGAGCATACAATTTTTTGTTTGTTTTTCAAGACAGGGTTTCTGTGTAGCCTTGGCTGCCCTGGACTCATCTTGTAGACCAGGCTGGCCTCAAATTAGTTCATAGTGATCAGCCTGCACCTGCCTCCCTAGTGCTGGGATTAAAGGCGTGTGCCACAATACCCTACTCCTGAACATACAGTTTTTAAAAATTTTTATAGGTGCTGGAGAGATGGCTCAGTGGTTAAGAGCACTGGCTGCTTACAGAAGACCTAAGTTTGAATCCCAAAATCCACATGGGAACTCACAATGCAACTCCAGTTCCAAGGAAGCTGATACCCTTTTCCGGCTTCCATGGGTATTGAGCTCACACATGGTGCACAGACATACATGCAGAGGCAAAACACCCATATACATAAAACAAAAAGCTATTTTATAAGTATATAGCATTAATAATGTTAGAAAAACGATCAACTTAAGAATGGATATTCTCCTCAGAAGAATAGCTTGTTTTGTATTGATTTTTGATACTAGACATTCAAGATTAACTGTTAATTGATCATAAAACAGCTACCACTTGCTAAGGACTATTTGCTCAGCATTCTGGCAGCATTATGCCTAATGTTACTTAATTTAAGCTTCACAATCTAATGATAGAGTTATTGTCTCAATTCTAGATAACAAAAATTAAGAGGTTAGGGACTTAAAGTCATATAAGTAATCACTTATTATATAGCATCACCAGTCTTATTTTATGGCTTAGGCACTTAAGTACTGATATACTTTATTAAATAATATTATTGGGCTGGGCGTGGTGGTGCATGCCTTTAATCCCAGCACTCAGGAGGCAGAGGCAGGCAGATCACTATGAGTTCGAGGCCAGCCTGGTCTACAGAGTGATTCAGGACAGCCAAGGCTACACAGAGAAACCCTGTCTCGAAAAAAAATACTATTAATTACATGAGCAATAATTTAGCATTGCTCAACTAAATACAAACTGTTCATAAGAGAAACTATATTTGTGTGTATGTGTGCATATGTATGGGGATGTATGTGTGCGTATACACTCGTGTAGAGGCTAGAGCAGGATATGGGTGCCTTATGTACATTGTTTTCTGCCTAAACAAGGTTTCTGAGACAAGGTTTCTGAGACAAGGTTTCTCACTAAACTAGAAGTTTGATATTTAGATTAACCAGCTAGATTTTGAAATCCAAATGTCTCTGCCCTCTAATGCTAGAGTTCAGGTATGTGGAGCCATGCCTGGCTTATGTGGGTGCTACGGATTTGAAGTCAGGGCTGCATGCTTATAGAGGAAACATTCTTGCCAACTAAACCATCTTCTCTGCCCTTAGAATGTTTATTTTAAAAGAAAAACCACAGCACTGAAGGATTAGTACTTAATAACATCTAAACTGTGCTATTATAAATCCAATTGTGTTAAGCTTCAATGGATAAAATATTCTTATTAAATTATGTAAGAACAAGGAATATAAAGTAAGTAACAAAAGTTCTTCCTGTTATTCAAATATAAAAATTTCAGGGAAAATACAGGCATCAACAAGGGCATAATAAGTGAATTTCTAAAATCCAATTTGTGATATAGAGAATGTACAGAATTTTATAAAACTCAATAGAAGAGCTAAGGATGTAGCTTAGTTGGTACAGTGCTTGTCTAAATATAAAGTCCTGGGTTCAATCTTTAGCACATATACAACTGGGGATATAGTGCATGTCTGTAATCCCAGCACTTGGGAGGCAGAGGCAGGAAGACCACAGTTATAGTTATTCTCAGATATAGAGCAAGCTCAAGGCCAGCCTGAGCCAACAGCAGAAAACCATCAACTGAAACCATTTTAGGTTGTCCTATGCTGGTTTTCCTTATTAAAAAGGACACAGGAAGCTGAGTGGTGGTGGTGCATGACTTTAATCCCAGCATTCAGGAGGCCAAGGCAGGTGGATCTCTGTGGGTTTGAGGCCAGCCTGGTTTAAGGAGTGAGTTCTGGGACAGCCAAGGCTCTAACAGAGAAACCATGTCTTGGAATCCCACCCCACCCCCTTTAAAAATAACGGGGGAGGGGGAGAGAACACACTTATAAATATTGCTTCAACTTAGCTGCAAGTGTGGTCAAGTCTCCTACCTTACGTCTTTCAGGTCCATCAAATGCAATGTGTCTTGCTTCTTCCACAGTCTCACAGACAAGGCCATTTCCACAAACAAACTGAATCACTTTCTTCAGCTGAGGAAACTGAGTCTTTATAACATCAATCATCATTTTACAGCCTTTCATTTCCCTTAGTCGCTCATTGATTGGCTTGATCTGAAGGGTTAAAAGGAGACTTGGTATATTAGCTACACTAAAATAAAAACCAAATGCTTATTAAACTCTTCCCACAGTATAGCTGAGGGTTAACAATGTCATGTATTATTTTTCAGAAATATGAAAACTTTGTCAAAAGCCAGAAAAAAGAACTTCCAGATTCAACTGCCACTAATATAATATATAAGAAGTGCTTTGTGTTCTTTAAATCATAATACACAGTAGAATGAAGTAGCCACTAAGATATGTAACCAAGCCAGGCGGTGGTGGCACATGTCTTTAATCCCAGCACTCAGGAGGCAGGGTCAGGCAGATCACTGTGAGCTCGAGGCCAGCCTAGTCTACAAAGTGAGTCCAGTACAGCCAAGGCTACACAGAGACACCTTGTCTTGAAAAACCAACAAAAAAAACAAAAACAAAAACAAAAACAAAACAAAAAAATAAAACAAAACAAAAAACCAACAAAACAAAAAAAAGTACCCAAAAGCAGCACAGTACTCTAGATCTAAAAACAAAATAAAAACCCCTCTAGACAGAAATGATCAGGACAGCTCTCAGATTACAGATGTACTTTCAGGTTTCTGTCTATAGTCATAAATGTATCTGCTGAGTATTACTGAAAACTAGTACATATTTCTGTTAAAGCAAAAACCTTATGAATACTAAAAGGTATATATATCTATACTTGGGAAAGGCAAATATATACATGCATATATACATAAATATGTCATATGGCAAGAGTGCATAGAAAAATATCTTAAATAGTTAAGATCTATGTACTAGAAATATTCCTTTTACGATTAATGTCTTATAATCTTTTTACATTTATTTATTGTAACTGCATGCATGCACACGCGTGTGTATGTGTATGCAGGTGTCCTTTGGCATGTATGTATTTTTTTTGTCTGCATGTATGTCTGGGTACTGCATGCATAAAGTTCCCACAGAGGTCAGAAGAGGACTTCAGATACCCTAGGAATGGAGTTGAAGGTGGTTGTTAGCTGCTATGCAGGTGCACTGGGAATCTAACCAAGGTCTTCTGTAAGAGCAACCAGTATTCTTAACTGTTAGGCCATCACTTGGACTCTCCTATAAAATACAAGTTTGCCTCAACAATTTTTTCAAATGAGTAACAAATAAAAATGATTTTTTTTTATCAAACATGATAGTAGTGCATGCCTTTAATTTCAGCATTCAGGAGGCAGAGGCAGAGGCAGGTGGATTTCTAAGACTTTGAAGCCAGCCTGGTCTATAGGGTGAGTTCCAGTTCAGCCAAGCCTACACAGTGAGACCTTGTCCCAAAAAGCAAAACAACAAAAATATTTTTTTTGTTCTTTTGTTTTTGTTTGTTTTGTTTTTTGAGACAGGGTCTCTCTGTGTAGCCTTGGCTGTCCTGGACTCACTATATAGACCAGGCTGGCCTCGAACTCACAACGATTCGCCTGCCTCTGCTTTCCAAGTGCTGGGATTAAAGGTGTGCGCCACCACACCCAGTTAATGAAAAGATTTTTAACAGGCAAATAAATTAAGAGTAAAATTCTTTTTGTGAGCATAGGCATAAGCAAAGCTATGGAAGCACAAAAGGTGGGTCTGACCTCATGTAACACAGTTAGCATTTGTTGACCATACTCCTCTGTGCAGGCACCTTGCCAAGTGAAGATCCCGTCCAACAGTCCAACACAGTGACAATTTATTCCTTAACTTCACAAATGAAGAAACAGAAGTACAGAAAACTTAAGAACCACCTGGTAGGGCTACTTAGGGGCTTGCACTCTTTTTCAAGATAGAGTTTCTCTGTGTAGACCTAGCTGTCCTGGACTTCATTTGTAGACTCACAGTAGTGTGCCTGCCTCTGCCTCTTGAGTGCTGAGATTAAAGGTGGTGCCACCACACCTGGCGACTGGGTTCTATGCTTTTAACCACTCTGCACTCTGCCTGCGGTTCAGAGTTCAGACCACTGAACTAAACAGAACATTTTCTTCAGTTGCCAACAAAAAGAATCTCTAAAGGATAGCAATGACGAAGTTCCTTTCCAGTTCAGTGATTTAGATTTAGATATGTTAATGTATTTCAAGATGCACACCTTAAGACTCAAAATTTCACCTGCTCTGCACAATCCAGGACCAGATACTTACACCTGAGTTACCATTTACCAACACTTATGTCTTAAATCCAGTTCTTATACTGTGTTACAAAACAGAACATATTGTTGATAGTGGGCAGAACATTATACTTCAGACACTAAGAATTGCAGCAAAACTAGATTAGGAAAAACTAATATGAACCACGAAAGATAGCAGTTACTTAATATTATTTACCAGCCACTTGATGACTGGCTAACAGGTATCCACATTACACCACTACTACCCACTCCTCCCCTATCTTATAGCTGCCAGTTTGGAGTGGTAAAGACATTATATTTGGTAATTAATAAATATAAAACATTAAAATTTCTTACATCAAGGTAATCTAGCGCAAGGAACGTCTCAGGTTCAGCTCTTTCTTCCTTCAGAAATCGAATACAATCTTTTGCTACCTTTTCTGAGGCTACAACAATGGCAACCATGTATCGGCCAAAAAGCTTAGTCACAGCCAGCTGGTATTTCTTATGAATAGGATGACACAGATCAAGCAGTCTTCCAAACTTAGAAGGTTTCAAAACAGGAGAAAATAAATACATTAATGAGAAATATATAATTTATTCTTCTCTAATGTAACAAAACATCATAGATAATTATATAACATTCATATGTTCAATCTAACAGTCCCATTCAAATTCATCTGAATTCTTTATTGAATGTGGACTGCTGTTGAGAACTTTAATTTTCTATAGTGGACAACCTCTTGACTGCTTTCCCACAGAATGAATCAGTGCCTTCTTTGAACAATGGATGACTGAATCCATATTCCTGCTTTACTCACTCTCATGGAGGACAGGAAATATGAAGGCTCAGCTGATGCTTTGTAAATATACAGTTTGAAATCTCAATCTCTCTCTGTCTCTGTCAATTAGCATCCTGTTTTAAGGTGATTCTATCCTGTGTAGGAAAATACACCTTATTTGGTAGGAGTGATTCAAAATGGCCTCTCAGCTTAATGAGGAACCCTGGAGTCTTTTTTTCATTGAGAGAGCACTAGAGGTTTCCCCTGACTTTCTAGTTTTTAAAATCTATTCCCTCCACTTGGAAAAGGAAATAAGTACATAGCTGTGCTTCTGTCAAATTAAGGAATACTAGATAAGAATTTGCAGAATTTAGTCAATTAACCAGTTTGGCTTCTACAGAGTTCTGAACAAGCAATTCTATACTTAAACTGCTGAGCCATCTCTCCAGCCCTTTCTCCATCTCTGAAAAAGAAATGTGCACAATTGTCGTTAGATATGATCGCTGAACTAATGGGTTAAAAGACTTGTTTGTTTGTTTATACAGTGTTCTGCCTATATATGTGCATGCATGCCAGAAGAGGGCACCAGGTCTCTCACTATAGATGGTTATAAGCCATCATGTGGTTGCTGGGAATTGAACTCAGGACCTTTGGAAGAACAGTCAGTGTCCTTACCTCTGAGCCTCTTTCCAGCCTGAACTAGTGGTTTTTTTTTTTCTTAAATAAAAAATAAAGTTGTATCATTTTGCTATGAATAGAGGAAACTAGATTCAGCAGCTTAGCCCCAATTCTCTACTGTTATCCATAATTGAAAGTAATAATTGGAGAATAAGAAAACCAAAGACCTAAGGATACATGTCTCAGTTGGTAGAATGCTTGCCTCACATACACGAGACCCTAGGTTCAGTTCCCAGCGTAACACACACACACACACACAAATACTACTAGATACAGTCAGAAAATGAAAATATGGCAATGATACCTGCCAAAAATCATGAAGAATTTGAGTTGAGAGGACTAAACCTACTTCATACTATGTTTCCTTTGGGGAAATTAGCCATCATGTATACTAGCTAGTTGCTGTGTTCATGTAAATGTTTCTTTTCAATACTTCCTTACATATACAATTTAAACAAAAGTTTAACTTCAAATTTACCTTTTGCTCTATTTACTACTATATTTTCAGTATAAAATATAACATTTCTAAAATAATTCTGTTTCTTTACAACAGGTATATGGTATATTTCCAATCAAAAGTATGGAGACTCTTTTTTAGAAATGAGAGCGCATAGCCTTTAAAATTCCTTCTAATTACCACGGAATCTGGGTAAAGTCTTTTAAGGTTTCCTAGAATTTCTGCTCTTTTCTGCTGACGTTTTCCTTCATGGTTATCAATTCCAGCATTCTGCAATTCATTTCTAATAACACTCAATTCTTCATTAACTTCAGACATTCTTGATTTGGTATCATCAATTTCTTTCATCAGGGCTTCTTCTTGCTGTTTTTTATCTTTCAAGCAGTCCCTACAACATAACAATGAGAGTAACAACCAAAACATCGAGAAGTAACTGGTTAGAACAGTCTTGTGTGGCACTTTATGAAAATGGAGTAGAGCTCTATCAATTAAAAAGTAAGTAAATAGGGGCTGGAGAGATGGCTCAGTGGTTAAGAGCGCTGTCTGCTCTTCTAGAGGTCTTGAGTTCAATTCCCAGCAATCACATGGTGACTCACAACCATCTATAATGTGATCTGATGCCCTCTTCTGCCATGCAAGTATACATGCAGATAAAGCACTCATACACATTAAATAAATAAATAAAAAAAATCTTTTTTAAAAAAGTAAGTAAATAAAACCACACTCAACCCTAAACAGGCAAAAGAGCTTTTGATCATTATTTGTTCATTTGAAAATAAATATTTCTGGTTACTACAAGACTAAGCATAGATCAGTATTAACCAGAGCAATTATCACATGCTTAATAGTATCAATGCAAAGTCAACTAGAATTTCTTAGTGGTTGATTAAATACTATGTATTAGTTTTCATGACACAACTCTACTATTTTTTAATTTTTTGAGATTTATTTTATGTGTATGAGTGTTAGCCTGCATGTGTGTCTGTAAACATGTTGTATCTATGAAAGCCAGAAGAGGGTATCAGATCCCCTGGATCTGGAATTACAGATGGTTGTGAACCCAACCACCACGTGGGGGCTTTGAATAAAACCTGGGTCCTCTGGAAGAGCAGCCAGTGTTCTTACTCACTGAGTGACCTTTTCAACCTCCAGAATCCATTATTTACTTATGAAATATCAATACCAAAACAAGATTTAAGTTTTAAGAGCTATACATTTATATTTTCAAATTTTAAAGATTTTATTCATTTTATTTTTATTTTAAAACATATTTACCATGTGTTAAGTATAATTTTTAACAATCTACAAAGAAATAAAAGACAATGGAGTAAGAATATCACACAATAGAAACATTCATTCATTATTTAGAGAATACACTGAATCATTTAGATATGAAAAAGCTGCAAAGATTGTTTTTCTACTCACTCGCATGTCTTTGTATATTCCTCCAACTTCTCTATTCGTTTTTTATGCTCTTCTATTTGCTCTTTTATTTGATTTAGATTTCCCTACAATAGCAAATAAATCTAAAATCAATTATAACACTACAAACCAATAAACTGACATATCTAGAATTTTGTTATAATCTGTTAAAAGTTTGAAATGTATCAATATGGTTATATGAAAATATTTAGGTCTTGTGTGATGGCTTAGCAGGTGCTTGGTGTCAAGCCTGATGAACTGAGTTCACCACCAGGACATAAGAGAAGAAAAGTGTCAACTCTCTCAAATTGTCCTCTGATTTATACATGTACATCAGTGTGCTTGGGCAAGCACATGTACACACAGAAATATATAAATAAATGTAATAAAATTTTAAGAGAAAATATAAAAGAAAAATTTAATTTTAAAAATGCCACATGATTAAAGCTTTTACATCAAACAGATTGGGAATCAATTCTTAATATATTTTGCTAAATATTTGGTCTCCTATGATTTTACTGGTAAATTCAAACTTTAAGTATATTATTTTTACATTTTTCTTTTGATTTATTTTATGTTTATGAGTATTTTGCCTGCATGTATGTATATATATACCACATTCATGTCTGGTGCCCACATAAGAGGTTGTCAGATCCTCTGGAACAGAAGTTATAGTTATTGTGAGCCACCATGTAAGTGCTGGGAAAGAAATTCTGAAAGAATGACAAGTGCTCTTAACTTCTAACATTATTTTCAAGTACATATACAGTTCATATCTAGCTTTCAAACTAATTCATTCAGTAAATGTCCACTCACTGGTTACTATGTGGTAGTAATTCGAGATATAATAATGAATGGGATAGAGTTCCTGTCCATAAGAAAGTAAGTTATTACAACAGAGTAATTAAGTATTACCATGATGTAAGAACCTAATACGAACCTACAGGGCAACAAGGCAACTAACAGGCACAAGAATAGAACTTCATGCAAATCTTGCATTATTTGCCTTTTATCATTAAATCTAAATACTGCAGAGCAGCAGAATCTGTCATCTGAAAAAGTCAAGTTCTAAGATGCCTGACACCACACAAAGTACTGAAACCTAAATATACTATGCTTTCTCCTATGCAAATCTACCAATCATACTTATAACAACAATAAAACAAAAAACATAACAAGTTATTTGTGCATTGTTTAATTTTTGAATTTCCCATTTAGTTAACCAGGGCTATAAATGAAACCATGAAAAGGGAAACTGGATGGGTGGGGAGGGTAGTCTCCAACTGGTTTTAGATTTTTTTTGTTTTTGTTTCTGTTTTTCCAGACAGGGTTTCTCTGTGTATCTTTGGCTGCCCTAGACTAGCTTTGTAGACCAGGCTGGCTTCAAACTCACAGTGACCCACCTGCCTCTGCTTCCTAAGTGCTGGGATTAAAGGCGTGTGCCACCATGCCCGACTTGGTTTCAGATTTTTAGCCTTTAACCCTTCTTCCATCTAACTGATGATAATCCATGAAGCCAATATTTATTGTGCTAGATGCTGGAGTTATAAAAATGAGCAAGATGGGCTGAAGAGATGACTCAGAAGGCTTACACAGATACAAGAACCTTATTCAAATCCCCAGTAGCCACATAAAGTCAGGAGTGATTGTGGATACCTGTAATCCTAGTGCTACAGGAACATAGACAGGACAATTGCTAGAGCTTGCTGGCTGTTAGCCTAGCTCCAGGTTCAGTAAGGAACTTTGTCTCAAGGAAATTAGGAGTGATAGAGCAAGATACTTGTGTTCTTCTGGGCTCGGCAACAATTCACTCAGGCACATGAACTCACCTGCACATACATGTACATGTCTCCTACATACACACCAAAAAAATAGGGCAAGACATTTTCTTTTCTGATGGAAGGCACATGTAGACATTAAGAAGCCCAACTAGCCGGGCGTGGTGGCGCACGCCTTTAATCCCAGCACTTGGGAGGCAGAGGCAGGCAGATCGATGTGAGTTCGAGGCCAGCCTGGTCTACAAAGCGAGTCCAGGGCAGCCAAGGCTACACAGAGAGACCCTGTCTAAAAAAAAAAAAAGAAGAAGAAGAAGCCCAACTACTATCTCACTTAATAATTCCACTCGATCTGGGTGTGGTGGTACACATTTTTAATCCCAGTACTCAGAGGGCTAATAAAGGCAGACCTCTCAGTTCGAAGCCAGCTTGGTCTACATGGTGAGTTCCAGGGCTTCATAGTGAGACACTGCCTCATAAAGGAAAGGGAAAAGTCCATTCAGGGCTAGAGAAACAGCTTAGTGATTAAAAGCATTTACTGCTTTTGCAAATACAAACTCTCATGAAGAAACATGTTTGTAATGTCCCAGGAGGCTAATACAGCAGATCAAAGAAAAGAAACCAGGAGGAAAAACTGAGCAACAAATCAGGTATGTCCATGTAGGTTACTTAAGAACTTTGACGTAAAACCTTTATGTGTCACTGGGAAGCCTCTGGAGGATTTAAGAGTCAATTTCATGATTTGACTTGGTTAATGCATTACTGGCTGCTATATTGAGACTACGGTATAGGATCAAGAGTGGTGGCCAAGAAAGCTGGTAGGCTAACGAACGGATTCAAACAAAAAATTTGGTGACGTGGACAAGATTGGTAGCAGTAGAAATGAGAAAAAGTAATTTAATGGACCCAATGTCAGGGACATCAGGGACCCAAGCACCCCAATGATCCTAGTTGCTTGACTAGACCAACTCCATGACAGGCTTCAGATTTTCACCCTGCCTAACTAGGCCAAGTTTCTAACAATTCCTGAGGGAAAAAAAACCACACACACACAAGTTATGGCCAGCTCATCAGCTTCTAGAACAAAATGACTAGATGCCATGTTTTTATTACTTCATGGCCTTGGTAAAGAACACAGCTGGCCACATCCAGTCAAATTAAAGGCCAACTCCTGAGTAAGATCCAAAACTTCAGTGACTTAAAAGTCCCCAATAACTAAACAAACAGCCAGTCCTGAATCCCCTCATACACTCTGATTCAATTCTGTAGTCACAGATCCCTCCAACTGTCTATGAATTGAGCCTGTGTGCTCATTTTGGGGTCGCCCTCTAGAGGAGAGAGGCAATCCTAGCATGCTAGAATAAAAACACTGTTTTTGCATACTGCCTTGAGGTCTTTCTTCAGCAGATCACCGGAACCCTAATAGTAATCAGATTCTTTTTATATTTTCAAGGTAAAACTAATAGTTTCCTAAAAGAGGGCTAAAGCCTAGCTCATATTTTTGACCTGAGCAACTAGTAAAACTAAACTGTCATAACTGTAGTGGAGAAAAAACTGTGGAACATACTTTGGTGAGAAGATCAGAGGTTCAATTTGGAGTCTAAGTTTGAGATGTTTGTTCAACACTCAAACTGAAGAACCTGAAGTAGCAGCTAGAAAAACACATTGTTGAAGTTTTGAAGGTCTGAGCGCTAGATGTTCAAAATTTTACTGCAGTGTTTAAATAGATCACCAAATTAATAAATAGAAGTAAAAGAAAAACCAAAGCTTAGAAACAACAACAAAATGAACTTACAGCAATACTCAGCATGCTATATACACAAATATCAGGGCAGCTCAGAGAAACTTCATAATGTACAATATGAACTATTATTGTTGAGAGTGCAGTAACAATAATCTTATACCTAATCCCTAGGCTTTAGAAAAGGAGTCATGAAACTTTTTTTTTTTTAAGTTTTCCAGAGTGTTTCTCTGTGTAGTCCTGGCTGTCCTGGACTCGTTTTGTAGACCACCAGGCTGGCCTCAAACTCACAGAGATCTGCCTGTCTCCGCCTCTGCCTCTGCCTCCCTGAGTGCTGAGAATTAAAGGTGTGGGCCACCACGCTCAGTTGGAGTCATGAAACACTAAGAGGGAGTGACTATTGAGTTTGTCTTTCACTGTGAGTTTGACATACCTATTCTTACTGTATACACAATTGCAAAATGTAAAGCCCAGAGAAATCTATAATTTAGCTATTTGCTGAGATTACACACAGTTAATAAACAAAAGATGAGCTGGAAGCCAAGCCTGCCTTACCCTGAGGAAGAATATAATGCCATCTTAACAATTGTTCCCAACATAGACTGAACTAGCTCCTCTTGGGCTACAGTCATTCCTCAGATAAGTGGGGGAATGATTCCAGAACCCATGATTGTTAGCCTAATTTGCATATACTCAAATCCTAATGTATAACGACAGAGTATTTTCAAATAATTGATATATATCTTCCTGTATATTTTAAATCCTTTCTGGAAGACTTACAATACCTGACACTGTATAAATACTATATAAATAGGTGCTATACTGTATTGCTTAAGGAATAACAAAAAGTATATAAAACAATGTTCAGTAAACATATTTTTACCATCAGTATTGCTGAACCTCAGTCAAATCCACAGCTTCAAGACCCAGAGATACAGAGTTAAATGTATTTAATGTCCTCACTCTCCCTATCCTCTGCACTCTACTGAACTAAGTGCATACTCAGACCATGCTCATCACCATATACATGCACAGAAAACACTTCCTGAACACACGAACAAAGCCACTACCTACTCTAACTATCAAAGTGCATCTAAATAAGCATCCTAACAACAACAGAGAATCCAGAATTTATTTTACTATGCTTGGGAAATCAAACCAGGACATCAGTGTTCTACCACTAAGATAAATGATACCAGCCACTCAGAATTTAAAGTTTGTGTTCAATAGAAATCCACTTATATATTGCAAAGGTAATAAAAGGGAGTAACACCTCACTGCAAGTAATTCTAAACTATGACTATATGATCCATGGTACCTGAGTGTCTCCATGCCTCCTCTTTTCAAATGCCAGTCTTTCTTTTTCTGCTTTCTGTTCCCACTGCAGTTTTTCCAGCTGTTGTGTCATTATAGCCACCTTCCGTCTTACTTGCTCCTTAAGTTCTTTGTAACGCTCCAGCTATATAAACAGCATTGACACATTACTAACCAAAATGAACTTATTTATATGACATCCTGTTCTCATCCAAATCTTTTTACAAATTACATAATAACTAGCCATCTTCTCCAGTAAAATATATGAACCTAAAATGAAAATCTCTGTATTAAAAACTCTGTAGCTAGAACAACAGAATAATAAAGACTAACTTTATAATAAGGTCCCTGACAGAAAATCCAGAAAAAAAAGCCCATCTGGAAAAAATGGTATTTTATTTCCCAAGTCACAATTATTTTGCTCTATGTATATTGTGATACAAGATTAGCATAACTCAACAAAAGAGACTAATGACACTTTAATTGAAAGAATGTTTAAAAACTGAATTATACATTTTTAGTTTAGCTGTATGTTTTACTGATTAATAATTTTAATCTTAAATACTGTATAACACTATTAACTTATCACTAAACAGTTAAAACCATATTAGTTTCTCCTGTCAATTAAATCTTTTCATAGCTATATATATATCTTCTCTTTGTTTATATAATAGCCAAGAGATAACTGTTTTACCTTTAAAATAGTAGCAATTACCTAACTTTTATTACAGTATAATTCCAGATGGTAATAGGCTTTAATTAACTCATAAATGCTACACCACCATCTAACTATATGAAGGAAAAATAGCTTAGTTCCAAGATTAAATTCAGATTCTGTGAACAGATTAAAGAAATTTAAATTCCTACAATTTACATTCTAGAGACAATCTCAATAAACTATCAGAGAGGTATCTTTAAATTTTCCTAATTAAAAAGAGAAACTGAAAAAATAAAGAATGTTTCCAATTCTTTTTTTTTTTTACCTGACTATTTTCCAATTCAATGTCTCGCCCTTTGTGTAGGATTTTCTCTTCCATCTGCTTTTCAAAACTTTTCCATGCGCTATCTAAATCAACCAGTTCTGCCTCTAAGGTGCGTATGTCATCCTCCTGCTTAGAGCATTGTTTTTCATGGTCTGTTTTCAATTTCTTAGACAAATCCAATTTCTTGAGATGGTGAGAAGTATTTTCTTTAGCTTTAATGTACTGAGGCCTCTTCTGATTTAAAATTGCTTCAAGAGCTCTAAAAAGGAAAAATATTTTTATATTTATTTTAACATATAAAGGCAAGTAATTAACTTATTATTTATTTTTATTTTTTAGAGACAAAGTCTCATTTGTGTAGCCCTGGCTGGACTGGAGCTAGCTATGTATACGAAGCTGGCCCTGAGTGCCGAGACCTTCCTGTCTTTGCTTCCCATGTGCTGGGAATAAAAGTATGGACCAAGCATAGCCAAAAAGAAAGTAACTTTGATAAAATAAAACTCAAAATTAAATTCTAAAAATTAACTTGCAGAGATTGTTAGGTATATGGGTAGTTGCCAGAGAAGAACAGAACTATGAAGAGTCTGGAGGAGAGGTTGCTGCTATTGGTGGCCATGCCCTTAATCCCAGCAAAGAGGCAGGCAGGGCTCTATGAGTTCAAGGCCATACTGGTCTACAGAGCATCCAGAGCTACAAAGAGAAACCCTGTCTTGAAATATAGCCCATTTCCTCTTGAGAAACAATTTTATACCTAGACTACAGTGCTTCTGTGTAATTATCTTCTTGTAAAAATCTATGAATTTCAAAATTACTAAGGCTAGGGGTCTAGAGAGATGGCTTAGGAATTCAGTACTCTTAGGGAGGCTCAGATTCAATTTCCCAACACCTATCTGGATAGCTCATAACCAATCTGTAATTCTAGCTCTAGCTCCAGGGGATCTGACACCTCTGGTCTCCAGAGGCACCCATACTTAGCACAAATTCACAAATAATCTAAAATCTTCTAAAATTTACTTAAGCCACCACTTTCTCTTCTCACTCCATTAATAACGTTAAACACATCTGTAATATAGTTAAGTCTTTTGTCACATTTTGCATTCTACTACATTAGTTCTAAAATTTTTATTTACATTAAGGTTCACTCTTGGTGATTTTGACAAATTCATAGTCTAACCACTTAAAAAAAATAACCCTGTGCTTCCTACTATTCAACTCTCCCTCTTCTTGCATCTATAGACTATACTAATGTATTATGCTAGTAGTAGAAGAAATAGCATGAGAATATGGACGGAAAGTACTATCTTTATAATGCGTATTTGAGGTATTTCAAACTAAAATGTCCGTTTAATAAAGTCAATTTCCACCAGCGACGATAGTAAACACTTCGTTGTTGTTGTTGGTTGTGTTTTGGGACAGGGTTTCTCTGTGTAACCCTGGCTGTCCTGGACTCACTTTGTGGACCAGGCTGGCCTTGAACTCACAACGATCCGCCTGCCTCTGCCTCCCGAGTGCTGGGATTAAAGGTATGCGCCACCACCGCCTGACTAGTAGTGAACATTTTAATCCCAGCACTCAGGAGTCAGAGACAGGCAGATCTCTATGAGTTTGAGGGCAGTGAGGGCTACATGTTGTGTTCAAAACAAAATAATGAAACAATACAATAATAAAATACTAATTTTTGTTTTTGTGAGAGATTTTCGAAAACAAATTTTTGCAAGTTGATTTCTAGGCTGAGAATATAGGTCAGTGCTAAGTACTTGCCTACCAAATATGAAGCTCTAAATTCAGTTCCAAGTACTGTCTCCTCAAACATACCAACTTCTAAAGTGTCAATTATATTTTCTCAGTTTACATGAAACTCAACAGAGAAATGACTCAGTGGGTAAAGATTACTGATAAAACCTGAGTTCAATTCCTAGGACCTACACAGTCAAAGAAGAGAACTGACTTCTGTCAGTTGTCCTCTGGCCTCCACAAGGATGTTTTGGTAAGCATAGGCTGGTGCACAAGTACAGACATACACACAAATTAAACATCATAATTTTTTTTTGAGACACGGTTTCTCTGTGTAGCCTTGGCTGTCCAGGACTTGCTCAGTAGACCAGGCTGGCCTCAAACTCAGAGATCTGCTTGCCTCTGACTCCTGAGTGCTGGGATTAAAGGTGTGCGCCACCACACCAAGCCATTATAAAAAAATTTGAAAGCCCAACTGCTAACATCTATTTTTAAAACTTACTTTAGTTCTTTTGCCGTTTGCTGTAGTTGTCTAGTTAACATTCCGTGATCCTTTTTCTTAGCTTTAATTATCTCTTCATGGTGAGAAAGAGTGTCTTTTACAATACTCAAATTCCTGTCCATATGCTCTAATTCAGTGTTTAGAACATTGATTTTTTCCTCATTATAATACAGTTGGAAAAGCATCAGTTGTATTTTGTTTATTTTCAATTCTTCAAGGAGACTTTGGTAACGTTCTGCCTATAAATAGACAAAAGAAAGTGAAGGCATACATTTAAGCTTCTGTTCAGGAACTCAACTTCTGTATTAGCGCAGCATCTCTCTAATGAAATTTGTCAGAGAAAGAATTATCTCTTCCTTGATTTCTCTCTCTCTCTCTCTCTCTCTTTTTTTTTTTTTTTTGAGGAAGGAACATGGTCTCATGTGGCCCAGGTAGTCTCAGATCTGCTATGCAGATGAGGATGACCCTGAACTCCCAATTGTCCTGTCCGTCTCCCAAGTGCTGCAAGTGTGTACCACCACATCCAGTCAAGAAAAAATATTCTTTAATAAAAGTAGAATTATTTGGAGGTCTCTGGATATATTTCTAAAATAAAACAACAACCACGAGATGAGCCTGGATTCATGCACTCTGTGACCAGATTGTGACAAACAAGTGGCACCTGTAAGCATGGGTCCTCAGAAAGTTAGACAAGTCCCTTTACATTGCTGAAATCAGCTTCTTTACTGTAAACTGAAAAGAATATTATATAAATAGATCCTCAGTCGCTTTATAGTCAATGATTCCAAGTAAAATTCTTGCTCTAAAAAGTAATTTGTACACTTTCTTTCCTGGCTTTTGTTTTGTTTTGTTTTTCAAGATAGGGTCTCTCTGTGTAACCTTGACTGTCCTGGACTCACTTTGTAGACTAGGCTGGCCTCAAACTCACAGAGATCCACCTGCCTCTGCCTCCCCAAATGCTGGGATTACAGGTGTGTACCATCACGCCTGGTTTGAAGAATTTTCTTTTTTTTAATATGGAGTTTATTAAAGAAGCATGGGGAGAGAAGAAAAGGGGGAGGGGATGGCTACCCCAGAGAGAAACAGAGACAGAGACAGAGGAAGAGAGAGGAGGAGGGGAGAGAAGAGGTAAGAGGTAAGAGCAAAGAATTTCCTGAACAATTTGTACTTCCAATAAAGAAAACAAGGGACTGAGCCACCATCTCATGAGATGAGGTCATAGTGAACAAAGTTTCACAAGTAACTTGTAAACAGATGCCTGGCAAGGGTGTTGTGAAAAAAAAATCAGTTAGTTGGAATACTCTAATTGTCTTTATAAAAATGTTTTAAGTTTGAGCTATTTGAGTACGCTATGAATCCTATATTCTGACTTACTGATCACCCTTTTTACTAATAAGATACAGAACATATACACACTTTCACAATATAAAGAAACTGAGCAATATTCTTTTGTTTGTTTTATTTTTTGTTTTTTGTTTTTTGAGACAAGGTTTCTCTATGTAGCCTTGGCTGTCATAGACTCACTTTGTAGACCGCTGGCCTCGAACTCACAGCAATCCACCTGCCTCTGCCTCCCGAGTGCTGGGATTAAAGGCATGCGCCACCACACCTGGCTTTCAGAGCAATATTCTTAATGAGGAATACATCCAACCTTCCATTTATTACCTCAAATATTTACTGAGCACTACATGTCAGATTCAGCCCTATGTGTTGGAAATACAGTAGAGAATGAAATTAGATTAAACCATCCCAGTTCTTATAAAGCTTATATTCCAGTTTTTCTAATAAAGGGCAGAGGACTCAAAGACTACTAAAAAAGCAAACAATGTAATTTTATATAGAAGTATATGTTACAGAAGAAACTAAACTAGTGATATGATCAGGAAAAAAAGAGGAGATACTAATTTAAATGGGGCACTGAATTAATAAAATGAGGAAACGGTTTTGGGAAAGCTTGAGTTGTAGTACATCACCCATGTAAAAAAATCAGAAAAGTTTGGAGAATCCAGCTGTTTTCTCTCTAGGTAGACATTAAAGATTATAAAAAAAAATACAATGTTTTTATTTTACTTTGTTTTATAGGTGTATTTATTTTTCATTAAAATGTTAGCTACATTAATATGAAATGAACTTAACCAATTAAAACTTTCTGAGTTTTAATTTAAAGTAGAATAAACTGGGCTGAAGAGATAGTTTAGCTTAATTTAAGAACACTGGCTCCTTTCCCAGTGGACTGGGGTTCGATGTACAGCTCCCACATAACAGCTCCCACCAGTTTGCAAACGTAGCTCCCGAGGATCCATGCCCCTGTCTGGCCTCTACACACATCAGGCACATGGTGCACATATACACACTTAGGCAAAACATGCACATAAAAAGTTATAATAAAGTTGAAACAAATAAAATATAATAAACATTGGTAATGTAACTTGTTATGAAAAGCTCTAAGTGGTCCTCAATAACCTTTACAAGTGTATAAGAATCAAGATCCAAAAGTGTTAAGTACCTCACCAGGCAGTGGTGGCACACACCTTTAATCCCAGCACTAGGGAGGCAGAGGCAGGCAGATCGCTGTGAGTTCAAGGCCAGCCTGGTCTACAAAGCAAGTACAGGACAGCCAAGGCTACACAGAGAAACCCTGTTTCAAAAAACCAAAAACAAACAAACAAACAAAATGCTGAGTACCTCTGCTGTACTGTTTTATATGGCAGACATGTTTCCAAAAAAAGTTCATCTTGTGGCAACAAGATGGGACATCAGTTAAGTGTGCTTGTTGCCCAGCCCGATAGTCAATTCCAGGGATCATGTAGTGTCTGAATCCTGCAAAGTGTCCTCTAACACCACACAAGAACCTGAACATGTGCGTAAATGCATACACGCATGTGCATGTGTGCGTACACACGCACACACGCACACACACACACACACACACAATGTTAAAAACTATTTATCTTTTTTTTATTTTTACTGAACGCTAGACTTTGTTTCATATCACTGATGGAATCTTTTAGTAGAGCAAAGCCAATAAAGTGGGGGTTTTGTTTATTTTTAATTTTTCAGTTTCTGAGACAGACTTTTTCTGTGCAGCCCTGATTGTCCTGGAACTAGCTCTGTAGACCAGGCTAGCCTCAAACTAAGACATCTGCCTGCCTCTGCCTCCCAAATGCTGGAATTAAAAGTGTGAAGTACCATGCCTGGCTAATAAATTTTTAATGGATTTTTCTTGTTATGTACTTATGCATTTATTAACTGGTGACAACTTTAGGCCACCTTACCTCTTCTTTCTCTATTTTTGCATGCTTCCGTTCCGCAGCTACATTTTTTTTCCTGTTAAAATGAAATTGTGCATCTTCTTCAGCTTTTTGTAACTGCTTTTTCTTTGCCTCATATTCTTCTACAAACTCTCCTGAAGTACTGATTTCTTCAAAAAACTGGGTTCTCTCTTTGGGCTTTTTCATGGATATTGACTCTACAGTTCCCTATTAGCAAGAGTAAAGCACAACAGCATGTAAAGTGTGGTAACATGTTTTTAAAATGAGTCAAATACATGAGTACAACTACTTACCTGAAATACCAGACAGTTCTGTGCTTTGACTATTATGCCTATCTTTTCTAACTCTGCTACATACATAGAACGACTCACAGGTTTATCCCCAAAATGAAATTCTGAGCCTGCCCCTGAAATAAACAAAATAAACTGTTACAACATGTGTTTTTTAATTGAAGTGGCTGGCTTTACAGTAATATAACCAATACAACTATAAATAAGCTCATTTAATTACTCAACAAACAATATATATTATATGCTAAAGATTAGTTCACAGTAGTAACAGATTAAAAAGAGCTTGATCTGGGACAGCCACGATGGCACATGCCTTTAATCCCAGCACTCAGGAGGCAGAGGCAGGTAGATATCACTATGAGTTCAAGGCCAGCCTGGTCTACAAAGTGAGTCTAAGACAATCAAGCTACAAGAAACTCTGTCTTGAAAAAACAACAACAACAACAACAACAACAACAAGAGGTTGATCTCAAAGAGTTCATATCATAAAGATATAAGCAAACTATTCAAATAAAATAACTACAATGTGAGACAGTGATATCTGAAAGGAGTGAAATAAATGGACTAGAAAGAAGGATGAAATGTTTCTTCCTGCAGGGGAAGGTATTACAAATTTTTGTTTTTGTTTTCAAGCAGGGTTTCTCTGTGTAGCACTAGCTGTCCTGAACTTGCTTTGTAGACCAAGCTGGCCTCTGCCTCTGCCTCTGCCTCCCTGAGTGCTGGGATTAAAGGTGTGAGCCACCACACTCTGCAGGCATTACTAAATTTTATTACAGTGAAGAAAAAAAGGTATTGAAATAGAGAATTCTCAGTTAAAAAGCTAAAGGCTATGTATGGTGACATGGCCTATAGTTCCAGTATCTGAGGAGGATCATTTGAGCTTGTGTTAACAACACACTGAGAGTCCATCACAACCAATAAATGTCCAAAAGGAAATGAGAAAACTGTCCAATGAGGACTCCAAATAATTAAATGCAAAAATACTTAAATTACATTTCTACTACACACACACACAAAAAAAATATATATATAATTTAAGTTAGTAATACAGTTTTCATACTTCAGAAATGTAGTCAAGTCAGATATGGTAGTGCATGTGTGCAATACCTACACTTGAGAGCCTGAATAGGATCACTAGTCAAAGGTTAGCCTGGACTACATACCGAGGTCCTGTCAAAGGGAGTAAAGGAGGGAAGAAGGGTGGGAGTGCATATTTTAGTGAAATAGAAAGAAAACAGCAACAAGTAAAAATAATAAAATACAGTCTGAGCATGATATATTTACTGCAGATGAACCATAACAGTTTATTAGAGTAACACAGGGAATTCATGAATAAATAACAATAAACATTTTATTCAAGTAGCTCCTAGTTGTATATAAGACAACAATAAACATGTAATTACTAAGAAAACAAACACAGAGAAGCTGAGGAAAGAGTTTTATGATGTCTCAGATATATCTTAGAGGTAGGCTTTCTCCTTCATCTTAAGCAAATGTCCAAGTATAAAAATGTTACTTGATACTGGGCATGGTGGCACATGCCTTTAATGCTAGCATTCAAGAGGCAGATCTCTGTGAGTTTGAGGCCAACTTGGTCTGCAAAGAGAGTTCCAGAACAGCCAATGCTACACAGAGAAACTCTGTCTCAAAAACAAAACAACAAATGTTACTTAAACAGAAAGAGTAATGAGTAAGTGAGTGTGCTTAAACAAAAGTCTTAATAGGAAATAAACCAGGTTCTGTTTATTTGCTTCTAAGAAAAAGAATCTGGTACTCATTATGCCAGTGATTGATAAGTTCCAGACTTCAAAGAAAGAACAGTCAATCAGATCCTGAACTAAAATTTACACACACACACACACTTTACCTCGGATAATCCTTGTGAATGTTATCTCTTCTCCACTGTCTTCTACATATATAATTTTTACACTTGCAGAAGAAGAAACAGGTTTTCCAATGTGTGCTCCATGTATAAGTTCTTGAATACTTTTTACTCTTAAATTTGTTGTTTTTTCTCCCATTACAAAACTAAGTGCATCCATTACATTAGATTTTCCTGGAGAAGAAAATGGGGTTAAAAATTCATTCTTAAGACCGAAAAACCTGAAAGTCAAAGAAATCATACCAACAATAGACATGAATTATAGCCAATATGCAAGTCTCAGAAGTTTTGTCTGGTCAATGTTCAAAGCCTATGTGACTGAAAAACTCCAGGGAAGTGGATTGTGTCTTCACTGTAGCTGTGGCAGAGAGGATGTAAAAATACAAACACATGAACCGAAACTGACTAATTAATTATGTCAAATTAAACAAAACAAACATGGATCTTGACTCTCTCCCACTACTGAGTATCACACCAGGGCAAGTCACCTACCATCTCTATTTCAGACACTCCCATTTTACAGAGAAATGATGACATAAATATTACAACAGCACAGCACCACTCTATACTTTAAAAAATTTAAAAAACTAAATGCCAACTGAATGTAAAATCTTCTCAAGGTACAAACTAAGATTGCTAGAATCTTCATGATTTTATACTTGGATCTGGGAAGGTTTCCACAATTTCTTGGTAAGAATGGCTCACATTGCCTAAACTTGGTGAGATATAACTAGGATTAAACATGTGCTTCCTTCTAGGAGTCTGAAATTTTGTATGTGCTAGGTTAAAGGTGTGACTATCTCCCAATAAAAACCCTGTGCACTGAGTCCATGAGCTTCCTTGGTAGGTGACATTTCAACATGAAAACTTACTGCTGAAGGAATTTAGCTTTTCCCACTGTGAGCTTGCTTTGTACCTCTCAACTGTAATGCATAAAAACCCTGAGTAAACTATATGCCAAACACTGAAGGATCTCCTAGCAAATTATCAAACCAGAGGGTAGCCTTGTTGGAGATCTCCAATCCCACTGGTAGATTTGCTATATAAGGAATGTTAAAGATGAGTCTCTTCTATCAAAACTGTAAAACTTGTGTTTCAGCTATCTGGGGATGTGCACACCTTTAAAGCCAGCACTTGGGAGGCAGAGACAGGCAGATCTCAGCGCATTTGAGGCTAGTTGGAGGCAAGCTCCAGGCCAGCCAAGGTTATATAATGAGACCCTGTCTCAAAAAACTAAAAAAAAAAATTTTGTGTTTGAAACAAGGAATTCAAATACTTTATCATCCCCAAACCCCACCAAGTATATCCTTTCCTATAGAAAGGCTCTGTTATATTCCTGGAACTTGAGCAAATTAGTTGGCTGATTGCTTCCTGCTTTTCTTCATTCCTTTTTCCTAATTCTTTTTAAACTAGTAGTCAATTGCCAAACACTCTGAGGTTAGACCCTAGCCAATGTGAAAAAGATTCAGACTCCACCTGCTTTAAAAAACAAAACAAAAATACCACCACCAATAACAACAACTGCATTTCCAGTCTCAGTGAGCTTGCCCTTCCAAACACAACCTCATCAAGACACTTACCAGATATTTCAGTTGGAGTGGTGGCTTCATTTTTTGTGACACCAAACTCATTTCTAACATTACGCAACTATAAACCCATAGCTATAATTTCAAGGTACAATATCAGTTTAGCTACTACACAAACAATTTGAATTTCCAGTGCCAGAAGGTAAAGTAAACAACAAGGAAAGAGTTTCCAACTACAGAAATACAAGTGGTTTTAGAGAGGCAGTCTTTATAAAAAAAAAACAATGGACTTTTAAAAATGCTACACAAACAGCAGGGTAGTGGTGGAACAGTGGTGGAGCAGTGGTCTTCAATCCCAGCACGTGGGAGGTAGAGGCAGGCAGATCTGAGTGCGATGTTAACCTAGTTTACAGAGTGAGTTCCAGGACAGCCAGGGCTAAAACAGAGAAAGCCTGTCTTGAAAACTAGACAGACAGACAAACAACAGACAGATAGATACTGAATGAACTAACCAAGCCAAGAGACTGAGAATATTCTGGAAGAGCTATAATTTAGGCTATGATCATTCAATAAATATGAACCAAGACTTGAAAACTGTAAGTTACACTACTTTTCTCTCAATCATCTTATTCCACCTATCAAAACATAACTCTGGCTGGAGAGATGGCTCAGTGGTTAAGAGAGCCACCTGTTCTTCCAGAGGTCCTGAGTTCAATTCCCAGCAACCACATGGTGGCTCATAGCCATCTATAATGAAATCTGATGCCCTCTTCTGCAGATAAAGCACTCATATACAATAAATAAATAAATAAATAAATAAATAAATAAATAAATAAATAAATCTTTAAAAAACATAACTCTGTACCTCTCCTTTTTGCCTTTCCTTTCCTAGTTCAAATTCTTAAACACCTTTTTTTGTTGGACTCTTCAGTCTTTGATTTCTTAGTCCCTTAAAACATCCTTTTATCCTACAAATATTTGCTAAACATGTATTTACCAGGCTAAGTACTGGGCTTAAAAGCAGTAAAACACAGGTTTTTCTCTATCAAAATTTAATGGAGGTTAAAAAAAAAAAAAAACGTAACAGAGGTCATTGAATTTTGAACTATTCTCATAACTAGATGCTAGAATATGAGACCAAACCAAATGGAATAATTCATGTAAGTTCCACACAATTATACTCAACTTTTAAGGAGCAAGTAAATCTCCACATAGACTGGCTTGTCCTGAAAGCAGGGACAAAACTTAAAAACACCAATTAGGAACAACAGCCAATTATAGTCCAATCTACCTCAGCTGGGTATATGGAAAGTAACCTATCACAACTTGATATTGGCCAATCCATTTTTATTTTATCTTATAAAAGCCAACCTTTCTATTATTCCTAGTAGAATACTTATTCTGCTTCATAGAATGAGGTGTTGTCTCATGCTCGAATCACAAAAAGGTCAATTATCGTTTTAAATTTTGTAATTTTTCTTTTTTTAAAATTCTTTTATTTATTTATTTATTTATTTTTTTCTCCTTTATTAATTTATTCTTGTTACATCTCAATGGTTATCCCATCCCTTGTATCCTCCCATTCTTCCCTCCCTCCCATTTTCCCCTTATTCCCCTCCCCTATGACTGTTCCTGAGGGGGATTACCTCCCCCTGTGTATGCTCATAGGGTAACAAGTCTCTTCTTGGTAACCTGCTGACCTTCCTCTGAGTGCCACCAGGCCTCCCCCTCCAGGGGACATGGTCAAAGGTGAGGCACCAGGTAATTTTTCTTTTCACTGCTCCAAGGTGCTTACAGTGGGAGAATGTGATCAATTTGTTGAACTACATTTGGTACTGGACACCTAACACCTGTTATTTTATTTTTTGCAACACTTCTGGGAAATTGGTATGTGCATTTTATAAATGAAAAGGCACAAGCCAAACATGTTTTAGAGTTATATATTTGGTTCCCAAATACATGCTGTTTCCAATAAATGTAAGAAATTATAATATATTTGTTGGCACAGTGTTCTTGTGGACTGTGCACAGTTTACCCTTGTTCATTCAAATGCTGGTTTCTCTACCCCATTATCTGGATCAATCCAGACATTGCACTCTGATATTTATTCTAAGTATCTCCAGTTTCAAGTTTGTGTAAACATGTCACCATCTGTTCTCTGTGTTGCCTATAAAACAAGCTAGCCAATGCTGAGCAATAACAGAGAACAGGGTAGGGCATCCTGATCCAATGATGGGGGAGAAAGGGAAGGAAAGAGGGGATGGAGCCATGAGGAGAAGACTGGGAAACATCAAGAGAAATGAGCCAGGCCTAGGAGATGATTTAAAAGCAAGTATAAAGTGGGAAATCAGAATGAGAGGAAACTATACTAGCATGGAGGCTTAGGATGGAGTAATTATTGTGCATCATTGTGCTATAGGCTAGTTAAATAAATGGATACTAGTCTCTCTGTGTAGTTATTTGGGTATAAAGCTGGTTAAGGAGTATGCATTGATTTCACTAAAGTAATAATTCAATATTAATAATACTTCAACATATACTATAATCAGTTGTAAGGAAAAATGTGAAATACCACAGAAACACTTAACAGAAGGACCAATAGGCAGAGACCATGTTGAATCGATCTCTCTCTCTCTTTCTCCCTCCCCCCCCTCAGATCTTAATTACATAATTATTTTTTGCTGAATGTATGCATGCATACCACACATGCTCCTAGTACCTGCAGAAGCCAGAAGAGGGTGTCAAGATTCCTTAAAGCTAGAAATACTGCCGGGTAAGGTGGCACACACCTGTATCTCAGAACTCAGGGAGGCAGAGGCAGGAGGATCTCTGTGAGTTTGAGGCCAGCCTGGTCTACAAAGCAAGTCCAGGACAGCCAAGGCTACACAGAGAAATCCTGTCTTAAAAACAAAAAACAAAAAAAGAAAAAGAGACTAGAATTACAGATGGCCGTGAGTTACCAGGTAGGTGCTAGACGCTGGGTCCAAGTCCGCTGCAAGAGAAGCTCGGACTTGTAACCACAGAGCTATTGCTCTATCCTGAGTTAGCTTTTTTAGGTGATAATTCAAGGTTAAAATTTAGGGAGTAAATAAAAATAAGTTGGTCATAGGTACAAAGGAATAACATGGTATTATTCCAGTAAGAAAGGAAACTTGGGAGTGGAAAGAGAAAAAGCTAGATTATACTTTTTTTTTTTTTTTTGGTTTTTCGAGACAAGAGTTTCTCTGTGTAGCCTTGGCTGTCCTGGACTCACTTTTGTAGACCAGGCTGGCCTCGAACTCACAGCGATGCGCCTGCCTCTGCCTCCCGAGTGCTGGGATTAATGGTGTGCGCCACCATGCCCAGCTAACATACTACATTTTTAAATTTTGAATTTTATGCTTTAGATTATAAGCACTGTGCTAAATTAAGATAACTTTAAAGAAGATAGCATTCTGATACATTATGTAATTCTGGAGTGGAAAAGGCTTTTGGCTGAGGACTGTTTTGGGACTAGTTGAGGAAATCTTGATTTGAGCAGCAGATGAACATTTAATGCAAGCTTAATCTTCTGAAGAAGAAACAGTATATAATAACTTATTTTCATTTTTTAAAAGTTTACACAGAGTAAGATCTGTATGGATATGCCCCAAAGGAATAGAACAATCAACTCTGAATTGTAAATAAATGTTTGATTTTCTTTTTGTTTTTCAATACAGGGTTTCCCTGTGTAGCACTGCTTGTCCTGGATCTACCTTTGTACAGGCTAGCCTCAGACTCACAGAGATCCACCTGTCTCTGCCTCTCAAGTGCTGGGATTACTAGCCTCAGACTCACAGAGATCCACCTGCCTCTGCCTCTGCCTCCCAAGTGCTGGGATTACTAGCCTCAGACTCACAGAGATCCACCTGCCTCTGCCTCTGCCTCCCAAGTGCTGGGATTACTAGCCTCAGACTCACAGAGATCCACCTGCCTCTGCCTCTGCCTCCCAAGTGCTGGCATTACTAGCCTCAGACTTACAGAGATCCACCTGCCTCTACTTCCCGAATGTTGGGATTAACGATTGTATCATACCACTTTAGAGTATCAAAAATGGGAGGGAAAAAAAAAAAAAGCAGCAGCAGCTGGATGATGAATCAGAGGGTAACTTCAGATAGTGTGATTAGTAAACATTAACTGCTGGCCTGCCAGCATAAGCTTAACAATCATTTGTTGAAAAAGATGAATAAACCAAGTTCAGACTGGAGACACCTGCTGTGACCTATTTATCTAAAACTATTTTAGAAATTATTGTTTTCGGCTCTAAAATTCCCTTTCTACACGTTAACTATGCTTGGGTTACAAGTGGTTTTGTTTTTCCAACAAAGGCCAAATCCTTTTCATTCTTAATATTTGTTGTTGTTGGAGTGAGGGGGGAGGGGGGTATGGAGGAAGGGGAATACAAGGAAGGCAGGCTGGGCACGGGTGAGAGAAGCCAACAAGGGTTGGTGGCTGAGGAACCTGGGGCTCCTAGCCCTAGTCTGTTACAAAGCACTGAAACCTGCGGCCACAGTGGGCTCCCAGGCCTACAGCAAGTGACCGGGGTGGGTAAGTGAGGGTGTGCTCGGTCCCCTCAGGCCTAATGAGGCCTCTGGGTCCACTCAGGCTGACGGGATGGGGGGTGGGTTCCCTCAGACCAACAGTGGGCCCCCCCCCATGCCTACAGTAGTTAACAGCAGGCACTGAGGGTGGCTTGGTGCCCTCAGATCAACAGAAGGTGAGAGCGGGTGCCCCTGGGTCCTCTTGGACCTACAAAAGTCAACAGCAGAGTCGGGACGAGTGGGAAGTGGGGACAGGGGCTTGGTCAGAAGGCAACAGCGGAGACTGTGGGTGCTTTGCTGCCCTCATGCCAACAACAGGTAAGAGCAGATCCTTGGGTCCCGTCAGGCCCACAGTGAGCCCCAGGTCCCCTCGAGCCTACAGTGGGTCCCCTAGGTCCCGCCAGGACTGCAGCAGCCTACCGCGGGTCCCCTCAGGCCCACACTGGTCCCTGGGTCCCCTTGGGACTACGGGAGTAAACACGGGGTGGGGGATGGGGGTATCGGTACCCCTCCCCCCCCCCACCCCAAGCATATAGCAGCATAAAGAAGGGACTGCGGGTGGCTCGGTCCTTTCAGGCCAACAAAAGTTGAGAGTGGGTCTCTGGGTCCCCTTGGGCCGACACCCGGGGTCTCTGGGTCCCCTCAGGCCGACACCCGGGGCCTCTAGGCCCCCTCAGGTCTACAGCGGGCGGCAGTGGCCTGTGGATTCCCTCAGGCCGAATTGTTCTGGGACGCTGGTTACCCGAGCCGTTGGGGCCGATGATGCAGGTGAACCTCTTGAAGGGGCCAATGACCTGGCGGCCTCGCCACGACTTGAAATTCTCCACCAGCAGCAGCTCAAGGTGCCCCATGGCTGTGCTCCGTGTCTCAGCTGCTCCCTCGTGCGCCAGTGAGAAAAGCGCGGGAAGAACTTTCCCAAGTATCGCGATACTTGCGTGAGCGAGCGAGACGCCGTTGCTTAGCAACGGAGGTTGGGCGTTTTTTTTTTTTCCCCCTCCAGTCCTTGCGCCACAGCTCCTTCCTTATAGAAGGGCGGCTGCGGGACGGACTTCTCTCCCAAAGTTTCCAGGGAAGGGGAGCTGTAGCTTGCTTATTTCTGTGGTTATTTCTTAACGTGTTTGTTCTGAAAGCTGCCGAATCCCAGCGCCATGGAGGTAGCAATGCCTAAGGACCTGCAACAGGACGCCAACCTAGCCAAGAGGCAGCACATGGAGCTGTGCAGGCAGGGACGGGTCTTCGATGCCAGGAACAGGATCATTGGGGTGAGGCACTGGAGCCAGAGAGGAGCCAAAGCTCAGTATGATCCTTTATATCGAAACGCCAACTTTGGCTGGGTGACTTGGGAAGCCTCACCCGCCCAGCAGTGTCCCAGCGGGAGCCAGTAGGGGAAGGGAGGCTACACTTGCTTTCCTCCTTTTGAGCTCAATTTTCCATTCTTCCAGGTGAGAATGCCCAGGCTAGCCTGAGCTGCCTTAAAATGGCCACAGAAAAAGCAGCAGGATTGGCACCAGCACAGACTGCTGCCTAGAGGGCGATCAAAAAGGGCTTCCCAGAGGAGTAGTACTTAAGCAGTGTTGTGAGTGAGTGTGTGTGTGTGAGTGTGTGTGTGTGTGTGTGTGTGTAGAAAATGAAGGAAGCTCTCTGGTGCAAGCTGACAGCAACAGGCAGAAGACTCAGCTGTAAGCAAAGCGGGAAGGCAACTTGTTGCTGCCATGGCCAGATGAGGGGCATCGTGGCCCACTAAGTAGTGCTAGCTGGCTCTAACATCCCTTCCTTTGTCCATTCTGAGGGAGACACACATGCCTGGGATGTCCAGGTTCATGACCAGAAGAGAAGAGAAGCAACTGAAAGAGCTAGGCACGAAACCTTTGGTGAGTGTTTCTAAAATGTCCATCTGTCACTTAGACCCTGACGTCTTCCTTTTCTGCACAACTGAGAAACCCAGAGCATCTGCTTTGTGTTCTCAGGGGCCTGGATTCAGTCCCCTGCATGTGCTCGAAGGATGTGCACACACAAACCCACACAGTCACCACCATTTTTACGGTCTTTGGTCTTTTAGAATTTAGCAGTTTCTTGTGCTCAGTTAACTTAATGAGCATATTCTTCCTCTCAAGAAAATGCAGTGATTGAATTTTAATGTACATCGTAGAAAATATATTTTAGCTGGGCATGGTGTCACACGCCTTTAATCCCAGCCCTCGGGAGGCAGAGGCAGAAGGATCTCTGTGAGTTTGAGGCCAGCCTGGTCTACAAATCGAGTCCAGGACAGCCACGGTTGTTAAACAGAGAAACCCTATCTCTAAATAAATAAATAAATAAATAAATAAATAAAAATAAACCAATATATATTAAATAACATTAGCATTTTTCGTTGTTTGCTTTAAAAATTCTTTCTCTAAAAAGGAAAAGCCTGAAGTGAAGCACATACATACACATTCTCTGCTTCAACACTCAAAGCTAACCCATCAAGGACAGCCTAATGCCAAGCGATATACAGGTGCTGGAGTATGAAACACACACACACACACACACACACACACACACACACACAGTTATCATTTTATGGTCTTTTGTTTTGTTTTGTTTTTTGAGACAGGGTTTCTCTGTGTAGCCTTGACTGTCCTGGACTCACTTTGTAGACCACGCTGGCCTTGATCCACCTGCCTCTGCCTCCCAAATGCTGGAATTAAAGGCGTGCGCCACCACTGCATTTTTATGGTCTTTCTCTTAAAATTTCACAATGTCTTGTGCTTAGTTAACTTAATGAGCGTGTTCTTCCTCTCAAGAAAAAGCAGTTTTGAGTTCTGAGCTAACTTGGTGATTTACATGGTTCAAACAGTGTTCTAGGTCCTAGATCAAAATTTCAAACAGCCAGGTGTGGTGGCGTATGCCTGTAATCCTAACACTCAGGGAGGCAGCATTAGGCAGATCACTGAGTTGGAGGCCAGTCTAGTTTACAAATTGAGTCCAGGACAGCCAAAGCTACATAGAGAAACACTGTCTCAAAAACAAAGGAAGGAGGAGGAGGAGGAGGAGGAAGAGGAAGAGGAGGAAGAAGAGGAGAAGAAGTAGACAATTCAAACAGAACCAGTTTTCCTTTCCCAGCCAGCAATTTAATCAATTGTTAAATGCTTGATTTTTTTAAAATACCATAGGATTATATATATATATGAAGCTAGACATAGTTATAGAGACAAATGTGCTGTCAACTTAGCCGTTAAAACATATGATTAGAAAAAGACAAAATGACAGGGCATGGTGGCGCATACCTTTAATCCCAGCACTCTGGAGGCAGAGGCAGGTAGATCACTGTGAGTTCGAGACCAGCCTGGTCTACAAAGTGAGTCCAGGACAGCCAAGGTTACACAGGGAAACTGTCTGGAAAAACCAATAAATAAATAAATAAAATAAAAAGAAAACGAAAGAAAAAGACAAAATGTGTTGTCAGTGGCTATGTTGGATAGTTGAACTATGAGTAAAGTTGCTTTTCTTTTTCTTTCTTTTCTTTTGGTTTTTGGTGCCTCTGCCTCCCAGAGTGCTGGGATTACAGGTGTGTACCACCACTCCTGGTTGAAGTTGCTTTTCTTTATACTATTGTACATTTTCCAGACTTTTCAATCTTGTTTATTTTTATTTGTAAAGTAGTTCAAACTTCTAAAACCAATGTAGCAGACACACATGTAGACACCACAAGGCTTGATGTCAGCATCTTGCTATGTTAGCCTCCAGTGTTGTCCCTTAGGAGTTCTTTCTGAGAACTGTGTTGTATATAAGAAAAATGACCCCCCCATTACAATTCCCCCTTTTTTCTTCTACAGAGATGTGCGTTTACAATGTGTTTATACTTACTTGTGCTATCTATGTACCCATAATACTATAAACTTGCTTTTGTGTGTCTTTGTATCTGTGTATGCAGTGTGTGTGTGTGTCTGTGTGTGTGGTGGATGTACATAATCTGTGCAGGTAGGCATGCCTGTGCAATCACAGACACCACGTAGACCAGGGTAGCCCTTGCCTCCCAAGGTCTGGGAGTGAAGGTGTACACCACCACACCCAGATTTTAAAAGATTTTTGGCAAATACTGCTGTAGTGAATGTCCATATTATGTCCCTTGTGCACATGTGAGAGGGACACTGGAGTGGAATTGATGGGTCAGTTTGCTTTGTTAGAAGTGTACAAAGTTACGATTCAATAAGCAGTTAGCTGGATAATCTCAACCGCATTCCTCACATCATCACTCATGTGTGCCATTGGCAACACGTTAAGCATTCTGCCTGAAGGTCATTGAACGTGTCCCACGAAGAGTTAATGTTCCTTTCTAAGTATGTTGCCTGACTCGGGTTTCTGTATGGTACTTTCATGTCCTAGCCTGTGCTCATTTTTCAGTTGGTTTTCCTGTGTATTTAAGATCGGTTTGTGGGTGCTTTTTATATACGTGGATATTGTCCCTTTAATGGTTATGTTACAGTTTTGGAACACTGTCTTTAAGTCATGAAAAGTATTTTTAAAGGAGATTCGTTCATAGCCACCTTAGCTTGTATGTGCGCTGTGTCTTTCCTAGCTGCTGAAATGAGGCACAATGACAAAGTCTCCTGCATACTACATGACCGGGAACGAAGAGACAGGCAGCAACTCTGTAGAGCTATCAATGACTTCCAACAGAGCTTTCAGAAGCCAGAAACTCGCCGTGAATTTGATCTGTCTGACCCCCTGGCCCTTAAGAAAGATATTCCAGCCCGGGTGTCAGACTGTGACATGCGGAACACCATGTCGGGGATGCAGAAGTTCATGGGAGAGGATTTAAACTTCCGCGAGAGGAAGAAATTCCAAGAGGAACAGAACAGAGAATGGTCTCTGCAGCAGCAAAGAGAATGGGAGAGAGCCCGGGCAAGGCACAAGCTTGCAGGTAACGAAAGAGAAGATGGTCGGGCTCAGGAGCCTTGCCGGCAAGTCAGCCCCTAGCGTGGTTTTAGTGGATGCTTTCTAAAGTCAAAACCTCAGCCCCAGGGAGCCACCATCTGCCAGTGTGCCACCACAGTACACTTTCTGAGCACCCTTACTGTCCTAGTTTGCTTTCCAGTGCTGTGATAAAACACCATGGCCAAAAGCATCTTGGGGAGGAAAGGGTGTGTTGAAACTGACAGGTCGGGCTAGAGAGATGGCTCAGAGGTTAAGAGCACTGACCTCTCTTCCAGAGGTCCTGAGTTCAATTCCCAGCAACCACGTGGTGGCTCACAACCATCTGTAATGTGATCTGGTGCCCTCTTCTGGCCTGCAGGTGTGCATGCAGATAGAGTACTGTATGCCTAATAAATAAATCTAAAAAATAAATATAAAAATAAAAATACCTTACAGGTCACAAGTCCATCACTGAGAGAAGCTAAGGCAAAACTCAAGTAGGGCAGGAACCAGGAGGCAGGAGCTGGGGCACAGCCTGCTTGGAAGATGAATAGAGGTAGATAAGCTGGGTGTGGAAATGGAGGTTCCGCTGGATACTTTGGGAGCCCAGTCATAGGCCCAGTGCTAGCAGGTCCCCCCTCCAGGTCTCTCTGGATTCACCCAAGGAACCTCTGGATTTAGATAGAAAAAGCCTCTGCAGGGGGGATTTAAAAACAAACAACCCAGTGTGTTCTGCCTCCATGGAAGCCATCAGCCCCTCCTCAGCCTGGCGCACCGCTAGTGACTGACTAGGGAGGAGCTGCCGGGAAGAGCAAACCAGAGCTAAGGGGGGAGCAATCACCCTGCCTCCTCAGCTGCTCCTGTGTGTTGTCAGTCTTCCTGCTCAGCTTGGGCGCCTCCAAGCCTCCTTTCCCTTTGATGGTCTCCCCTCCCAGCCTCCTCCTCTGCCTATCCTGTCCACCAGAGGTGCTGTGGCCAGCCTGGCCCAGCATTGTCACACTCATCTATCCAAAGTCAGTCCTCAGCCTCGGCTTCCTAGACATATGCATTTATTTGGCTTCCGAGCCAGTTCCTTCCCTACGTGGCTCTGTTGCATCTGCTCCTCCTTCAGCTTCCTCTTTGCCCGTCAAACCAGCAACCTTGAGAGGCAATCCTGACCTCATCTCCAGCCACTCTCAGCTGTGCCCCTTCTGCCTCCTGCGTATACTCTGAACGGCCCACTTTGCACCCCCCCTATTGCCAGCAGCGAGAGACAAGCCATCACATTTTCTCTCCTGGATGGACCTCACCATGGCTTTGGAACTGTTTCCTCTCCTCTCTAGTCCATCCTGAACATGACAAGCAGGATGATGCTTCTCAAATAATGTCAAGTTGAGCCTCGCCACACCCATGCCCCCATCCCAGCTCAAAACTATCTGCTCTCTTCATGAGATATAGTGTAAGATTAAAATCATCCCACAGCTGCTAAGAGAAACAAACTCAGATGGAATCCGGAAGCATTGTGTCTCTATGTCTTCGATCTTTTTCTTTTTCTTTTCTTTTTTTTTTAAGATTTATTTATTAAGTATACAGTGTTGTCTGCTTGTAGGCCAGAAGAGGGCATCAGGTTACATTATAGATGGTTGTGAGCCACCATGTGGTTGCTGGGAATTGAACTCAGGACCTTTGGAAGAACAGGCGGTGCTCTTAACCACTGAGCCATCTCTCCAGCCCTTCCATCTTTTTCAACAGAGAAAATAATAATCTTTAATCTCAAAACTTCTTCCTAAGGAGTTTACTTTCTTAGGCCCAGCTTTCCTTCTAGACCTTACCAGTTGAGATGCTTGAGGCTTCTCAGTCTTTGGCTCCTGCTACCAGGGAGAGGCTTTTTTTTTTTCTGCCTCCCTCATTGAATCCTCACCCATCCCCCACTCTGGGAAGTTACGTGTCCACAGGTGTTTGCTCCTCTGGCCTGCAGGAGTCAGGACAGCAAGAGCCCCTTCTGAGAGGGATATAGCTCCCTGCCTTGGCTGGGAAAGTCTGGCTTTGAGAAGCTTGCTTGTGTTAAAGAGCCACTTTTTTCTTTTTCTCCTTAGCAAGAGCTAGCTAAAGAAACTGCAGCTTTGGGGTTTATGCCAGTTTTTGTTTTTCTGCAGTGCCTTGCTGTTTTGTGGCAGGGGGTGGGGGTGGGGGTTCTAATCAGGAAGCTGTGAGCCTTAGAAACTGCTGTGGGGCCAGGTGTGGTGGCCCATACCTTTAATCCCAGCACTCCGGAGGCAGAGGCGGGGGTGGGGGGGTGGGGTTGCTGTGAGTTCGAGGCCAGCCTGGTCTACAAAGTGAGTTCAGGACAGCCAAGGCTACACAGAGAAACTCTGTCTCAAAAAACAAAAAACAAAAACAAAAACAAAAAAAGAAGAAGAAGAAGAAGAAAGAAAAAAGAAACTGCTGTAGTCGCTCTACTATGTTTTTCTTTGAGGAATAGAACTAAGAAACTGCTCTATAGTTTTGGTTTCTATATAAGTTCTTGTCCCAATTGGTATGCCAAAATGTTAAAGTTATTTATATAAAACTGTGTTTGTTTCTCAGTTTCCCTCTTAACCTGGCTATCACACAAGTAATTGAGATTCATATTATTTTAATAAGCCTCACAACACAATAACTGAGCAGTTATTACTCTATTCTTAACCCTCTCAGCTAATTTGGCTTCCTCCAGTGTACACTTTGCGCTTTGTAGCTTTCCCCATTCCAGCTTTCTCCTGATGTCTCCTGAACCTCTACCCTTGGCTGAATCCCTCACTTCCTCTGACTCCTCCTCCCATGGGTGGCAGGAAGTCGCTTTGTTGGCATACCAGGGGACAATTGGAAAGCAGAGTTTATGCAGCGTTGAGATAGGAGATTCTCAGAACAAGGCTTGTAATCAGATGGGGGATGGGGTACAGAAAGCAGCATTTGAATTACCCAATAACCTTATGCTACACACAGCCCACAGGCTCTGCATATGGCCTTTGCCTACCCAGGCACGGCAGCTCATTCATGTCCTTTGGATTCCATTGTCTCTCCCACCTCAGGTCCTTTCACCTGCCCTGGCCATTTAGACCTTCAGATGTGAATAAGCATGTCATGCTAGAAAAGCTGTTTCTTGGTCCCTACCCTCCAACTTCCCAAGCCAGGCATTCCCAGCGTTTCCTCTCTCAGCCTCCCTTTCCTCTGTGGACTATCACACTCTGTAATCTATTTGGCGGGGGTGTGCTTTCAAGGCGGGGGAAACCCCCGTTCCTCACTTCTGTGTTGTGTGTACACCTTAAGCAATATTGGACCCAACCTAGGCTCTTGATCGCTAGGTGGTACATGGCAGATTAACTGATACAGGGTGAGCCGAGGATAACGGTGTGCAGAGGCCAGAAAGTCAAGGCTAAAGAGACTGGTCCTTTGGGACTGGGGTGTAGTGCAGTGGTGGAACACTTGCCTGGCCTGTGGGAGGCCCTGCATCTCCAGCAGTACAAGGAGTCTGTACTCCTTGTCATTGGCTATAAGGAGGAGCTCCTCAAAGCTCAGGCACAGAAAGTGGAAGCTGCCGACCAGTGACTGTCACATGTCCTTTGCACATCAGCACTGTGCCTCGCAGACGAGTGCAGGGGCACAGAGGTTAGGCAGCAGCTGCTGTTAACAGTGCTGGGCTGTATCTAGAAGCCTGTTTTGGCTCCAGGCCTCTCTACTTCACTCCTGGTACCCTCCAATGTCATCCCTCCTTGTTCCTCTCACTGGCCAGGCACGGTTCTGCTGCCACTCCACAGGTATCTGTGACCTGGCACTCTGCTCCGGGTCTTTCCTGGTTTCTACAGCCCTTTTTCCTGGGCTCCTACCACCACTTGTCTAAGACTGAAACCATCTCCTGATAGATCAGAATAAGCAAGGCGTAACTCATCTACCCCAGGACTGCTGCAGACATCAGCAATCTATAGAGATCGCTAGTACCCCCTTGCTCACAAAGATCTAAGAGCTACACTTAAAGCATCCAGCTCTCCCAGAACCTGTGAGGCAAGTAGTCTTCTCCCCCTCCCTTCGCCTCCCCTTGTCCTCCATGGCAAGAAACGAGTGTGAATCACCATGCTATCAGGTAGTGCCTCTGGTGAGCACACTAAGGCGGATGGCATCTTCTCTCTTGGCAGAAGACCTGCACATGCAGACAAGACTAAAGTTTGATGAAACAGCCAGAGGCTTGCAGAAGCTGGAAGGCTCCATCAAGAAGGAATTCTGTGCAGCCATAAAAGAGTTCAACAAGAAACAGGTATACACACCCTCAGCTCAGTCTGAAGGGATGGACATGGACATAGCAGCTTCCTGGGGCTCCCTGAGTTTTGAGGGACCCCAACATTAGACTGCACACACCACCAGCTCTGAAAGAGCCCTTAACAGGGCCCACCCCATGATAGGGGTAGATGCTATCTGATTTGGCCTATCCCTCAACTCAAAGTGAAATCTGTAAACCTGTAAACTTCGCCCTGTAAGCTGTAGGACCTTTGGGTTTTGTTCCCCCACCCTCACCCCCACCCCCAGAGACAGGGTCTCTCTGTGTAGCCTTGACTGTCCTAGACTTGCTTTGTAGACCAGACTGGCCTCGAACTCACAGCAATCCGCCTGCCTCTGCCTCCCGAGTGCTGGGATTTAAAGGCATGCGCCACCACGCCCAGCAAGGTGGGTCACTTTTAAAACCTCCAGAGGATGGGAACATCTGCCCAGATGAAGATGCCTTGGCCTGGACTGGTCTCGGTTATCATCAGGTCATAAGCTCAGTCACAAGGCAGTCAGTGCAGCCCAGTGGCGCCCTCCTCTTCTCAACCGCCTGGCTTTCCCATAAGCTTCCTGTCCTCCAGCCCCTCCTGAGCTGGCTCTGTTGGGAACCGTTTCCTCCTCTAGGCTTTTTTTTTTTCCCCTCACAAGCAGTTGTAATCCTGGTGGTTTACCAGAACTCCTTGTCTCTAGACCTATGGTCTCAGGAAGAAATGGTGGACTTTATTTCACCTCCTTAAACTCAAAGAGATCCACCTGCCTCTGCCTCCCAAGCGCTAGGATTAAAGGGGTGCAGCACCATGCCCTGCTTCACACTGACTCTTAACCCCACCTCTCTGAACTCAAACGCTCACGTGGATTTTACGAACGCATGGTGTGATAATGGTATGGTGGTAGCACGCTGTGAGTGAGCGGAATCTGTGAGATGCAGTGCAGTAAAATGGTCTGTGATGGGCCATGCAGTAAAACTCAGAGAGGCTGAGGTGACGCAGAGAAGCCAGACTCAGCAGTGTCTAGAGGGAAAGCAGGCAAACAGCTGGTCCTGGTGAGGGACCCAGAGGACAGAGTCACAACCAGCCAGCTGCAAGTGTTCGTACACGTAGCCTAGTCCTTCTGTTTTACAGAGGTGCCCAGACAGAGGTATTAGCTCTGTGAACTGATGGCAGAATGGAGCTCTAGACAGTTGTTCTATCCGTTCACTCAGGGTCATGTATAACTCAGCAAATACAGACTGAGCTCCTCCTATAAGCACTTGTGGGGTTCTTATGGAACCACTGTGTCTCGTGTGTGTGTGTGTGTGTGTGTGTGTGTGTGTGTGTGTGTGTGTGTGTGTCTGTCTGTCTGTCTGTCTGTCTGTCTGTCTGTCCCGGACAGGGCCTTAGAGTGTAGCTCTAGCTGTCTTGGAACTCAACTCTGTAGACCAAGCCATCTTCAAACTCACAGTCTCGCCTGTCTCTGCCTCCTGAGCACCAAGATTAAAGGTGTGTGCCACTATGCTAGGCTTGGTCCATCCTATTTAATAAGCATGTGCAGTGTTGCCTCCAGACCCAACAGCTCCCTGTGTGAATACTCAAGGCAGCATTGTCACAGTGCCTCTGCTGAGGGAGCTGCACATCCGCCTTCACAGCTTCTGTCCCTGGCTGGATTCAGGCTTTGCCATTTAGCCAGGAACATTGAAAGTAAAGCTCGTCCCTAGTCATGATGCTCCACACCTGGAATTCCAGAACTCCAGGATCTGGTAGGAGGAATTCCTGGAACTGCTGGGCTACACAGAAAGACCCGGTCCCCCAAAAAAGAAAAGAACATTTCAGGCAGGCCATTTGGTATCAGTAGGGCAGACACCGTGGGGACTGCTTATTTCATCAGAAGGTGGTGTGGCATCAGAGCTTGGCATGCAGGCTTCAGAGCCTACCTGCAAGGTTCAAGGCAAGCCCAGCAAGGCCTGGTTTATTGTCTACAGAGTGTGTGTGTGAAGGCAACACCCACTTCACCATTCAGTATGCAGCATTGCTCCACTAAGGCATGCCTCAGACCTCAGTGGCTCCCCACACAAAATCAATGGTTCCCCTCCACCCTCGTGCTGCATGTCCATCTCAGGCCAGCTGGGTCAGAGCAACTGCCAGGGAGGGTTCCAGCAGCACAGGAAGGAAAGGACCTGGTTGGCCCTATTTGTGTCTTCCAAAAAGCTGCAAAACCGCCCTTGCTCACATTTTGTATGGCAGAATAAGGCCATGGTCAGGCACAACGTCACAGTGAGCAGTGATGGCTATTGCACTTCCTCTCAGGGACCCCTGTGGTGCCAGGACACTTTAGCCCATTGTCAGGACTCTGAACTGTAGACACTGTCTTAAGATTTATTTTGTTATTAATTATGTGTGGACACACGTGCATGTGTGCCATATGAATGCAAGTACCTTCAGAGGCCAAGATGGCAGATCTTCCAGAGTCGGGGTTACAGGAAGCTGGAAGCTGCGTGATGTGGGTGCTGACAATAGAACTTAGGTCCTCTGCTCTTAAACAGGAAGCTGTCTCTCTGGCCTGGGGCCCGGCCAGTAATTCCCTGTTAGCACGTTTGGCTGTTTGACAGCCCCAGCAGAGAGGCCGATTAATGCCACTTCATTGATAAAGGCTCAGAAGGGATGAACAATTTTCAAGCCTGTGTTGGGTGACAAGGCAGCTGGCGTCATGCAAGCCCCTGCCTTGCTTCTGCCTGTTCTTTTCTAAGAATAGCCAGTGCTGGGTGTGTCTCCTAATCCGTCTATGTAAATCAGGGTCTTCTAGAGAGGCAGAGCTGAAGGAGTGAGTCTCTCTGTAAAAACAGGATTTACTGTAGGTTTATAGGCTGTGGCTCAGGCTATTCCAACAATGGCTGACAGAAACTCGGAGAACCCAACAGTTGTTCATTCAGTCCACGAGGCTGGATGTCTCAGGTGGTTACCAGTACACCTCAGAATCCCGAAGAAGTAGGCTCTATAGCAGTGGAGGAATGAACTTGTCAGTGAGATTGTGGGCAAGCTGGCAAAGATCAAGCGCTTCCTTCCTCCACACCCTTTAGACAGGCTGCCCCCGGATGGTATGACCCAGATTTAAAGGTGGGTCTTTGTCTTAGTCACTGTTTCATTGCTCTGAGAAGACACCAGGATCAAGGCAACTCTAATTATTAAAACGAAAGCATTTAGTTGCTTGCACACAGCCTCAGAAGATTTGTTTGTTATCATGGTGCTGGGAGCATGGTGGCGTGCCCGGTGCTGGAGCAGTGTCTGAGATCTTTTCATCCTGATCCATAGGCAGCAGGGAGAGAGAGATACTGGGTTTAGTGTGGACTTTTGAAACCTTAAAGCCCACCCCAGCAACACATTTCATTTAACAAGGCCGCAGCTCCTAATCCTAATTCTCAAATAGTGCCGTTCCCTTGTGACTAAGTAGTCAAATATACGATCCTTAGGGAGCATTCTTATTCAAACCACCACAGCCTTCACACCTCAAATGATCCAATCAACCAAAAACCAAAAACAACAGCTCCCTCACACATGTACCGAGAAGCTTAGGTTTTAGTTAAATCCAGATATAGTCAAGTTGGCAACCAAGAACAGCCATCACAGCGTCCCTTGACTGTACCGGGAAATGTCTAGAGCCTGAGAGGGCAGGTGGCTTACTACACAAATCACACAGCCTCTCGCCTCCAGGCTTTGTGCAGTGTGTTGACAGGAAATCATTTTTAATAGGAGCTATACTGAAACTGTCAGGACTGCTGAGGCAGCAGTGTGCTTCCACCTGTAGAAGTCACTGTTGCGGTTGCTTGCTGGGTGGCCTACAGATGTCCAAAGGGACGCAAGCAGTGCACTTGCCTGTACTGGAGACAAGCCAGTGGGGTGACTCCTTGCTTTGACAAGTTGGTTTAGAGATCCATGGTTGTACACACAGTTGTGGGGAATGACCCAAAGCCCTGCCACTGCCCAACAGTGCTCCAATGGCCAGAGGTCCCCAGCCTGCAGCCAGGGCCGAGATGGGAGGTCTTGACCTTTAGTCACTCCAGCCTAGTCTGAGGTCGCCCTCTGCACAGGCTATGGAGTCGGCAGAAAGGAAGCGGCAAATGAAGCAACAAGAGCAGGAAGACAACATGGCTGAGATCACCAACCTGCTGCGTGGAGACCTGCTCTCTGAGAACCCACAGCAGGCAATCAGCTCCTTTGGGCCTCGCCCTGTGGTCCTTGACCGCTGGAAGGGCATGAACCAGGAGCAGCTGGAAGAGATCCGCTTCACACAGAAACAACAAATCCAGGAGAAGCTGGTGAGTGCCCCACCCCCACCCTGCCACAGAGCTGCTCACACAGCCAGCTCCTGCATCAGTGCTCACTCTGAGAGCTGTCCTGCTGCAGGCAGCTTTCATTCTGGTGTAGCATGTGTGAGAGAGGACTGCAGGCCTTTGGAGGATGGAGCTGATGAGAGGGGCAGGCTGGAGGGTGGGGGAGCTCATGAGAACGACTGTGGATATGTTAACTGCATAATGTCCATCAGGCAGCTGTGGGGTTATATTTGCCTGATGTGGCAAAAGGAAGGGAACTCCCAAAGCACCAAGTACAGCATTTTAAGCAAGGCAGAGCCTGGCTGTCTGTATCGATCCCAGGAATAGTCTCGGGCTTGATGAGAAGCTCGGTGCCCACTGTGTTCTGCCATCCTTGGCACCTGGTCCTACCCTCATGTATAGTGCCTGTTCAAATGCCAGCCATCGCATATGTGAGCAAACTGTGGAGAAGTGAGGATGACATTTGAAAGGAGCTTCACAAAATACTTCCGGTCATGTTTCATTGGACAACATTTAGAAAATTAATCCATTTATAAAGGGCATTGGGAAATGTATCACTAGTCCTTGTCTATCAAGGATGAGGGAATAATGGCTACTAGGAGATTCATATCACTTTCTGTCTATAATTTCTAGGTAAAGGGTAGGTGGTGAAAAGTTGAGGGAGCAAGATGTGTGACCAGGACTCAGAACAAGGTCTAGGCTGGAAACTTAAGTGTGGGAGCTATCACGTATATAGAGTAACAAGGTAGCAGTCCTGGGTGCCGTCATGGGTGAGTGCAGGCAGGAGAGAAACCATCGTGTATAAATCAGGGACCTGCTGAGGCCATCCAGGGAAGGGATGGGTAGATAGATGTCCAAAGTGATGTCCTGGAGGGTCAGGGAAGGGAAAGTGTCCCTTGAGGATAAGAGAAGAAACTGCTGCACCTAAGTCACTCCCAGGACATGGACTGGCCCCTCACTAACCCAGGAGACAGAATTGCTGGGTGAGGAATGGCTGCCCTGTGAGAGGGTGTAGGAGTGAGAAGGGGGTGGCCCAGGTGGAGAGCACAGAACAAAAATGGCAGAAGGCGTTGCCTATCTTTCATCCATCTGTTCAGCAAGGCTGTGGAATGAAGGCTGACCACCTGCCCTGAAGCCATCATTTGGGTCAGTTTTTCCCCCAGACATAGGGTTTCTCTATGTAGCCCTGGCCATCCTAGATTCAATTTGTAGACCAGGCTGGCCTTGAACTCACAGAGATCCTCTTGCCTCTGCGTCCAGAGTGCTGGGACTAAAGGCGTGTGCCACCACCGGCTCCATTTTGGTCATTTTCAATCTAGAAGATCTAAAAGACAGGAACACAGAAAGGGAGAAAGCCCACATTAAAATTCTTGCTCAGGCCAGGTGAGGTAGCACACACCTGTAATCCCAGCACTCTGGGAGGCAGAGGCAGGAGGATCTCTGTGATTTTGAGGTCTGTCTGGTCTACAAAGTGAGTCCAGGACAACTAAGGCTACACAGAAAAACCCTGTCTCGAAAAAACCAAACCAAACCAAAATTCTTGTTGCTTTGTCTTCTCCATACTCTGTCTGGGTGATCTGAGAAATGGAGCTCATATTTAAGCAAGTGTGTTGCTGGCCAGGGGCCTTTGAACAGTCTCTTTACAGAGAAGCCTCTGGGAGTCCCAGAAGCAAGGACACTCTTTGCAGGTGGCAGTTGACTAATCCGGTGTAGGCTGCCTTCTGGTCCTGACATGAGGCCATGCTAGACAGCACCTGCGCCTCTGGTGTAGACGCCCATGTTTCCTTCATGGATCACCCAGGTGCTTCTCCTGGGAAATCACAAACTGAGCCCTCTTAGGGGCCACTTCCCACAAATCCACTGTCCTCTGGAAAGCTCCATGCTTTGCAAAGAAGGATCTGGAGTGCACGTCCAGGGACGAAAGGCAGCTCATCTGGAAGCAGGCTATCCCCCTCACCCCCCATAGTGACACTATTGTCATTGGTGAGGCTCAGTGTCAGTGTGTCCATGTTGGACAGCTTGCTGGAGCAGTGTCTGGCTTGCAAAGCCAACTGGGAACCCTCCTGAGGACCTGAAAGGGATCAGCCTGGATGGAAGCACTGTGGTACTCAAGTCCCCACTGTTCCCTCAGGAATAAGAGGGCAGCACTGCCATTTGAGGGCAGAAAGCAGCCAGGCCACATAGGACAAAGGCAGGGTGGTGAGGTCGCCTCTCTTCCCCTTCTCCAAGCTTCAGTTTCCCCATCCATAACAAGAGGCCAGGCTTCTCAGATGAAACCCCAAGGCTCCTGGGCCCCAGGAGAAGGTGCTAAATCCCCTTTCCTGCCCCTAGAGACTTCAGGAGGAAGAGCGCCAGCGCATCATGGACTGGGACCGACGCAGGATCCAGAAGGCTCGTGCCAGCCTGCTGCATGAGCGGCAGCAGCAGCGCCTGCAGCGGGAGCTGCGCAGGGCCCTGGACTGCAGCAACCTCAGGCTGGCCAGGGAGCAGTATTTACAGTGAGTGCCAGGGACCTCAAGTATGTGCAGAGTAGGTTGGCAGCCCCAAAGGTCACAGGGTGTACCTTAGGTGCCTCAGGAATACTCAGTCACATGGGAAATTGAAGGAGGCTTCGTGGCTTAGCCTTGGAGTTTAGTAGTAGCCCACTGCATGGTCTCTTCAGGCACAGGGGAGGAAGGATCCCAGGCTCTTTTACATGTCAGAGTCACCTGGGTATAGACAGAACCCCAAGAGTGGCTCTGGGACAGCCATGTCAGATAAACTAGCAACCGAGCACTGGGCAGGTTTTTGTCACTCAGCTATTTTATCTGAACTTGAGCCCTGAAGGGACCCCTGGGGTCTGCTGCAGTCAGAACTCTGTCTGATGGGTCTGATGCTTGTCATGACTTCCACTGGCCTTAAAAGGAACATTCAGACATGACCTGACAAGATATAGTCATATTTGTGGGGAATGTCCCCATTAGTCACTGACACCAGTCCCTCTTCCAACTTCAGTGTCACCACTGTGGAGCAGTGGAGAGGACTCTACCAAACAAACAAGCATAAACAAAAAAGCCTCCCATACATTTACTTATTTATTTTAATAATGTACGTGGGTGTTTCGCCTGCATAAATCCTGTGTACCACTTGCACGCATTGCCCACAAAGGCCAGAAGAGGGCATCAGACTCCCCAGAACTGGAGTCACTGACTGTTGTGTGCCTCCATGTGGGTGCTGGAAACTCAACCTGGGTAACTCTTGTTTTGAGCTCAGATTCTGTAGTGTTGGGATAAAATGTTTGCGGGCTTTGCCTCACTTTTGTTCATCTCTTTTCTTTTGTTATTAGGAAAAAGCAAGTGGATGCAGCCTTCTCAAGCCAACCCACAGAAGATTATTTCTTACAGTTTAATACAAGAAGCCGTTAATAGAAAGACTCTCCTTTTCTTGTCTGTAGCTGTGTGGTCCCCTAGGAGGTACACTTACTTCACGGCAAACCTGCTCTTTGGTACGAACATCCCCTTAGTCAGGGTGCTGTCTCATCACCCTGGGCTAAGCTCTGCTCTGTAAAGGTCTCTAGTGCAGCTTTGGGTGCTGTGGACACAGGGCACAGTGAACCAGTTCTAGAGAGGATGTGACGAGGGCCTGTGTGCTGCTCAGGCTCCACGCTAGCTGCAGTAGTCATTTGCTAACTCAGTGAGCATCATGGGCGTTGTTCCGTGTGCTCCACGAAGCACTCCTCATTGCATTCTCACCACAGAGGCCACAGGGTGGGCAGGACCTTTCCTGCTCCCAGTGTCTACCGTGAGAATCTGATTTAAAGGCACACATCTGGCTTATGGTGCCTCCCCACCCCCACTCCCACCCAGAAAATGTGAGCACTCAGGACTGAACACACCAAGTCTGGCTTTCAGCCTTCTCATCTCCCAGCTGCTGTGACAGATACCCCAGGCCACAGTGGCTTCTATAAGCATCCGGTTTTATTTCTTGCTATAATGAATGCAACCTGAGCTAGAAGCCCTGCAGGTTGGGGGAGGGGCCGGCACCCCCTGCTACTTGCTCAGCCTCCCTTGCCACTACGTAGTTCCTATCCTAGGGTCTAGGCCTCTGCTCTAACTTGCAACCCTGCGCCACGTCCTGTCACCTGATCCTGGCCAGTGAGTTATTACCTCTCTCCTGGGATTTGGTCCGGAAAGTATCCATTGTCACCTCTGCTCACATCTCTACTCTGTCTTGAACTCCTGCCAGCCAGAGTGCTCCTTCTTGGTCTGGGCATCTGCAGGGTGATGAGCCTGGAAGGGGATGTTCAGACCAAGGAGACCTATGCATTTACCCACCACCGATGCATCTCCTGGAAAATATGCCACCACTGACACTGCCAACCCCTGCTGGGCTTCCAGGAAGGTCAAACTATTCTCGAGCTGACGTCACCAGGGCATTAGGGCAGTGTGCTCCCAGTGACCATCACTTTTGGCCACAGTTATGAATAGGTACCCTTGACGGCCTGTTTTTACAAACACCCACCTGGGCCAAGAGTCCAGTGGTAGTGGCCCAGGATGTTTGGCCAAGTGCAGGACCCACACACACTTTCCTACCGGCTTCACTTTGACACGGCCCAAGCCTCTGTCATAAAACTAGAACCTGTTGTTCTAGTGTTTTCCTCAGGGATGGGTAGGTTAGGCCTCCCTTTGGAGCAATGTGGAGTTTTGTGTAGAGGATTCTGGCAACCAATTGAGTTATTGAGAGACTGAGGTGGTAGTACTTCAGATTTAAGCCTAGACATTGAGAGAGAAAGGGAGAGAGGATTAGGAAAAGGGCACTACACAGCCAGGCTATGCAGAGAATCAAACCTTGAGTGTCTTAGTAATAGCTATACATGCCAGAAGCCATGTTGATGTCTGTGATCCTGTACTGCTGCCCGAAAGCAGGTTGCTGTCCATGATGGGAGCTGCTGACGGGAACCATGTTGATGTTTATGATCCCTGTTGCTGCTGTGCTCAGGGAGGCATCTTGCACTGGCGTCGATGACTGCAGATTCATAACAGAATGAGGGGCACTGAAGGCTTCTGTTCCACACCCCCCTCAAAAAAAAACATAGTCTTTTAAAATTGTGATAAAGATGCTGAGTTGTAGATCTTTGTAGGTGATAGTTTATGGTGGGGGGCGGGGGGAGGGAGAGACTCAGTTTTCTTTAAGGGGCTGCCCACTGAGAGTTTGACCAGGCCCCAATAAACACAAAGTGAACTCAGTGAAGAGGGGTTGTTTTTGTTTGTTGTTGTTTTCTTTTCTTATTTTTTTCTCTTGTCTATTGGGAAGGAGGGTGAGAGGGTGGACCTAGGAAAGCAAATATGATCAGGGTGCGTTGTATGAAATTCCCAAATAATTAATAAAAACATTGTGTTGGGGAAAAATAATGGCTCTACATGAGAGATGTTGTGGCTTTTGAAGTTAAACACTGCTGAAAAATGTATTAAATGAGTTCAAAGATTAAGCAAAAATTTCAAAGTGAGAAAGTATATGAACCCTTTTACTTATTTTCCTTAAGTTCCTTCTGTTTTGTGGGGTACATTGTTGGGGTGTAGGCAGAAGAGAGGGGGTCTGATGGGACCACAAGCCCAGCCTACTACTGTTTTGTTGTTGTTGTTGTTGTTGTTGTTTGCATCCTGCTGGAGACAGCTCTTGGAAAAGAACATAGTCTCTGGTTGTAATAGTCTCAGTTGTGTATAATTCTTGACAATCAGCAGGAGACACAACCTAGATCCCTGATGAGGGCTTTGTTCCCTTCTCTTGCCCCTGTAGCTTCCCATGTCTCTCTGCTCTGCCTTCCAGCGGTCCTTGGGAACTCCCACTCACAAGCACACTCTTCTATGTCCCCAGAACACTGATTTATTCATAGAAGTAAGAGAAATCCCAGAAGAAAAACTAATGTGATGGTCACAAGTTCGTCTTGTGAGGGTGAGGGGCCAACTGGAAAGGACCTGATGGCACCAGTTAGACACTAACAGAAATGAGCTCTGGGAAAAAGCACACATGACTGTACCCACAGTGTTCCTAAGATTACATTCTCCACATTAAACCAGAGAAGGCATTTGTGAGGGCATTAAACTTGTAAGGAAACTAGCCACTGTGAGTGTTCGCTAGTGGAAGCAACCATCTGTGCTTAGATCTCCAGGAACTTCAGATGATGATGCTCTCAAAATCCACAGCTTTGAAGGTGCCAGGGTCTTAGGCTCCCAGCTTTGAGGATATGACCTATACTAGACTGTTGCTATAACCAACAGGAAATGACCAAATAAGTTAAAAACTCTTTCAGTATGACAGCAGCTCAGAACTAGAGAGAGAGAGAGAGAGAGAGAGAGAGAGAGAGAGAGAGAGAGAGAGAGAGAAGTGAGGTGAGCTACCCACGTACCTGGGATTTCTCCCGGAGGTGCAGTGCCCTGTAACAGGAGGGGCTGCACACTGGCCGTTTGTGGAGCTCAAGGTAGAACACATTGGTCTCCCTGAGTTCATAGGTAGCTGGGGCAGAGATACCACAACCCAGAAAACTCACCCACCAGTGAGAACTGGAATGTCCACAAAAACACTGTACGCCCATCAATGGAATGGAGCAACAAAATGTGAGTATTCCGCCCTAAAAAGATATGAGATGCCGACAACGCACACAGCATGGATGGCCTTGAGAACGTTCCAAGGGAAGAGGCAAGTCACAAAAGGCTACACACAGTGTGACTGCAGTTGTAGGTAGGACAGGTCCAGAATAGGTCTTCAGAGACAGAAAGCAGGCAATACTTTCAGTCAGGACAGGCTTGAGTGGTAGCTGAAGGGTAGAGACTTTCTCTGGGTGCTGAGAATGTTGTAGAATTAGTAATGATGGCTGTAGAACACGGGATATAGCAAACCCTTTAGAACTAGACCCAGACCGAGGAGAGAAAATATGAGGAAGTCCCAACCAAAATACAAGTGCGAAAAGAACGGTTGCAAAGTCAGTCATGTGCTTCCCCTGGGGGGGTAGGAAAGAAAGGAAAATGTATGTCCATAAAATGACTTATAGAAATGGCCATGATGCCTCTATTTGTTACAGTCCTAAATTAGATCAACCAAAGTGTTTATCAACAGGTAACCAAGTGCACATCTGTGTTGTATTCATAATACCACAATACCACAAGAAATAAGTTGCTGATAAACTCCACCAAAAGGCAGAGACACACGCCATAGGTGGAAACACGGTAACAGATGAAAGAGTATACAATACGAGGTTCTACATGTTCGAAATTCCAGAATCAGCAAAACTATTCTTTCCCCCAGGTGGGCAGAGGGATGACTGCAGAGAAACACAAGGCTGTTTTCTAGGAGTGGATTGAGTGTACAGATTAAAAACCCCACCCCACTTCTACCAGGACTGCAACTGAGGGCCCCTAACAAACCTAGGGTTCAGCCAGCTCTGTTGCTGTCAGCTATTACCGCATCGACCAGCAGGTGGCGTTTCTGGCTCGCCTGCTCCAACCTCCGCGGAGCCCTGGCCATCTTATCTCCCACAAGACCAAGAGTCTCTGCAGATAAAAGAGGCTGAAGGGGGGAAGGTCATTATGACAATCTGAGCAACAGCCACTTTGGATGAAAGTGCAAGGAGACAATATGTCTCCACACCGTCCCTGAGCAACAGTCCTAACCCACTGGCAGAACATGGGGAGGGTCTGGGGGGTGCTGAAGACAGAGGAGGAGGAGGGAGGCAAGGAGGGAGCTAAGTGCAGAGCACATTTGCAGAATGGGACTTCATCTCTGATTGCTCCCCGCGCTCCAGATGTCCAGGTTTCTACCCTAACCATTACCTGCAGGCAATTGCTGCCCATGGCTCAGCCCGTGCCCCCTGCCACATCTGGCAGCATCAGTCTTTCTAGTCTGTGTTTGTAGAGCTGCTCTCTTTGTTTTCTTCTATGAATGAGGTGAATGGAAAAAAAGAAATAAAAAGGAAAGGGCATGACTGTTCCTAAGTATGGTGGAGGAGAAAGTTTATAGTAGATTTAAAAAAAAAAAAAAGGGAGAGCATAGACAGAGGCAGACACATCTGAGAGTCCAGAGCTGTCAGGTCCCTGAGCCATGTGTGTGTGTGTGTGTGTGTGTGTGTGTGTGTGTGTGTGTGTGTGTGAGAGAGAGAGAGAGAGAGAGAGAGAGAGAGAGAGAGACAGAGAGAGACAGAGAGACAGAGAGACAGAGACAGACAGAGACAGAGAGAGACAGAGACAGAGACAGAGACAGAGACAGAGACAGAGAGGGAAACCAAGTTCAGCTGCCAAGAGGCCAAAGGTACAAAAGGGGCAGGCACTCAAAATGTCTGGATTATATAGGGAAGAGCCTCTGGGGAAGGGCAGCCCAGCCTCTGAAATGGAGAGTTCAGGGTAGAGGTGTGTGTGTGTGTGTGTGTGTGTGTGTGTGTGTGTGTGTGTGTGGCAGCCATACCCTGTAACAGATAGGGACTGAGGGATGCTGGGAAAACCCGGAAGCCACATCTTCTTTGATATGTTAAATAGGTATCCCAGCTGTTTGTCCCAGGTTTAAATTTTAACATGAGGGTGGGGAGGAAGAGGTCAGCATCTTAGCATAGGCGTGAAATGGGTCATGGCCAGTAGAATGCCCAGAACCGAATAGTTCTTTTGACTGTTATTCTAGAAAACGCTTCAGGCTTCCTTCTCTCAGTGGTGCCAGAGAAACTCCAGCTCTACCAGCCAGAACACTCCAGAGCTTATGGAGGAAAGAAAATGCTAGGGCCATCTCCACACCAGGCTAGTTTCTGAATTAGTCATCTCAAAGGTCCCCATCTGGGACTTTGATCCAAAGCTTAACTTTGTTGAAAAGATGTCCAGGCAGAACCTAGAGTAGGAATAACAAACATCTGGATCTGCTGGGGACAAGAACAGGAGCCAGAAAGTCACCACAAAGTCTCTTATCTAAGGACATTCTGGCACGAGGTCCACTGGACCTCATTCATTCTTAACATCACCAGCAGTAAGTCAGTAGAGCGAGTCATCTGCTTAGAGGGGCAGTCCATAGGCCCCATCCCTGGCCTCATCCTCGACGAGGGGGGGGGATGGGGGGGACAGGGCTTGTGTGGAGAAGGAGCGGTGGTGGGCTTGCAGCTGTGAAGCCCAGCACCATCATGCTGGCGCAGTGCTATTACCTTATTAAAATCTTCACTGTTGGGGCTGGAGAGATGGCTCAGAGGTTAAGGGCACTGACTGCTCTTCCAAAGGTCCTGAGTTCAATTCCCAGCAACCACATGGTGGCTCACAACCAACTGTAATGTGATCTGATACCCTCTTCTGGCCTGCAAATGTACATGCTGGCATCACTGTATACATAATAAATAAATAAATAAATAAATAAATCTTTAAAAAGAAATCTTCACTGTCCTTTATTACACATTCCTCATCCCAGAAGAAAATCAGAGGCTTAGAGAGGTGAACTAGCGTCCCCAAGTCCTCAGAGCCAGGTGAACCTGAGGTCAGGCATTGGATCCAATTCTGATTCCAAAGCTCTGGCCTCCCATAGGAGAGAAATGTCCAACAGCTAACCTTCAGCAGAGTCCCTGTAGTGAAATGTTTGACAAAAAAACAACAGGAAAGCTGGGGGGAGGGGCTGGTGCAGTGAGTCTCCATTCGAGCCTAACAACCTGATTTCAATCCCTAAAATGAGATTTTCTTTGGACCCGAATAATGACGCAAAGACTTACATTTATAAGCTTAGGCGCAACAGCTGGACAGATTTTCAGCTATTCTAACCCAGCAATACTGACCTGGCCTACATCCCACCACATGGCCCATGATCTCTCCTCAGTACCTCCGTCCTGGCACAGTGTAGCCTAGTTATCTCACCCAGTAAACTGATAATGGGGGATGGTGGGGGGAGGGGAAGCCACGAGAAGTCCAACGGCCAGCACCCCTGTGAGACATGAGGGACAGACAACCAGGCAGGATAACTCCTGGTGTGGCACCTGAGAGACAGTTTGAGGTGTCAGAGAGTATGCTCAGCCAAACCTGGTGTTGTGGGGACGTGACAGCCAGCGAGAACCTGATGGCACTGTGGATTTCGCCTGCTCGGAAATGACTCCTCCCTCCCAGTCATTAGAGTGCTCAGCTAGAGCTGAGTAGTAACTTACACAGGCTCCCTGTGGTGACTACGGAAACTTACTGTGGAGCCCAGCATCCCTGTAGAGCAGTTGACCTTTTTGCTCTGGAATGCCTGAGGGATCCTAGTGGCCTGCAGGTGAGATAAGGACAGGGTAACAGCTGTGAGGCATCAACAGCTGCCTTTGTTTCTTTCTTTTTTTTTTTTTTAATAATTTTTTTTTATTATTATGTATACAGTGTTCTGCCTGCACACACACCTGCAGGCCAGAAGAGGGCATCAGATCACATTACAGATGGTTGTGAGCCACCATGTGGTTGCTGGGAATTGAACTCAGGACCTCTGGAAGAGCAGGTGGTACTCTTAACCATTGAGCCATCTCTCCAGCCCCTGCCTTTGTTTCTGTAAAACCTGCTCATCGCTGTGGGAAAGGGATGAAACTATCTTTTGATTACTCCATAGCGGGGGAAAGTAAGAAACAATTGAGGAAAATAAAACAACCTTCCTGCCCAGATGTGGATTCCGTGGAGAGCTCTAACACACACCTTTCTGCCGGCTGCCTCAACGGCCCCACCTGAACCCTCTTCCACAACAGCATGCTCTATTGGCTGTAAGGCTGCCCGGCCTACTAGCAGTAAGAATACATTCATTTAATCTAAACTTGGATTGAGCCTAAGTGTTTGATTTCTCCGGGTAGATTCGAACGCCACAACAGTGTCAGTGACTGTGACAGCCATTTCCTGGGTTGGAAAGACCATATGGCTTCATTCAGCTTGAATTACATTCTACCCATGCTTGGCTGCAAGCGCTTATAAGTCATATACTAGTGCTGTGCTACTCTTTTCTGTAGATGGAAGTTTGCTGGATGGGGCTGCTGCCCCAGAGACCTCACAGTCTGGAAGGAGGGACTGTTTTTCATTCAACTCACATGTTCCTATAGAGAGCTTGTCTTGGTTTGGGTTTCATTGCTGGCTTACAGTTTCAGAGGTTTTGTCCATTGTCATCATGGCGGGAAGTATGACAGCATCCATGCAGACATGGTGCTGGAGATGGAGCTAAGAAGTGCTACATAAAAAAAAAAAAGAAGTGCTACATCTTTTTTTTCCTTCAAAACAGGGTTTCTCTGCGTAGTCTTGGCTATCCTGGACTCACTCTGTAGACCAGCCTGGCCTCGAACTCACAGTGAGCCACCTGCCTCTGCCTCCCGAGTGCTGGGATCAAAGACATGCCACCACTGCCTGGCATAAAGTTGTACATCTTGATCCTAAGGCAGCAGAAGGGGACCATGTTCCATACTGGACAGAGCTTGAGCATATTAGACCTCAAAGACCACTCCAACAGTAGCACACTTCCTCCGACAAGGCCACACCTCCGAATAGTGCCACTCCCTATGAGCCAAGCATTCACACACATGAGTCTGAGTCTACGGGAGCCGTACCTATTCAAATCACCACAGAGCTCTTATGCTGTGGCAGGCACATTGCTATGCCCTTAGCTGCAGTGGTTTAAAGAGCTGGGGTGGAGCTCAGTGGGCGTGTTAGTTAATTTCCTGTTGCTGTGATAAAATACCATAAGCAAGGCAACTTACAGAAGGAAAGGTTTGTTTGGGCTTATGGTTCCAGAAGAGAAAAGGCCCATTATGGTAGGAAGCATGACAGAAGGCACCAGGCTTGAACAGGATGCTGAGGGCTCACATCTTGAATGACAAGCAGGAAGCAAACCCAACAAACTCAAAACAGTGCATGGCTTTTGAAACCTCAGAGCCCACCCCCAGCCACATACTCTGCCAGCAAAGCCGGACCTCTAAAACCTACCCAAAGGGTTCCAGCAGTTGGGGACAAAGTAGTCAAACAGCTAAGCCTATTCGGGGGGGCATTCTCGTTCCAGTGGGAGAACTCTTGCTTAGCTCACGCCCTAGTCTCAAACTTAACGGTTGTGGGGAAGGGTAAGAAATAACATGCAGCCTGGAGAGCCAAGGGACAGAAATAAGTAAGTAAATATATAGACAAGACCCAGCTCAAACAGACCCACAAAATGGCTACGAGTGATTTTTGATGTTTTTATTAGCCACTTGAATAAATGCAGGAAGCGTGTGTACCCTTGTGTGAGTGGAGTACTCACGATACGAGTATGGCCGTGGGAAAGACACCAGTGCTTCAGACTCATGGGAATGACAGGCTTTCCCTGGGTCAGGCTCAGGGCAATGACAAGGTCTTGCCCTGGTCCAAGTAGGGATGATGACAGTGTGTGCAGAAAGTGTCAACCACAGCTTCCTCCTTCCTTGCTCCCCTATGGAGATGCCCTACCAAGATCTACCAGTCCAGTCCCCTCCCGAGCTGTTTAAATAAACACAGAGTTTCTCCACCAGAGCTCCCAGCCCCCAGCCCTACTCCCACCCTGAGTCTTTCTGGATGTGTATCAGTCATTTCTTCACCCCCATCCACCAAGTCAGGTCCATTCCAAAGCCCTGCTGGTTGCAGCAGATAAAACTGAAAACACAACCTGATCCCCTGGTGTCCAGATGATGGAGGGGAAACATCAGGACCCACAAAACGCAATGAGGAGCATCCAGGAATTCGGTTGTGACAAGCGAGGTCTAGAACCGAGTTCCGCAGATCAGTTACACAGTCTCAGCATGTCACAGTCTCAGATGGTGCGCAGTTTACCTGGAGGAGCTTGCTGACTATCACGTGGCTATCTGTTTTGACTGGATGCTCAGAGGACCAGGCCATGGAATTCAAGGCATGCAAACCAAACCTGCTCCTGCCTTTATAGAACTTATAGTTTGATGGGAGGATAAATCACAGAAATATGAGCAATGCAATCTGTTGGTACAGATGATGACAGGTACCCAAGAGAAGGAAAGCAAGGGAAAGTGGGTGCATTTGGGGAGGGGTGCTGCTAGTAGAGGTGGGTGACAAGGACTACTGTTTGAGTTCCCAGGGAGCAGACTCTGATTGGGAGGTTAGTAATGCAGGGCATTTTTCAGACTGTGCCACTGTCATGAATGCCTTTGTGGGAGCCAATGGAAGTAGGCTTGGACAGAGACGGAAACTGAGCTGGGATCTGGGGCCATAAGGGCCTCAGCCAAGCCCTTAAGGAGATCTGCATGGGAATTAAGTTGTCAGAACTGTCTGAAATCAGGGCCAGGAGCCAGCCATTAGATACACACACGCACACACACACACACACACACACACACACACACACACACACACACACACCCCAATCATTGGATGTGGCCACTCTAGAGGAAGATACACCCTTGGACAGACAGCTTTATTTCAACCAAGACAATCTTCAGAGAACAACAGTTAGTTTGGGACAGTCCATCATCTGAGGATCTGAGTGACAGGTCTCAGTATCTCAGAGCAAGGGAAGGCTTCTGCAGGAAGGCAGCATTGCAATAAACACGCAAGGCTGAAGGCAGAGGGGCCTGCCGTGCAGATGCCCCAAGAAGAACAGGTGTTTAGGCACAGGTGGGCGCAGACTCTGGATGTAAGCCCTGTGGCTGTGTTTGGGTGCTCATGTGGGTGCAAACAGTGAGTTGGGGGTGGGGAGGAGGGAAGACAGCAGGGAGGCATCACCCATGAGCGGCTTTGTAAAGACCTGAGTTTTCAGTCAGAGATCGGCTCCTCTGGAGCAAGGACCAGTTTGAGCTGCATGTTGAAATGACTCTGTGGCGTGTGTGATGAGGCAGGAGTACAAAGGCAAGGGCTCAGCAGGGAGACTAGAAAGACAAGGCCGCTGCAATTACCCAGTCAGGGCAAAGCAGCGGAAATGAAAAAATGGGATTGACTATCTGGCAAAGGCACAGATGGTGCAGCTGGGCATGCTGGCACATTTGATGCGAAGGGAGAAGGAATGACCTTCAATGGCCAATCCAAGGTCTGGGGACTGAAACTGCTTGGGTAACATTGCTGTTACAAAATGGAGGCCCTTCTTCTTCAACATTCTACTGGGTTGAGTCCACTAGGCAGGTCGACCCACTGGGCATTAGAGCCACTTTCCTCTGGTGGGGAGATGCCTGCAGCAGGTGGTTAAGCCGAGCAGGTACAGCTGGAAGCACGGAGGGAGCTTGTACAGGGAAGCTGAGGGAACCTACCCAGCTTCCCACAGACTCAGGTTCCGGTGGTGGGACACAGTCTCAGGAGGCTGCTGATATAAATTAATTTACTAAGCATGGCCCAGTGATAGATCAAATGGCCTTTCTAATTTTGAAGTTGAGGTGGGCTGCATATAGAGATGAAGTGGCCACAGGTGCTGCGGGCACTCTTCTGGAATGTTCCATATCTTCCTGAGAGGAAGAGCTGCATTTTAGTTGCAGGGCTCTTTTTTTCATTCCATATCATGGCTCCTACACCTCTTCTTCACGGATATGGTGGGAGTCTTCGGGTCCAGATTTAAACCTTCATATTAGCAAGGTGTGGTGGTGTATGCCTTTAATTGCAGCAGGTGGTAAGCAGAGGCAGATGAACCTCTGTGAGTTCAAGGACAGCCTGGCCCATAAATGAGTTCCAGGGATGCACAGAGTAACCCCGCCTCAAAAAACAAACAACAACAAATCTTTATATCCATTTTTGACAAGATAAACTGTGGTTCAGAATGAGGAAAGGATTTCTTCCAGATCCTAGAAGCAGGGGCTGGACCCCAGGCTGTGTGGCTCATTTGGGACTCCTGCTTCCATATGCCAACTGCTCACCTGGCAGATGCCAAGGGAGAATTCACTGCAAAGGCCCACCCACCATGAATGACATTAGCAGCCACTTCTGGGATCCTGAGGTCATTGTGAGGTGGTGGTATCCAGGTGACAAAGCAGGCTCTGGATGTCAGCCCTGTCTGTGGCTGTCAGCATCCTGGCCAACTTGAGTTTGTTTTCTAGAAGCCCAGCCTCCACTCAGGGGCTACAAGTTGGCCATCCAAAGTGAGAGGCCTGGCTAGGTGGTGCCGGGAGCTGGCTGGCCACTGAGGCACAAAGCAGGTAGGGAAGAGGAGGCTTCCCAGACTCGGCTGATACTTACTGGGCAAGCAAGTCCCAGGGCAGATGGAGAGCTGACCGGGTTTCATGTTACTGTGTGCACAGGATATACACACGGGAAAAGAAAGATGCCAGTCTCAGGATTGGGGTTCCTTCCATCTGTGTGCTCTTAGTTACACATTCAGCCTCGTTTGCCTCTTCTTCAGAATTCCCAGAGCCGATCACTTCACTGAGGTCTAAAGTATGCTGGGTTCCCAGGAATGAGGACTTGATGGAGCCCAGTTGTCGGAGGGAGGCTGTTCCATGTGCCTGCAACCGCACAAGGTGGAGATGCAGGGAGAGGGACAGAGTCCGGGCTATGGGGAGAATGACAGTCCTGGGACCAGGTTCAGAGTTCTCCCTTCCTGTGACAAGCATCTGACCTGCAGTCACTCACCTAAGATTTAGATCATTGATGAGTACGTGATGGGACATCCTGCCCAGCCCAGGTCACTGTGGCCTCGGGGTCTCAGACTCAGTGTCAAAAGGATGTAGAGTCACCTCCTCAGTCCTCTCACTGCCCATGTGACTTTTGGAAACACGACTTAAGACATCCCAAGAATGGCTTTCCACATTTGCAAAATGGGCTTTATAAATACACCGTCATCCTAATCTTATTCTGAAAACTACATACATGACAATTACATGAACAGCATGCTTTGGGGATACCCAGAGCTCATACATGTAGCATGTGATGCTAGTAATGCTATCTGGAAGGAGCCAAAATCACTGAAATCAAATTTAACAGGGGGAAGGGCAAAGTTCCCCCACTAAAGTCCAAACCCAGAGCTCTGAGAAAATATTTTTTCCATCCTGTCTTAGAAAGATTACCCCTCCGGGTAATAAGCCGCTAGACCCTTTGGTAAACAACATGAAATAAGAACACTTTACATGCAATGACTTGTGGCATTGGCCTGTTTCTTTTCTCAGTAAACAAGCCCTGATTAGGCCTGTCTGAGGACCCCCACCCCCACCCCCGAGTGTGAGGCAGGAGGTTGGGGCAAATGCCCAGGCCTCCTCCCATTGGCCTTCCTGGCTGAAAGTTCAAATGACAGCCTCGAATCCCCGGAGCGGCTGGCCTTCATCCACCCAGAAACACTGGAAATGGATCCGCTGGAGAGTTAGCCAACAAGCATTTCTTGGAATCGTAAAAGTCTGAGGGCTGCTGCAATACTTCAGATTATCTTGTTTTCTTTATCCGTGGAAGCCAAGGTTTTAATGCTGCATCTGTGTGAGTATCTTTTGATAATAAGAACCAAATGTTGTTGGTGGAAATGACTGGAAATTACACTGAGGATCAGAATGCGGGGTTTTAGATTCCCTCTGGAAGGCCCACTGAGAAACAAACACACAAGACGTCTCTCCTACAAATCACCTAGGGATGTCGCAACCCTGGGGACTCCTGCTGCCTCCCCTCTCCAGTCATGGGTGGGCTGGGTCTGTGCAGCCTCTTCGGAGGCTTCCACCGGCTGGTGTAGATACCCCACAGCTCCAGTCAGATCTCCAGTCTTCTCTTCTGAGCATCTTCCTTAGCCACATCTAGAACTTTCTACTTAGATATCCCGCAGGGCATGTCAAAACCAAAACCCATTATTTGCCTCCAGCCTGGTCCGCTTTTCTATCACCAGGTGCCACACTGATGAAAGCCAGTCCTGGTCCTACAGGAGAAACCTGGAAACCATTCCTGACCACCCCTCCCCATGCTGCCCCTACCAGCCGATGGCCTGGTCTCACTCTGATGTCATTTCCCTCTTATCCACACACTTGGCTCCTGTGGTGGCACGCAGTCTCCCTCCAGACCCCGAGCCTTGCAGGAGCCTCCTCTGCCAAACTAGAATAGTACCTTCCCTTCCCAAGCCCACCTCCAGCCAAAATGATCTTTGCAGGGGCAGGGAGTGACAGATCCTATTCAGCCATAACCAAAACTGAAGGTGGGGCTGCAAGACAGTTCAGTCAGCTAAGTGCTTGATGTGCAAGACAGTAGTTCGATCCTCATCACCCATGTAAAAAAAAAAAAAAGGCCTAGCACTGTGATGCACACTTGTAATCCCAGCAATGGATTGGTAGACTGCCCCAAGAAGAAACCCTCTCTCAAAAAAACTAAGGAGACAATAGCTTAGTTAGCAAAGCAAGTGCCATGCAATCACTAAGGTTCAGATTTGGGTTCTTAGCATCCACTTCAAAGGTCAGGCCCCATGATGTGAATCTATAGCTCTAGGGCTCCACAGGGAGGAGACAGGCAGGTGGAGCCCTGGAGCTCAATGGACAGTCAGCTTATCCAATCCGTGAGCTCTGGGCTCGGGGAAAGACCCTGCCTCAAACACGAAGGTGGAGAAGGATAGAGAGACTGTGTATTGGCCTCTGGCCTCCACACATAGCAGCACACACATATACCATAGACTATGATACACAATTAAAAAAATATTTAATGATTACTGAGGAACAACACCCAAGGTTGACCCCTGGCCTCCACACATGCATCCGTATACACATGAGAAAAACAAAAACAAAACAAAACCCAAAAGCCTGAGTTGGGGATGTGACCCCATCAGTGTTCTCAACTTGAACTCCGCCTTCAGGAAAAAGGTGTAGACGGCATCAACATAAACTCATACTTAGGATCCACCAGGGAAGACCTTTCAGAAACTGCCTTTACTCCCTGATGCTCGGGCTACAGGCTACACTCATCCGGTCCCTCCTGCTCCCTCACTATGTCCAGCACAGTGGGACCAGTGGTCTGGTGGAAGGATTTAGTAGAACTGTACAGTGCAGGGCCTGTGGCAGGGGGATAGCTCTGATGTCGTCCTATCTACTAGACCTGTGTCCCCAGGTATGACATACCACTGCTTTCCTGAAAGCAACTCTGATTACCAGTAAGAAGAGCCCAAAGGATCGGAATTATTCACACTCCCTCAGGGAAGACCTGTGAGAAGGCTTGCTTAAGATTCCAGCCACTCCCTCCCGCCACCCCCTCCAGCACCCTCAGCAGCACACCATCCAGAGGTAACAGAGTACAAAGGAGGACTGACTGAAGTGGGGACTCCAGGGGCCGTAGCTTTTGTGACTTATCACCTATGTGGGGGGTCACCTGCACTGAGGTAAGCTTTTTTTAGTGGGTGTGTGGCAGCTTTTGAGTCACTGGCACTCCTGTAAGTAACCCCCAACCCATGCTCTCATAACTTAACCCCAATAACCCCAATAAATACATTGTAATTGTTTCTTTTGTCTGTTGGCTTCTATTTTTAATTTTATTTTATATACATTGGTGTTTTGCCGGCATGTATGCCTGTATGAGGGTGTCAGATCTTGGAGTTATAGACAGTTGTGAGCATGGCTTCTTATCTGGGGTGAAAAGATGTTTCTATTAGTCTCCTTCACCAAAACAAAAAAGGAACAAACAAACAAACAAAAAACAAAGTCAGCAAGTACCCTGCCATTGAGGAGGCTGTGGTCTGGGTAGCAGGAACGACTGAAAGGAAAGTTGATAAAGGGAGGATGGATCCTAAAGCATCAGAGCCCATCAGAGAATAGGCGGAGGGCAGACCAAAGGCTCAGTCAGTCTCTGGGGCCTGGCAAAGCATTAGTGGACGGCAATGGCAGGTTATTGAGAGAGAAGGCTTACGTGTTCCCTGGCTTCCTTTTCATGGTCTACCTTTCACAAGGGCTTTGCCTTGAAGACTCTATATCAGTGGTTCTCAACCTTCCTAACGCTGCCACCCTTTAATACAGCTCCTCATGTTGTGGTGACCGCGGCGCTCTTCCCCCTTGCCCCCCCCCCATTAAATTATTTTCATTGCTATTCTATAACTATGATCTTGCTACAGTTATGAATCATAATGTAAATATCTCTGTTTTCAGATGGTCTTAGGCGACCCCTGTGAAAGGGTCACTTGGCCCCCAGACGGGTCATGGACCCACAGCTTGAGAACCACTGCTCTGCGTGGAGGCTCACATACTTCACCTGGATCAGCTCCTAGGGCCTAGGCCAGCATCTCTATGGTGCAGGTATGCCTGCTGCCACCTTTGGGGCTTCTAAAATAACAGGTCTGAGTGCATTTGTTTGCTTTGCTTTTATAAGGCAGCCAGGAAATAAACATATGTTAGGTGAACAAAATTATTCCCTTTTTCCTCAAACAGCCCTCCCTGCTAGGCTGCCCCGACATGCCCCAAACAACAAGCTCAGAAGAGCTCCGTACGGGGTTCTGTTAGCTTCACAGAGCCTCCAGCAGAAAGGAAACCACAGCCCTTCTCTGTCCTGAGGCCTTTTGCTTGGGTTCCTCCATGTTCTGCTGATGGCCACTTGAGAGTGTCACCCTCAGATGTCTTCTGGCTTCAAATGAGGACCCTAAGCAACTAAGTCACATGGGCAGAGAGTACTGGAACTCAGGCACCTCGCTCCTGAAGGCGTGCTTGGCAATCTTGTGCCATCCCATTGCAGGGCAAACTTCAGCCCTACGTCTTCACCTTCCACATTCTCTTTCTCTCTCCGGGTAAGGCCACGAACAGCAGGGACGCAGGTTCTGAGGGAACCACATGGCACGTAGCTTTGAACAAAGCACTCAGCAGAGGTTTCCCAGCAGAGCACATAGGTGCCTTGCTTAATCACACACCCAGCAACCCTCACCCCACCATACTCTACTCCCCCGCCCCCAGTGAGCCCCTCTTTGGGATGATGGCATTAAAAGCTCCCCTCCCACCCCAGCAACATCTATTCATTGGCTTAGCATCCATGAACCCATCCTTCTGAGGGGAAGTCACCACACATCCCACATTTCCGAATTCTCCATCAATCACTCTGTGGTTTTCCTGGGGGATTGGCAGGCCTGGCTCTGGACACAGCAGGGTCACAGAACTGGCAGTGGAGTGGCCTTTGCACAGAGGAGGCATCCTAAGAGGGGGCCCACAGCCAGCCACCCCAGCCACAGCATCGCCTCTTCCATGGGGCGCCGAGTAATTGGTTCTGTATGGTGTTTGTTATGGCTTATGTCAAGAAATCAGAAAAGAAGCCGCTGGGGGGAGGAAGGCTTTTGTCAAAGACCACATGGCAGAGTCCCTGCTGCGGCTCTGCTAACCTGGTCCCAATTAGGAGTTTGTGGGACTCAGGCCCTTGAGCTTGTTTTTTGAAGCTCTTTCATTGAATTCTGCCTCCTTGGAGTCCTGCTTCCATTTCAGATTGCAGATTTGCAAAAAGCCTTGGAGGTATGCTTGAGCAGGGTCCTGCAGTCAGGCAGGTTGGAAAACTGCTCGCCTTCACTCTCCCCTCTGTACGAGGCAGTGCCCACAGCCAGGCTGTCAGGCTGACACTCATGTGGCTGGAGGCTGCCAGCCATTGCTGATCACCTTGATTCATGAGGGATCTGGATGGAAACTCGGGGAAAGATGCCATTTTCTTCCAAGCCTTGGGCACCATTTTGCCATCTACAAAAATACCCTTTGCTATATTTAGGCCACGCTAACAGGCTCTGCTCCCAGGAATGTTTCTCAGGCTGTTTTTATCATTTAATATTTTTTCCTGCCACCTGGAGAAATCATCAAGCATTTGAGTCCGTCAAACACACACACACACACAAACCCGCCCCTGAATTCACTCTTCTGGCAGCTCGCTAATTAAAACAAACCCCTGGCCAAATTACAACCTTCTAACGGAATTCAGGCGTCAGTGGAAAGTATTGGCATGTATTTTCTCAACCCCCGATGACTCCCTGCTGGTGTTTATGAGGTACCTGTCCTGTGCCAGGCCCTGCTCTGTGCTATATACAGGTTTTCTCACTTCAGGCTCCTATCCACTGTCCAGGTTAGAGGCAAGAAGACTAGGGAGATCCGGCCACCGGATCCCAACTCTATAGCTTCAGAGAGCTGGAGGCAAGGCCTGATTCAGGTTTTCTTGACTCTGTCCTGGGATTTGTGTGATGTGACACTTTCCCTAGAGAGATGTGAACAAGCATTTACTTACCTCAGATAGGGTTAGAGACCAGACCAAGGTGTGGACAACACCAAAGTCCCATCCTTGTGAATCAATGAATTTTATCTGCATTATGTACAGGCGTGTGGGTGAGGGGTTACTTACAGGAACAGAAATGACTCAAAAGCAGCTATATCAAAAAAGCCCTCCCCAGCATGAGTGACATCTCACGAAAGCTGGAAAACTGGAGCTGCAGGAGGGAGGATCAACATATTGGAGAGTGTCCTTTCCAGGTAGTTCACTCAGTCTCTTCCAGGCAGCTTGGCTGGTCTGTCCCCTCTAGGCAGCTCAGACTATCTGAGAGCTCTTCGCTGCCGTTCTTACTGCCCATATAAGGGAGGGAGATACCTAGTGAATCTGGTCAGTTTCAGGGACTTCCTGAAGCCTTTGAGTTGTTTACTTCCTGGGTGTAAGGAGCCTATGTACAGGATGGAATGTTTCACCTCCTTTTTGGAATATACTGTGTCTTAAGGTGCTTCCTTGTAGGAAGGACGTTATCCTCCCTTTTAACATCCTGTGTGTTAACTAGCTTCCCCAAGAGTGAGATGTTTCCTTCTTAGAACATTCTGTGTCTCAGTGAACTTCCCTCCAAGGCGGAATATTTGATCTCAGAGGAAATTGCTACACAACTTGACATTTAGCCTCCCTCCTATGTGACACACAGTGCTAGGACAGACAGGTTAGGGACACTGACTTCTGAGGGTGCATTCCAAGGAAGGGCTCTGACCTGGAAGGAGATGACAGGAGCCTCCTTCCTAGTACAATGATTCCCCGCTTCAGCCCCACTCTTAGAAGTCTGCTCTTTGCCTGTAGCCCTCCCTCAACATGAGGGTGACACTGGAGCTCCCTTTACTGTTCTTGGGACCCTAACACTACAGTGAAACAGAAAAGCTCCCCTAAATCAAAGAATCCCCTGTTCTTTGTGCTAGTCTGCCTCAAAGAATAGTTCTGGAGTGCATGTGGCCCTTGGCTCAGATACCTGGTCTGGTTAGCTCACAGACCATCATCCATGCTACTATTTGGGCCTGGCTAAGATTACAGCCAACAGCCTTCTTGATGTGTGATTTCTGACCTCCTTCAGGGTGCTGGGGCGGGGGGAGCGGAGGTAGCCACAACCCCAAGGGCTGCATTCTCCTGAAAATGCCATTCCCTGATGGTCACTCAGAAGTGACACAGGCCGCACGGCACACTCTGTTATATCCCTCCACCTAACAGAGAAAGAAGCTAAGGCTGTTGCCTTTTGTTCAGGTGATTGCCAAGGGGATTTCTCGTAGCCCAGGCTATCCTCAAAACTGCTATGTAGTTGAGGATCACGTCAAGCTTCTGATCCTCCTGCCTCCACCTCCTGAGTGCCGGGAATATAGGCGTGCACCACCACACCCTGTTGACGTGGTGCCGGAGATCAAATTCAGGGTTTCAAGCATGGTAGGCAAATAAACATTGTACCCACTGAGACACAGCCCCAGCTCCTGAAGCTGCCATTGAGAACATTGGGGCCAGATTCTTCCCAGAAACAAGGCTGACCTCAGCACTCTCCACAAGTCTAACCTCAGAGGTGTGGGCAATGGCTTTAAAGCCCTGCAGAAATGGTCCTGCCAGCCAGACCAGCCTTAGCCCCTCTAGAACCAACTATACCTCAGAGAGTCTTTCATGGACTGTCTGTCACCTGGATTGCCCTTCCCTGTCAGTCTACCTGGCATACGCGTCTTCTTCCTCTCTCAATCTGTATGGGAGTATCTGTTGTCAAGGCTCTTCCCCAGTAGTGCGTCCTCTCCCCTGCTTCTGGATTCTCCCATGCCTACCAGATGTGCCTCTCAGGGAACCCCTCTGACTGTCCTTTGTCCACCTCCTGTGGAAGACAGTAGGACCTGAGAGGGACTGAGGTGTGCTGCATGTCAACCTGACACAAGCTAAAGTCATTTGAGGAGAGGAAACCCCGATTAAGAAAATGTCTCTATAAGTCCCGGCTATAAGCAAGCCGGTAGGGTATTTTCTTGACTAGTGATTGTTGGAGGAGGGTACCGGTCATTGCGAGTGGTGAGCCTGGGGTCTATATGAAATCAGGCTGACTAAGCCAAAGGGGAGCAAGCCACAGCATCTGCATCAGCTCCTGCCTCAGGGATGCTACCCTCTTTGAATTCTTGTCCTGACTTCCTTTGATGATAAACAGGGATATGAAAGTGTAAGCCAAATAAACCCTTTCCTTTCCAACTTACTTACGGTCATTTTTATCGAGGCAATAGAAACCCTGAGACAGTGGTATGAATGTCTGCGCCTTCAAATCCTTCCCAGGATTGCCCACAGCAACTAGTGAATTGGTAGAGGAGCCACTATCCCCTTTGACCTCTGCCTTCCTCTGGTACCCACGCCACCCCAGTTAGTCTTCTCCCTGGTAATAAACTTTCAGAAGGCGTGATTGCCTAGGCCATGAATGGCCAGGGATGGAGCTTGGAGGAGAGGAAGGAAAAGTCCCGAGGCTCTTGCTTTGCTCTAGCAGCTGGCCAGGTGGTACTATCAGTCACAGAAGTCAGCTGGCATCGGTGTGAAAACTTTCACAGTCTAGGACAGCAATTTCTCAAGCTTCCTCATAAAATTCTTTCATTGCTACTTCATAACTGTAATCTTGTCACTGTTATGAATTGTAACTTAAAGCTGTGATGTGCAGAGTATCTGATTTGAGACCCTGTGAAAGAATCATTTGATCCCAAAGGGGTCATGACCCACAGGTTGAAAAACATTGTTCCGGGGGACTTAGACTTCAGAAATGAGTTTTCTTGCTGTGGGAGAGAGGGAAGCACTGAATGTGCAAGGAATGTATAATGACCTGAGTAAACTGTGTTGTTGACATGAGCACAGCCATGTCAAGAACTCCAATGCCTCAGACCCATGGAAATGGCAAAGCTTCGTCCCCCACGCCCTCAACCCCAGTTAAGCTCAGGGAAATTGCCAATGCCTTGTCCTGGTCCACGTACAAGTGTTTATGAATGATTGACAGATGTGCAAACACTATCAAACACAGTTTTCCCCTGAGGATATCTGCAGGTTGGAGCTGTCCCCCTAAAGCAGTGGTTCTCAACCTGTGGGTCACGACCTCTTTGGGTGTTGGGTGACCCTTTCACAGGGCTCACATATCAGATATTCTGCATATGGGATATTTTCGTTAAAATTTATAGCTGTAGCAAAATTACAGTTATGAAATAGAAATAATTTTATGCTTGGGGGTTATCACAGCATGAGAAACTCTATTAAAGGTTCGCAGCATTGGGAAGGTTAAGAACCACTGCCTTACAGGGACCTCCTTATTCAGTTGTATGCAACAAGCCTGCCTCCGCCACTGAGAGGTATATGATAAATGGGCAGAGCTTCTGGGCCTGCAGTTAGCACCCTCCACCAGAGTAAGCAGAACCCACCCAACCCCAGCTTTTGTTTATGGGTGTCTGTGTGTCTGTCCCTTTCCTCATCGCTCATTGCCCAGTCAAGTTTCTAGGACCAAGCAGTATAGGACACAGCATCTTACATTGCTAGAAAACCGAGAAGTCAAGATGTCTCCAGGGCTGGTTTCTTTGGAGCCCTTTCTCCTTGGCATCCTGCGTCTTCGTGTGACTGTCCCTTTACGTGTTTCTATGTTCCCATCTCCTTACTGGATTAGGACACGTCATAATGACCTCATTAAAGCTTAGCGCTTTACTAACTTCAAGTATGGCAGGGGCTGAGATCCTGGCCTTTAGGATTTGGGGGTGGGGCATGATGCAGCCTTTACAGCACATGCGTAGGCCGAGGTCTGAGAAACAGGCAAGCATCTAAGAGGCAGTGTTGGGGGTGCGTATCTGATTCAGAGGACAGCTTGGCAGGGGATATGAATTCAGGTGTAAGGAGTTAAGGGCAGTGACAGGGATCAAGGAATGACCGCATCAACACTGAAAGGGGAGAGAGGAGAACACAGGACCAGGGTCTAGGGCCTCCAGGGGAAAAGTGCAGATGGAAGCTGTGGCTACTGCATCGGAAGATCCTGGCTTAGGTAGAGTTCTAGAAGGTCCCAAACAAGGGGTTACTTTAAGGCAGTGGTTTTGAACCAATGGGTCCCAACCCCTTTGGCAAACCTCTATCTTCAAAAAACTTACATTACAACTAAGAACAGTAGCCAAATTACAAGTTATGGAGTAGCGACAGAAATAATTTTATGGTTGGGCGTCACCACAACATAAGGAACTGTATTCAAAGGTCTCAGCGTTGTTGAAACCACTGTTTTAAGGAAAGTTTCCATAGACCCAATTTTTCAGTATTAACACACACACACACACACACACACACACACACACACACACACGCATGCACACATGCACGCACACACGCACGACATAACCCTGGGGCCTCTTCATACCTGGTTTTCATCCAGCTCCCTGTCTTCTACAAGATGCAACACAGCTAGGGGCAGCAGCTGTGTTTCATCACCCCCAGGCCATGGTCTAGAAACAGAATAAAAATTAAAATAGATAAATATTGTATCCACCTAGCAGGTATGCTTTTCTATGTCCATGGAACCCACCCTCTGTCTGGGTAGGGCAAATCAATATGCCTTTGATCCTAAGATGCTCTTGACTTCTCCAGGAGACTCTGCAGTTAAATGACACATCCGAATGGATATTCTGCTTAGAAGGTTAAACTGGGGAGGGGTGGGGGGGAGGGGGCAGATCTACCCAGCCTATGCTCACTGCAGCTTTGTTTGGTCTCTCAGGATCCATTGGTTGAAGGGAATGATGCTTTCCAGATGCCTTCAGATGCTTCCAAATCTTCTCCAGCCAGGAGTCTGGCTGGCCAACCGGGCCCCCACCCTCGGTCTGGCTGCCCACAGCCAGAGGGACTTTCCCAGCCCAGCTTCTTACACACCCACTGCATCGGGGCTTGTGCAAGCCTTGCTTCTCGTAGTAGCTAGGGCCAGGCAGGCTCCCCTCAAGACCCTTCAGCTCTAAGGTTCATTTTGTTGGGCCTCATTGGCTTACCAGGGCCTCAGCATGAAAGTCAAGTGTGCAGGGGCTCCTGCTTTTTATTTGCAAAGGGTTTGGTGACCCTGAGCCACACCCACACCCCAAGGCCTGTCTATGCAACACCTCTTCTCTCAGCAGCACTGCTGGTGTTGTGGGAGGTGTTATGGGAACCCTAATAATGTCTGAATTGTCTGCTCTTAGTGATAAGACCTCCATACTGCTGAGCCATACCTGTGACTGACTTGGATGGATAAATAAGCTTCTTCCTGTACAGCCGTGGTTTCTCCACCTTCTCAATGACTCAACCCTTTAATATGATTCCTCATGTTGCCTCACCCAGAAAATTATTTTTGTTGATACTTCATAACTGTAATTTTGCCAATGGGAGGTCATAACCCACAGGTCGAAAAACCTGTCTTTCAAAGTACATATCTTTCTTACATTCTGATATTTAAGTAAATAAGACCTCAATATTAGAAGTAATTTTTAACTTTTTCATGTGCTTGTGTGTATATATGTTTGCATGTATGTGGGTGCACATGTGTGTGGCTGTGCATTTAACACAGATGCAGGGGCACATGTATGAGCACAAAGAAGCAAGACATGTTTTCATTGATCGTTTTCCACTTTATTTATTGAGGCATTGTCTCTCACTAAATCACAAGCTCATCAATTTAGCTAGTTTAACTAGCTAGCTTGCACCAGGGATGCCCCCTCCCACAGGCCAGGATTGCATGCACATGGCCAATATGTTGGCCTAGTTTTTCACATGGGCTTTGAGGATTTGAACTGTAGTCCTTACATTTGTGTGGCAAGCATTTCACCCACTGAGCCATCTTGACAGCCCTCTTTTTAACTACGTATTTTGAAGTTCACAGAAAGTTATGAAAAAAAAAAAAAACAACACAGAGAGACTGCTGTTTGGGGGCAGATAGACAGATGTACTCTCCTGGGACAGACTGAGACGGACAGACATGTGAGGACCAAGTAGGGACCTCCAGATCTAAGGAGCCCAGGTATCTGCTGTCCAGAATCATCAATAGGCACAGACTAAATTCAGCCAAACAGAGCTAGGACACCGAACCTACCAAGACATAATAACTGGTGTGCTTTCCGTGAGCACAACAGTCAGGGGAGGGGGCGACTACTACACACGCTGAGCCCTAAGAAGTGTCTAAACATCCTGCCATTTGGCATTGCAGAAGGCATGGCAGAGAGCAAGACCACCCTTCCTGCTGGGGGCACAGGGGGTGAGGTGGGGTTGGGGGGATGGGGGGGTAGGGGATGGGAGATGGGGAGGATGGGGGTGAGGGGTTGGGGGGATGGGGGGTGAGGGGGTTGGGAACAGGTTCCTTGCCATGGTGTCAGTAGAGACTTCTCTCATCTAGGATAGCAAGGCACCTTTCTCATTCCTTTAGGGATTCAAGACCCTCGTCATGTCCCAGGTGCCAGAGCTGCCCCTCTACCAGCTCCGTGGCTTCAGGCAGGTATTGGTGGAGATTAGCTGGGAGAGTTGAAACTGTCACTTCCACTCAGCAGTGACAAGAAACAGACCTCTCCCACCCCAGGTTATCAGGGAAGGCTGAGTGGGAAAGCTGGCCTTCTGCCTCCACTGTAGTGACAAGGCAGCAGCCCCTCCCCCGTGCCAGAGCTGCAGGAGACAAAGCCAGCTGCGGTGGGATGCTTAAATAAGATCCAGAGTCTCATATGAAATATGAGACTGTTCAGGTTCCAACGGAAAAATCACTCAGCGTCTTACCAACTGCCAGAAAGATGGCAATCAGGGTGAGAAATGACAAGAAATAGATATAAGCATGGGGTGGTAGGAATGTTGGATAATCAGGCCAAGATCTTGAGGCCACAGTGTAGGCAATTATGTCTGAGAAAGAAAAGAAAATTAGAGCCTCAACAAATAATTATAAACCACAAAAGAAAACAATTTCTATAAGCAGAAATATAGAAAAATAGAAATTGCCCAATAAGAACAATAGAAGAAGGCCTTGAAGGGAAATCCCAAGAGAACCCTGGGGACACTTGTTACATGGGATTCTGCAGGAAGGAAAAGGGGGTAGAGATGAAATAATAAAAAAAAAACCCCAAACTGGGGGCATACACAAACCTCTGAGAAGCTTAATTAACCTTCAAACTGGATAAATTTGAAGATGGCCACCGCCGAGACACAGCACCATGGTCAAACTGCCTGTAAACAAAGGGAGACACTTGAAAGCAGCGAGCTTCATCCTGCGGGTAAGCAATGGAGTTACTGCAGAGTTCGGATCCGAACCCTGTGGTCAGAAGGCAGGGTCTTGACATTCTACAAGACTGAGAGAAAAAAAAAGTCAGAATGTTTCCCAGTGAAAAGATTTGTTAAGAACAAAAGAACAGGGAGAGTGGGCGGGACGGCTCAGTGGCTAAGAGCACATACTGCTCTTGCAGGACCAGGACTCCATTTCTGGCACCCGCATCTGACAGCTCCCAACAATTTGTAACTCCAGCTCCAAGTAATCTGATACCTCTAGCCTCCATGGGCTCCTGAATGAGCACACACACACACACACACACACACACACACACACACACACACACACACATACACACACACACACGTATGCTTGCACATACACACAACTATAAATCAAAACAAAAAAACGTTACCTGAGACATGAATGGCGTGGAGGTTAAGAACACTGGCTGCTCTTCCAGAGGACCCTGGTTCAATTCCCAATACCCACAGGGTGACTAACAGCTGCCTGTAAACCCTGTTCGAGGAAATCCAATAGTTTTTCTTTCCCCCTCGGGCTTCTTTATGCACATGGTACACAGAGGTACACTCAGGCACATAGACATACATACATACATACATACATACATACATACATACATACATACATACACACACACACACAGAGGAAGGAAGGAAGGAAGCTTAGCATAGTGACACACACCTGTAATCCTAGCACTGGGGATGCAGAGGCAGCCAAATCTCTGTGAGTTTGAGGCCAACCTGGTCTACATAGTAAGTTCAAGACCAGCCAAGGCTACATAGTGAAACCCTATCTCAGAAGAAAAAGAATAGGAGAAAGAAAAAAAAAAAGAAAGAAAGAAAAGATATGATAAGATAAGAAATCTCAGAATATCAGGAAGAAAGCCAAACAGTGGAACTTTTAAAAAAATATTTTTTAGGGGCTGGAGAGATGGCTCAATGGTTAAGAGCACTGCCTGCTCTTCCAAAGGACCTGGGTTCAACTCCCAGCACCCACATGGCAGCTCACAACTGTCTGTAACTCCAAGATCTGACACCCTTACGCCAATGCACATAAATTAAAATTAAATAAATTAAAAAAAATAATAATAATAAAGTTTTTTTAAAAATTTCACACGTATGGTTGTTTCCTGCATTGTATGTCTATGTAACACACGTGTGCTGGGTGCCCGTGGAGACCAGAAGAGTCAGATCCCCTGAGACTGGAGTTATAAAAGCCTGTGAGCCACCATTTTGGTGCTGGGAACTGTGGCCGGGTCCTCCGGAAGAGTAGCCAGTGGTCTTAACCATTGAGTTATCTTTCCAGCCTCAGCGGGAGTTATTTTAAAATACTAATGTGGCTCTAGAGAGATGTGAAGGGAATACTTAAATCAATATCAAATGTCCCAGTGGCGCCTGTAGTCCTAGGAGGCTGAGGCAGAAGTATAGAAAATTCAAGTCCTGTTTAGGCTACAAGGCAAGAAAACAAAATTGAACAAACAAAAAAACATATGATAGAGAAATTAACTAAAATTCTCTGTTGTTGTTGTTGTTGTTTGGGTTTTTGGAACAGGGTTTCTTTGTGTAGTCCTGGCTGTCCTGGAACTCCCTCTGTAGACCAGGAAGCCTCAAACTCAGAGATCCACCTGCCTCTGTCTCCCGAGGGCTGGGATTAAAGGCATGTGCCATCACTACCTGAATAAAATGAAATTCTTAAAAAAAAAAAAAAAAGCCAGGTAACTTATTGGGTGAAAGAAAAAGAAACACGAAGCAGGGAGAACAATCACAACAAAAAGGCGAAGTGGCAGACACAAGCTCTGGTGCGTCCATAATTACAACAGCCATGAGTATCTCATGGAGCAATTACGAGACGCAGCTCGGCAGAGCGAAAGCAAACGCAGGTCCTAAAGACAAGCCCCTTCTAGGGACTTCCCGGGCAGAAGAAAGCAGGCTGCAAACGTCAGCAGGCACTGGAGCAGAAGTGAGCTGCAAAGACACAGAGAGGAACAATGTATGAGAGCCAGCCCACCAAGAGGCAGCAATTCTAAACGTGTTGGTACCAAAAAGCAAAACTGTGCAGTATTTACAGCCGATAAGGAAATCAGTAATTCTGCCCATGTATTTGGATCTTTCAATAATCTTCTCTCAATAACGTCTAGAAGCTGGGCATGATGGTGCATGACTTTAATCCCAGCACACGGGAGGCAGAGGCAGGTGGATCGCTGTGAGTTCGAGGCCAGCCTGGTCTACAAAGCGAGTCCAGGACAGTCAAGGCTGCCCAGAGAAACCCTGCCTCAAAAAGCCAACTAATTAATTAATTAATTCCTAGAATGAGATAGAATACCATTAAGGCTATAGAAGAAACACCATCAGCCGACAAGAGCTAAGTAGTGCTGGAGACACCCCGCCTAACAAAAGCAGATAATCTTTCACTACTAGTGTAATGGCGGGTGGGTGTGAGTGTCCCTCCTAGCTTTCCCACCTTCTTTAAGGCAGGATCTCTCTCATTTTGTTGTTGTTGTTGTTGTTGTTCACTGTTGCACACCCCCAAGCTAACTGGCCCAGGAGTTTCTAGTCTCCCCTTCCCATCTCTTCATAGGAGCCCTGAGATTATAGACATGATTTTCCATACAGGATCTAGAGGCTCACACTCACCACATGTTCACTCTTGCACAGCAAGTGCTTTAGGCACTGAGCTATCCCCGAAGCCTCCACACTTTTATTCTTCATGGCTCTAAACTGGAAGGGTGCCAGCTGTCCTTCAGCACCCAGGGGGAGGGTTCCAGGTCAAGTGCCTTCCTCAATCAAGGCAAAGAATTCCCAGCTCTCAGAGACATTTTGTCTAGGATGGAGGCTGCATTGTGTCGAGCACTTTCCCCGCCGATACTGAAATGGTTACATGATTCGTGTCAACGTGGTGGATCTGGCTGATTGATTTTCAGATGTTAAACTGATCAGGAAGTTTGGTAATGAGTCTCACTTAGTCATGACGTAAACTTTTTCTTATAGACTGCTGGATTTGGTTCGAAGTTTGGCGTAACAGATTTTTGTGTCTGTACTCAGGGCGGGTTATTGAATTGCAATTTTTTTTCCCTGTTTGGTTTTGGTTAAGGGGGTAATGCTGCCTTCACAGAATGAATTCATAAGGAGTCCTTTTCCTCTATGTTCTGAAAGAGTTAGTGTAAAATGGACTTGGTCTTTTTTTCCCCTGGAATGTCTGACGTAATCCACTTACTCGTCACTGAGCCTTCCGCTCCTAAGGCAGTAGGTAAGTAGGATATGTGGAATTGGAGAGCAAGTGCTGTGAATCCAACTTGGTTCCAGGCTTCACAAAAGTAGGTGAGTGCTCTACGGTGTGGATGGGGCCCGTGGCTGAAGCTGCAGGCGCATTCAAATGTCTCAAAAGCTCTGTGGTTTCCGCAGCAGCCTGTCGCCATCCTTGAGGACCACAAGAGGAGAGAGTGATAGAGGACTCTTTAGGAGCCCGAAGCTGGACTAAGCTGGGCAGAGTGTCCAGTGCATTCCAGCCATGTGGAGCCACCTGCTTTAGAGTCTATTGACGGTGAGACCATCAGTTAGCAGTGGGAAGTGGCAGAGTGCGCTGTGGCACACACCCGTGGTCTCAGATGCTTGGGAGGAGAGGTGGTCGAGTTGCTTGAGCCTACAAGGCTCAAGACCAGGCAGGGGGAAAACAGTGACGCCCTGTTTCAAACACACAGACAGCTACCTACCTCCGTCTCATCAATCTGATGAGAGCTGACAGTCTAGCACAGAGGCAGAACGCTTGCCTAGCACGCACAGGGCCCCGGGTTCCACCTCCAGACTCAGCCCCAACCACCAGATTTAGGGATATAGAGAATTACCCCTTCCCTGTGTCACACGTGACAACTGATGAAGTTCATTACATGTGTGCAGACCACGGACAATTTCCTAGCCTTCCATTCCCTTCCCCCAGGCTGCTGCACATAAAAACCACTTTAATTAAATTCTTGGGGAGGTAGATTTGAGACTTGCTCTTCCATCTCCAGAGATGGCCTCTTCCTGAATAAACATTATTATTATTATTATTATTTTTTTTTTTTTTTTTTTTTTTTACCTCATGAAACTCATTCTAGTGATTGCCATTCTGTGAAGTTGGCAAAAAAAAAAAAAAAAAAAAGGTCCACTTCTCCAACACATCCCTCCATTGCTTGAGATAGGGTCTTACTAGTAGCCCAGGCTACACTGGAACTTACTGTGTAGCCCAGGCTAGCCTTGAGCTCACTTGCCTCAGACTTCCTACTGCTAGGCTTGCAGGCATGTGCTGTCGTTCCTACCTGCCACTCTAAGCTCCAACAGCTTTTAGAGAAAAAATTAAAAATGTGTATGTATATTTACTCTCATGAGGGTATGGTTCAATGTCAGATGTCTTCCACTCTCCATCTTATTTTGTGAGACAGGATCTCTCATTGAACCTAAAGTTCGCCATTTCTAGTAGACTGGCTGCTTGCCAGTCCTATACCTTGTTTCAGAAGGCAAGGAAATATTGTCTGGAAATCCTTCCATTCCAAAGTGCCAAAAGCAAAGCAGCGGAGGTGGATGGGCATGGCCACGCACGTCTGTAATCCCAGCAATCAGAGGCAGACAAATGGATCACCGAGAGAGTTCAAAACCAGCCTAGTCTACACAGTGAGTTCTAGCCAGGCCTATATAGGAATATCTTTTCTCAAAAAACAAAACAAAACAGGGTCTGGGCTAGAGTGGTGCTTGCCTGGCATGCACAAACTCCTGGTTCAAACCCATGCGGCACATAACGCCAGGCTTGGTGGTATATGCCTGTGGTCCTAATACCTGGGAGATTTAAAGAGGAGCATCAGAAGTTTGAGGTTAGCTATATGAGACCCTGTCTGCTTGTGGAGACCCTGACTGCTGCTGTTGCTTTTCCAAACACACGGCCAATCAGTGTGGGGTGCTTGCAAGCACCCCTTCTCTTTGTGAAATGTGGAGACACACAGGTGGTAGATCCCTCATCAAAGTCTTGCTGGTGTTCTGTGTTTGAGAGGATCATTGCTGGCTGAGGACCAGTGTGTGTTCTGAATTCTGTATAACTGTGAATCAATTTCTTTCTTGTCCCGCTAAAGTAGACCTCATGTCTTTATGGTCTGTTTCATTTTCCGTGAAGCTTTGAACAGTATATTTTGATTTTAGAATGAAGTCATAAGACCTCAGAATCGTCAACAGATGGTCTCTTTCTAGAAGCTGAGTGTGTGTCCGGGGCTGTTTTATTAAAGTGATTTTGCTATGTAGAGGGAGATTAGGCACAAAGGAAGCCTGCCATAAAAAACACTCTTGGTCTCTGGGGAATGTCTCTGTTTTGATTGCAGGGTTCAGTCTTGGCCTGGTGATGATAATGATGTCTTTAATGTATGGATACCTTTCTGTTTTTCAGTTTGGGCTTGGCTTTGTATGCTTGTCTTAAATCCCTATTGTGACTCCAACCTGCCCAAATGTAAACCTTGGAAAACTGGCATCTGGGGCTAGCCATGAGACTATGAGGTGGTACCAACGACCAATTTGTTTCGCTCACTTTGTGAGCTCTCAGTTCCAATGTGATTTTGTGCCAACAGTGAACATGTGCTGGGATGCAGGGTGCGTTTGGAAAGTGCTCGAGACACGTACTTTGAACTAATCCCATTGCAGGGGTGGGGTAGGGGGCTGGGGAAGAAAGAAAGAGACAGTATTTTCCAGAATATCGGCTCAAAAGCAATTTACTCGCTCAATTGTTGGCTTTCAAGTGCTTTGAGTTAAGAATCTTTCTTCCCCAGGGCCAGGCCTGGGTCTTGCTCTTTCTTTCATTTTGAGTCCCTGGTTCAAGACTCAGGGGAGGCAGATTATTTGAACATGGCTGTCTCTAAGAGAAACATGTATTGCATAAGCAGGCCCCTAAAAGACACATCTGTGCTTCTCTCTCTTCCTCCTTCCCTTCCTCCCTCCCTCCCTCCCTCCTTCCCTCTCTCTCTCTAATCCCTTTTTCTCTCTCCCTCCTCCTCTCCCTTCTCCTTTCTCCCCCTTCACTCTCTTTTTTTCTCCTTTTCTTCTTTCCTTTCTCCTCTCATCCATCTTTCCTTGAGACTTAAGTAGACAAGGCTGGCCTTGAACTCAGCATGCAGCCAAAGAGGACCTTAAACCTCTGGTCCTTTTTGCCTCCCCCCACCAATCCCTCCACCCCCAGTGCTAGGATTACAAATATCTGCCATGGCACCTGGTTTTGTGCTATGCTAGGGCCTTAAGAACCGAACCTAGGGCTTTGTGCATGCCAGGCAAAAGCACTCTGCCAACTTAGCTACATCCTCAGCCTCGTTTTTTCCCCCTTTTCTTCCTCCAAAAACAGAATTTAGAAACTCAGCTGAGACATTGTCTTGAAATTACAGCAGCTGCTTGGGCTGGAGGGAAGGATTTCTGCTACACAGTGCCTGAGTAGGGAGCCTGCCCACTATGTATTCCACTAAAGAAAGAGGGCCTTCTGTATGACTTTCTCACGTTCTCTGGTGACTCATATTTGACCACGTCCCCTGGATGGGGAAACCTGGTGGCACTCAGAGGAAGGATAGCAGGCTACCAAGAAGAGACTTGATACCCTATGAGCATATAAAGGGGGAGGAAGTCCCCCTCAGTCACAGCCATAGGGGAGAGGAGTAAGGGGAAAATGGGAGGGAGGGAGGAATGGGAGGATACAAGGGATGGGATAACCATTGAGATGTAATAAGAATAAATTAATAAAATAAAATTAAAAATAAAAAATAATAAATTTAAAAAAAAAAGAAAGAGGGCCTTCTCAGCCATAGAGTACAGACAAGACCATTGGAGGTAGCTGTCTGGAGCATATTTCTTTCTTCTAAGGACCACAGCCGTATGTGTCCTTTCTGGAAAGCCTATGTAGCCCCTAGCTGGGGTCACTTGTATCTGATTCCCTGAGTTTCCTTGTCCCCTTGCAAAGCCTCTCACTTGTCAGCTTGCGTAAACGTCCCTGTTCCCTGATGTCCGCATCTGTATCATCCTGTTTCTCCACCTCTTGCTGGCTTCTTCCCTTCGCTGCTTGCCAGATTTTTCTAGCTCTTTTCATGTCTAATAAATTTAATGGAATCCTGGACATTATACATCAAAAGCAAAGAGGTTCTGGGCACTGTCACTCTCTCTGTGGACAGGACAGCTCTTCCTCCTCTCCTAAAACTGTTTATGATTAAGGGACAGAAGCTAAACATAAAATTGCCCTTCCTAGATAAGGAGGAATGTGGCTGAGGAAAAGCCCCAACTGTGCCCTCACAGTCATCTTTAGTTTTGTGCTTTGTTTTGTTTTGTTTTGTTTTGTTTGTTTTGAGATGGGGTCTCACCACCTAGTCCTGGCTGCCCTGGAACTTGCTCTGTAGACCAGGCTGGCCTCAAACTCTTACATCCGCCTGCCTCTGCCTCCTATATGCTGGGATTAATGGCGTGCGGAACCACCATCTGGCTCCTCACAATCTTTTCACTGGAAACTTGTCAGGTCTTTGTCTCCTTGCCCTTGAAGACTCCAAGATAGCCTGTGGGTCTTGCTGCTCACCCCTCTTTGCTCCACACAGGGCGGGGGTGGGGGTTGGGGGTTGGGAGGGGTCTCCACAGCCGTGCCACTGAGACAAACAGGCCAATCATCTCAGTCTCAGTCCCCTCCTGGACTCTTGGTGCCTCCACCTTGTGATTTCTCAAGTATTCACAGATTTCCCCTCTCCCCTGTCTCCGCCCCCCCATCACCCCCACCCTCAGCCCCGCCCATAAGAAGCCCTGTCCTCAGCTCTCAGAAAGAAGACTAACTAAAGAGAGGACTGGGGAGGTGGCTCAGTGAAGCACCAGGACTAAAATCTAGATTTCTAGCACTCAGTAAAAGCCAAGTATAGCCTGGGTGTGGTGGCACATGCCTTTAATCCCAGCACTTGATAGGCATAGTCAGGTGGAACGCTGTGAGTTCAAGGCCAGCCTGATCTACAAAGTGAGTCCAGGACAGCTAAGACTACACAGAGAAACCCTGTTTTGAAAAACAACAAAACAAAACAAAACAAAAAAATCAAATGGGAAGTAGCATCTGCTCCATGGTGACCCAGAGAAACCTTGATGCAAGACCCCAAACAGCCAGAAAAATGGACACGAAGAAAGAAATCCTTCTTGGGTCAGTTTTCCTCTGTCTTCTTTACTCCTTTTACTACCATTGACATGTACTTCACCGAATTTTCCAAACTATTTCAGAATTCCAGGCTTGGTTCTTGGGGCTTTACTTGATCTTTGCCTGCAAGATCCGATCTCATGTTCCAGTAAATGGGCTGCTGCCCTGTCCCTATCTATCCAGAATCCCTCCAGGTGTGCCTGTATCCCCTGCCCTGACCCCTCCCTTCCCCCAAGTACCCAAGGAGGCCCAAAGGAGGGCTAAGAGGCAGAGGTATGTACCTCCATGCCCCAACAGGCCACCCAGCTCAGTCCCCACATTTATACACTGATGCACATCACACTATGAAACCCAAGGCCCCCTTAGGGTGTTTGAAGGCATTTGGTGGCGGTGTGAACCAAACAAGCAAAACTACACATGTGCAAATGCCTTGTAAACTGAAGCACGAGGTACAGCCTGACTTGGTCCTAGTTGGGAGTAAGTACTGTACAGCCCAAATCAAAAAGAGATATATATAGAGAGAGAGCTTCCAGTGCCATTTGTTTTATGGAAAATACCTCCTGTATGGGGTGTGGGGGAGGGGGGTGCCCCAGCCTTGCACGCTTGTTTTTGGTCAGGACCATGGAGTGGTCTCTGAGGGACATGGCTTCTGAGGGAGTCCTACAGGGCTCTTTGAAGAACGGGAATGAGTTTAGCAAGGCTTTTGGGTAGGGGAGCAGCAGCTGTATATAAGGAGAGAGAGAGAACAGTTCATGTCTCAGTGGAGGGATTTTTGGTGTGTGTGTGTGTGTGTGTGTGTGTGTGTGTGTGTGTGTGTGTGTATGTGTATGTGTATGTGTGTGTGTGTGTTTAAGGTTTTTATGTATTTAAATTTACATATATGTGCATGAGCTGGAGTTACGTGGGTGCCGGGAACTGAACCTGGGTCCTCTGCAAGAGCAGTAAATGTGCTTAAACACCGAGCCATCTCTTCAGCCTCAACGATTTATTTTTATTAGTTTTTGTTACGTGGACTGGTGTTGGGGAAGATAGGCCATATAGCCAATGTTCAGCCATCTTGTCCAAGTCTGCACCTTTAAGTCTCTGTCTTTCCCAGAGCTTGCCTTTCACCAGAAACTAGCTGACCCTGTTGTGAGTCAGCAGTTAGACTAAAGACAGATAGGGATGGAGTGACCCTGTTGAGGGTCAGCAGCTAGACTACAGCTCGATGAAAACAAAGCAAGATGCCCTGTGTGGCAGGACATTATGACCTTGCCTGGAATTCCCTGTGTTTTGAGAAAGGCCTGCAGTTCAGTTGCTATAGCAATATGCTTCCCTGCCTTCTGACTTATAAAAGCTGCTGCCTGACTAATAAAGTTTGAGCGTTTGATCAATCAGACTTGCTCTCCTTCTTTGTGTCTTGCATTTTCAACAGGTGACCTTCCTCCCGAGTCTTAGTCGAACCCCGCAGGTCGGGTCAGACTGGCGTATGTCTGCATGTAACTATGTGCATGCGAGTAGGTACCAGAGCTGCAGTTAGAGGCAGTTGTGAGCCACTGGGTCTGGATGCTAGGAACCAAACTCAGGTCGCTTGCAAGAGCAGAACACACTGCTAACCACCGAGGAGGCAATAGCCCCTCTCAGTGGAAATGCTGACCCCCGCTCCCCATAGTGCCATTTCATGGAAGCCAGGGCTTAGTGAAGTTCACTTCTGTGCCTAGAACAATGCTTAAAAACAGACTCAGTGAGCCGGGCGTGGTGGCGCACGCCTTTCGTCCCAGCACTCGGGAGGCAGAGGCAGGTGGATCACTGTGAGTTCGAGGCCAGCCTAGTCTACAAAGTGAGTCCAGGACAGCCAAAGCTACACAGAGAGACCCTGTCTCGAAAAACCAAGCCAAACCAAACCAAACCAAAACAAAACAAAAATGCCTTCCACCTCAGCACCTAGGAGGCCGAGGCAGGAGGACTAAGAGTTTGAGGCCAGTCATGGATATATAGTGAGACCCTGCCTAGGGCAAGGCACAGGTCCCGGCACATAGTAAGTGCTTAGTAAAGCACTTGGTATATGGGTGAATGAATGAGCTGTTCACTCTATGTACAAAGAAGGGGCTGAAGATGAAAGAGAAAGAAACAGACAGAAGAAGGGTCCCAAGGACTGACTGTGGCCTTCAGAGGTGCTGGACCTAGCCCCACAGACAGGGAGAGATCACTTTGCTCTTGTCCAGCTGTTCCAAGCACCATGACAGAACCAGAGGATGTGTGGCTGGTCACACCTTGGGCATTGCTAAGACCACAGCTAGAAATACCTCAGGCCCCAAGATGCTCCCAGAAAGAGCTAGTGGTAGGCACAGATTACCCGTGGTACGTCTCATGGCCACACTCGCCTGCCCTACCTGGCTCAGAGGAAGCTACAGCAAACACGGCAAGGTCAAACAGGAGGATGCAAGGAGGAAGCCCAAACTGAGCCACCTAAACTGTGACATCTAGAGGAGGCCTCCCGGTGCCCTGAGTGGGGTGTATCCCAGGATGCAGAGCGCAGAGACGGATGCACTGTGTGATGCTTGCAAGAACATAGGAGGCTTAATGAGAACAACAAGTTGATCATGTGCCAACAGACAGCAAGGAGCCTGCCCCTCTCCCCCACCAGGGCTCATGGAGACATATGTGTACAGTAGCTAAAACCTATGGTAGAGGGGCTGAGATAGCTCAGCTGGCAAAGCGCTTGCTGCACAAAGACCCGAGTCCTAGTCCCGTGTAGAAGAAGCTGGGCACAGTGGTGTGTGTCTGTAATGTCGGCACTGGGGAGGTGAGGACAGGAAATCCTTGGGGCTCGGGGAGATCAGTCAACCTAGCCAAATCTGTTAATTCATGGTTCAATGAAAGACCCTGTCTCAAAGAAATTGGGGGGGGGGCGAGTGGAGAGATGGCTCAGGGGTTCAGAGCATTGGCATAGGATCTAGGTTCAGTTCCCA